>NC_141162.1:75368009-75719259 GCF_053477565.2 Lygodium microphyllum
CTATTATTGAGGTAAGCTAGGCTAGGATTCACTAAGTTTAGACGAAGATTAGGCCTATGCTAACTAAAGGCTAGGTTATTTAAATCTACGATAAGCTACACTTTTCTATGCTAAGTGTGGGCTAGGATATACAAAGCCATGCTAGGCGTGGCCATGCTTGGAATAGGGTATATTAGCTTTCAAGTAAGCTATTGCAAGGTATATACTTATGATAAGTGTAGGTTAGGATATGCCACTCCATGTTAGGCTTGGGATTCTTATGCTTCTCTCTCTCTCTCTCCTCTCCTCTTGCTCTCACATTTCCTCTCTTCTCACTCTACTCTCTCTTTCATATTTTGTGAATGGTCTCTCTATTCTCACTCTACTCCCTTTTTGTAAATGTGTGTGTATGCTCTCTCTCTTTCTATCTCTACTTGGTCAATTATTCACTTTGCTCTCTTCTCTCTCTCTAGAACCAAGATAATAAATTCAGAAATTAACAATATCTCTACTCTCTACCGCTTACACTGTCTTTAGATGAATTAAAAAACCTTAAATCACATAAGAAAGTGAATTTTTTTTGAAAATAACTATAGGATTATCTTGATGCTTGATGGCATTGAAATCAATAGATAAGGGAAACTCTTGGTTGTATGGATTTTTTACTAGTGTTTCAATATTCACAAATACATGTGCTGATATATGCATCACAAAACTTTTTAAGTACTATCAATATGATCACCAAAATATCCTAGCAGTCATATTGACACAAGATTTTGATGCTTCTAATAGTGCCTTTATTGATATCCCCTAATTTTTTTAAAATTCATTGGATTTTGGGGCCATAATTCCCTTCATCTTTTGTAATGGGATTACCCATGATGGTCAGACCTTTGATTATAGAGCTCATCGTATTGTACTTTTTATATAGATATATATTAAATTTTATCATTTAAATTTACATATTGTTATGTAAATGTAGTTATAACACTTGTATTTATATAATTGGATTTATATATCTCCATTTATTATTGTTGTGTCACTAGTATTTCATAGTACTTTCATACATTACAAAGAAATATGAGTATTGTGTATGGGGGTATCCCTTGCCCTATGGATTAGTATTTGATCTCATTGAAAGGCTGTTGAGCTTTTGTACATGAACAAATTGTGTGATAGAGAAAAACTTAATTGAAATATTTTTTGCGTAATAGAGAAAACCTTAATTGAAAGATCCTTTGTGTGATTGGCCTATATAGAGAATCCTTAATAGCACAAAGTTGGTAGTCCATAAATGGAGATACCTAGATGACTCTATCTAGAACTCCCATGAAATATCCAAACGTTGTGGCATAGGGTTACTTGGGTGGTCTACCCTTGTAAGGGAAGATCCATCTTATTCCCATGAGGATTGACCTACAACATGGGTTTCTAAATGACTTTAGGGTCTCCTAACAAAGTTTCTACCATTGGTTATGGGTATATGATTTCAAAAAACAACCTAAGCCAAAGTGGAATTGTATCACACGGTTCAAAGAAAGTGAGAAAAGAGGGGGATCTAGATGCATTGGCCCCTCTACCCATAGGGTAAATTCTCACTCTAGTTCCATAAAATGGCACGACATTGTAAGATAGTCAACATTCAATTATTCCTAGAAGCACCTACTCTAATACTTATTAACCTCTCAGCTAATCAAGAACACCTTACCATTGGAGAAACCCGTTTAGGATTCGCCCTCTCACTTACCATTTGAGATTGGGCTTGCCTAACTCCTTAATTGCCTGCCACATTAGTTTTAACATATAAAAATAACTTCCTTAATAAAATTGTTGAACATGGTTCGTTCATGTAATATTAACATGACCATGAAAGGAATAAATAACAATTGTTTTTGGAAAACATAACCTTTATTTCAATGTTGAAAAAACATTATCTTATTATATCAATTATGGTCCATATATAAGACTCCATTCGAAGGAAAGAATTGTAGACTAGTCATAGTGCGTCCAAGGAATTATACCTAAATCCCCCTTCTCTCCTTGGCATCTCCTAGCTAACTCAAGGTTTCTGTAGAGATACCTTTTGTATCTAGTGTTGGTCCCAACATCCGAACTGGATGAAAAGCTCCTTGGTGAAGAGCTTCAGGGCTAATCTTTGGGGAGATCTAGCTCACATCTCCAAAAAATCAATTAAAGTTGATATAACCTTAACATAGAATACAAAGTAATTCAAACACTTCTTTAGATAAAGTAGACTTAGAGCAATTCAAACCCTTAGAAACTTCAATCATTCTTAGGTTTGCTTTGATAACTTATTCAGGTCTTAGCCTTTTTCTCTATTTATAATTTCTTTTTTAGTTTATAAGGGTTCCATATGACGACTTCTTTAAAGGTTATGTAGGAATCTTCTTAGCAAAGGATCTTAAAAGGAAGTCCTATATGTGTTTAGGCTTCTAATTTCCTCTTGAAGTAATCTCTCTCTTAAACTATCATTTAAAGCTTTATAGTAAGAATAATTCCTTATTAATTTGAAGGAATGTCATTTTTAAAGTTGTGTTATTGTACTAATCAATCCTTTACAATAAAAAGGCCTAATTGAATATGAACTATTTAAGAAATATGAATGTTATTTCAAACTTTCCAACCTAGCCCTCTCTTTTTTTCCTAATTAATAGCTTATTACCACTCAATCTATTGATTATCTTCTTGAGAAAGATTAAGTATCTACTTTAATGTTCGAGCATAACTTTCTTAAGGAAAACTAGGTATTTAATGTAGCATTTCATCAAGCATAACTTTTAAGGATACATTTCTTTGGTGATTAAGTAATTAGATTGTCATTCAAAGTGATGATACTCTAACTCAAGGGATGCAGCTTATAGAACATGTAAGATACCACATGATTTCAAAAGAAAGGGTATTTTATTTAATAAAATGTACAGGATTTTATTTGTAAAATATATTTTTAAATTACAATTTAAAGGAATTTCATAAGTTTAGTGAAGTAAAATGGGTTATTTTATGGTCTTATAGTATAAACAAAGGGCTATTCCCATAATGGGAGGGGATGCTCCTTAAAATTCCCCCTCCTCGAATATGTTATTGTCCATCTACTAAATACTCAAGAGATCCTAGAAACTTGTGTAGTTTTCCTATACTTTATCTACATCTTTGAATTAATAGTTTCCACTATTATCGTAAACAAAATACGCTTTCTAAGTAAAAGGTGGTACTTGGGCTTGAGTTTGTGTGATAGGGGCCTTGTTCACATATGTGACCTCTTACCCAAATCTCATGCTCCTAAGTAAAAGGTGGCACCTGGACTTGAGTCCATGTGATAGGGGCCTTGTTCACATGTGCGACCTCTTACCCAAATCTTATGCTCCTTTGCTTAGGGGCCATCATGAGCACATGAACTCTCATAACATGTCCCATGTCTTGCTCTTCCTTAGGTCTTCACTAGTTTTTGAAAACTTGTACATCCTTTAACCACAATTTGGCCTAGAAAAAAGAACAAGCAAAAGAGAAGTATGTAGAGTTTGGCAAGATAAAAGAAGTACATTGGCTTATGAAGGAGAATGACCCTTGGAGGGTTTTGGTAATATGGTATCCTCCATGGGTTGAGGATGGAGAGTAAATATAGTAAGATTGTAACAAAGGTGATGTTGATAAGGAAATAGAGGTTTAGAAGAGTAGGCAATTGGATTTGATTTGAAGATGGAGCGCTATTGAAAATGGATCAATAGGCCAATTCTTGGAGTTGTTGTAAGGAAGATTATTTGTAGCAAAGCTTTGACTCAATAATATCTTGATATCTTCTTGCCTTCTCTCTCTCTCTCTCTCTCTCTCTCTCTCTCTCTCTCTCTCTCTCTCTCTCTCTCTCTCTCTCTCTCTCTCTCTCTCTCTCTCTCTCTCTCTCTCTCTCTCTCTCTCTCTCTCTCTCTCTCTCTCTCTATATGTCGCTAGACAAAGACGATTCATGATTAACCCTTTTTGTGGTATGGAGAAGGTTATTGTCTAATGCTCATCCAATTACACTTCACTTTGCAACCTCACAAACTAGAAAAACTAGTCTTAGAGGTGCATCGCCACTGTGGGTACATTCATAAAATCTATTTGTCTTTCTCCCCCTTTGTATGAGAATTGTTGTGTGGCCCAACAGTACCAATTCTTAGAGTGTTTCTTGTCAGGTCATGGTTTTTTAAGGAGAAGAGTGGATTCATGTCCTTGTAAAAAAATGTTCATACTTATTCGAGCTAAGAATATGAATTTTTGGGATCCACAAATCATGGGGTAATATGTTTACTTAGGAGACACAGAGAAAATACTTGATGTTGATGCTAATGATGCCTCTTAGGATGGTTAAAGCATTTCTGATGATGGACATATTGTTAATCTCACATTCTAATAGAAATGTTATTTTCTTTGCTACTCAATTGCACATATTTAATAAAAACTTTAGAGAATACAACTGCAATAAGAAATAAATTGAGACAACAGTGTACTACAAGAGAATGGCTATAATCTCCCCCCATGTATGAATGAATATCTCCCTCATTAATAAAAGACATGCTTTTTTGGCTTTTTGCTTTCCTTACATGAATGACATGCTCTTGTCTAACAATTCTCTAGAACAATAAAAGTAATTGTCTTGTCCTTAATCTATGCTACAAAGGTTACAACAATCAAAATAGCTCCACACATAAGCGCATGAATAAATATGATAGTAGTGTCCAAAATGATAATAATATTGCACACCAAAATGTATTCCATTGATAAATTTAAAGATAACTTTACTAGCATAACTCCATCTAATGATTTACTCACTAGAAGCACAACATATGTTAATTTGGTACCATCTAGTAAGCTAAATGGGACCAATGGTACACGTGGCATCACATACAAATAGTCAATATTATGTGGTGAATAAACAAATGAGTATCCACAAAAATAAGCTTAAAAATATTATTCTATTTTCATAACTATGAAAAAATAACTCATCATATTGGTACTACTTTTGATAAGGATTGTTCTAGTATCGAGACACATATTTGACATGTTATTGTTATGTAATATTGTTGTATAGCTTAGGTAGGCAACAATAGTCCTTATGGAGGAATTGAGATCCACCATTTAGGATTTGTAGTCAATTGGTAATACTTCGATCAATTGTCCTATAATTCTTCACGAGTCCACTTGTTTCAATATCGTATATTGTTAGACAATAGTTCAATTGATATAGGCTATTGTGATATCTATGAGATAGTCTATTATGGGCCTTGACATATTATCCATATGTACATAATGATGAAAGCTAATAGCTAGGTATATAAGTGTTCAAAAAGCTATTTGAATTTACTACATTTCATTAAAAGATAAGTGAATAGTATTTTGCTAGTAAGGATCCTTAATGGCTAATTTAGTATGGTGACTTGAGTTTCAGTAATATATGATAATGGAAATATTGATAAATTATTTATTGGTACATAAAGGAGCTTGGTGGGCATGGCAAGCTTTTAATAGGTTATTATTTCATCATTAATTTGCTTATGATCTAGGCCCACAAAAAATGGAGACATGTAAAAGCTATTATCATGAGCTAACAATATAAGAAGCCCCCATGATCACGTAATATTAAACTCCTTGTATATAACTTACATGCATGCATGATTGAAATTCATGTGTTCCTAAATATGTGTATATATAATACACTTACTAAAAAAAGGCAACATTATGTGCATGTACATACCATTTGTGCATGCATATGCACACACACATCTAAATTACTAAACTAAATAAAAATAATACCATATAATTAGCCATCCTAGTCTCAATGCAAAGACTACTATTGAGCAAATTCTAAGCTAAGCACAAACTGTACAATATAGAAAAGTCTTTTAAAGTGCCTTAAAGAAGATTAGTAGGCTAACTAACGATACTATTATCGACGGAGAAAAATAAAACAGCACCAGCCTTTAAGCATTCTTACAACTAACTATATAATTGACCGGGGAACAGTGTGACCATCTGTGCCCGACAGACCCGGTCATACAGAGCCTTGGAGATGGAGCTACGAAGGCAGATGTACCGCTCTTCCAGGAGCTCCTCATTCCCGACAGTGTCCACAGCGACCGCCATGAAGACGTCGTCGACACCCAGGGCAGCTCTGCGGGCGAACGTTGCGCGCCGCTCTTGAACGACACCCACGTCGTAAGTTTGCCACACGCTGGCGTCGGAGCTGCCGTTGAGCACGTGGTCCACCTTATTGACGACCAGCACCACGTTGTTGCTGAAGGTCCATGCGCGCGCAGCCTCTACCCATCTCTGCGCTTCACCCTCCGTCTCGCCGGCAAACGACACCACCACCACGCACAAGTCTGGTACGTGTCCTAGTCCGCTGAATGGCACACCCAGGCTGTCTCCTGGAATCTCCAGCGCCAACACTTCCTGCCCCGCTTGGGTCTTGCCTATGCTCACCACCTCCATAGTCCAGAAGCGTGATTCCTGCTCGTCTATAACAACTTGGTTGTGACGAGTTGCAGGCCGAGCTTCCTCCCGAGCGCCTCCTGCAAGGCGCTCAGTTGCGTAACCATGCAAACTGCCGATCAGAGTGCTCTTCCCTACAAACCTCTGCCCCACAAAAGCCACTGTCTTCACATTTTGCAGGTGCTCGTTTGCTGACAGGAGGTGATACACTTTCTTTCCTTTGTCCAAGAGTTCTTCTTTTAAATCTTGTACATCTGGAACTTGTGTGGGCCATGCAGCTGCCTGAAAATCAAAATGCCCGTCTGGCTGGCATCGATGTCGGAAGCATCTATAAATCTCTCGCTCATAGAATTGGACTGTCTGTACACCTGCTTGCCCCCCGCCTATTCTCCTGCCCGTCAGATATTCATAGACAAGTATCAGAGACTCTAAGTAGGTATACCTGTGCACAGACCTCCTAGCTCTGGTAGGTAGGTTTATCGACCTCCTCAGTTGTTGAATTGCAGGATGTAGCCAGGTCCTCCAAACGGTACTCGGAGTTTGCTCGGAGAAATGAAAATTTGTTGAAAGAAACATCTTTAACGCCACCTCTGATTGTCGACCATATGCGTGGAATAAACCGCATTCTCTTATCAGAAAGAGTTTGCCAACACACCTGGACATTACACAATGCAGGCAACTACGGTACCACGGAGCTGCTACGGTCACTCCAGAGCGGCCCGTCTTACCAAAACAGGTCTTGATCCACAAGGTCCAGGCGTCCTCTATGCTTTTGTGGGTTAAAAAGTCAATCAAGGCATCATCAAGTCGGTTATCAAAGTTCAGAACAATCTGACCTTGTGTACACTCTCTGAAATCCGGCTGCCATGACAGCCCGCGAGCATCCCGCTGCTGGTTCCAACTCCCAGTTATTGACACCTTCCACTGTACCAGCAGATCGAGGTCCTTGCCCTCTACAAGGATGGAAACCGTTTTGTTTCTTTGATGGCGGCCTTTGAATACCATGGTGCATCTCTCGATCACCGGCTTCCTCTCCGACGTTGCTAGCTCATTAGGAGCTGGTGGACGGTGATGAACTTGCTCACACCTCCGAAGCACTGTGTCGAGGTAATGAAGGATCCCATGACACCGCAAACTCTGGGCATTAATAGTGCATACAGGGCGATCATCAAGCTGCTCCCTAATCTCGCCGCCCTGTTCCTCTACCCAACGTAAGATTTGACCGACTGGCGTGTATCTTGGGTCGTCACCAGCAATATTTAGAATCGTGCGAAGGCCAATCAGCAATGCACGAAATCGGAACCCACGGGCGGCCTCGCGCACCACTCTGCTCCTGCTTTCCTCACGGGCCGGTTTCCTGATCACTAGCCGATTGGAGAAGACGGCGTACCTAAACAGCTTCCACCTCGCCAAGCCAGGGCGTCTGAGGATGAAAGGGACGGGATCGGACCCGTTGACGTAGGTGAACACCCTATCAGCAACATGTTGCTCACGAAGGAACTGGTGCGCATCCTCATCGCAGAAGTAAGGCGCCCCGAAGCCGATGGATATGTGACCAGAGTCCTCAGGCACGCCACTGGCTAGCATAAATTTGATGAGGGCAATGTGAGCTAAGGCGCCGCCGAGGCTATGGCCACAGAAGATGACTTGCCGTATATTTTCTCGATTCAAATACGCTCGGAAGAGGTCTGGATGTGGGAAGACTTCCAGCAGCCTTCTGCAGAACCCGGCATGAAAGCTCCCTTCCACTCCCCCTTCGAAGGGACCGAGGCCCTGTTCCAGGCTGCGGTGCCGGATGTCCAGGTCCACCAGCCAATCCTCGGTCGTCCTGGACCCTGGGAACGCAACAAACAAGGCTTTCCTCTGCACTTGACCACCGGGTCCTGGTTGATGACCAATTAGTGCTGTGGTAGCAAACACCAAGTTGTGAGACGAAGCTGCGTGGCCTCGCATAATCTCCATGGGAAATGGACTTGTTTCCGATTCCGCCAAGAATCTCTCAAAGGACTGGATGTCATGGTAAGTACAAAGAGAGCACAATACGGCTCTGAGAACGTGAGGCAAGTCTGGAGGATCCATGCCCTTCAAGTTGGAGGCCTGCTGAGGCCCTGCTCTCTCTCTCTGTCTCTCTGTTCCTCTGGTAACTGAAACAGACATGGGAGATCAGCCTTAAGACCAGCGCTCTTGTTATTGATTACGTCGTCGCACGTACTGCCGTGTGTAGACACAGGAACTTCGGACCATTTTGAATGGGTCTCCGTGTGTAGACCCAGGTGGCAGGAACGAACTTACGGAGTCCGGACCTTTTGTAATCGGTCCCCAATAAATTTGAAGCCCAAAATGGGCGTCATGGCCATTTTGGGCATCAAACGACACCTAAAAATTTGGGACAAGGTGTTAAGATGAAGTCTAAGAATTAAGGTCAAGGTTGCAACTGAAGTCTAATAACATTAGGTAAGGTGTCACCATATACATCTATACATACATGTAGAATGAAGTGAGAGGACACACAAGCATAATTCCCATGCTCAATAGCTTTTTTTAGCATTGATTTAAAAGCTTGGTCATGACTCAATTAAGCCTTAGAATTTGCAATGAGTGGCAGGATCACTTTCAAATCTATAAGGCTATATTAAGATATGGAGCCACATGTTTTGAGGAGAAACCTATATTTGTGTGACTTGTGAATATCTACTATAAATCAAATTTGCATTGTGACTCTACCCCTTTTGCTCGATTTGTCCTCATTAGCTCGGCCCAACTTATTTGTGCACGGTCTACCTGATGTGTTTGAACTTACACTCATAACTTATGAAGGTGCAAGCATTGAGGGTTGAGTAATCAAAGGCTAAATGTTGATAGGCTACAT
Organism: Lygodium microphyllum; assembly: GCF_053477565.2. Classification (NCBI taxonomy): domain Eukaryota; kingdom Viridiplantae; phylum Streptophyta; class Polypodiopsida; order Schizaeales; family Lygodiaceae; genus Lygodium; species Lygodium microphyllum. The sequence goes on from NC_141162.1 coordinate 75,377,344, forward strand.
AGGTTCGTACAAGTGTAGTGGCAAAGTATCTAGTTGCCTTTAGCATCAAACATTCAACCTTCAAGAGCTCTTTGAGTTAAAGCTCTTACCTTTCCCTCTATTACATGCAGGCTAAAGCTTCATACTTTTGGGCCTACTATTATCTTTGTACCCCTCATAGCCATTGTGGTAGTCTCCTCCAAAACAATCGACCCCTAAATTCATATGTCGATTCCACTTTTTGATAATTACTAGCAATCACTAATCAATGAGTAACGCATGTTGGAAGTTTTGACGCCCGAAATTACTGTGAAAGTGTCAATTTGATGCCCATTAAAAAGGCCAAAGGTGTCAATAAAATTTGATTGAAGCCCAACATTAGGTGTCAAATTTAAAGCCTGGTCCCCATTGTGTTTCTTTCGAAAATGCTGAATTACTTGACTTGCAAGTTGCTCGCACGGGGTTCGTACTTGCAAGTTGCGACGACCATCAACATATGGATCTCATAGTGGCCTCTAACTTGCGCATAGGAATTGAAAATTCTCAATTAAAAGTCTTATATGACTTAACATCCCTAGAATTCTCAAAGAACTACTATAGGTCACGCCTATGCTACTAACCCTAAGTGACAAATAGGGTTAGTGGGGTAGGTCACACCTAAGGTTAGTAGGGGAGTAGAACTCCAAAGAGGAGTGGGTTTACAACAAGCCATGTAGAATGCTTGAAAATTGACGTCCTATCATAGGGTTAACAACCCTTCCAAAATCAACACCTATGACCAAGCCCATCACAGTCAATCCACGAATTACACATGTTTGATGTCTACCATCAATGCTAAATTGTTATTTAAGGACCTTGGTGTGACCACACTACCAAAAACATTGCTATAAATTTAACAAAGCTCTATCAACCTTAGCACAACAGGACTTTCACTTGAGGGATAAATCGTTAAAATTTGTAAGTCTCCTTGCATTAGTATTGAGTGAATTTCTGTCATGACTTGAACAACAAAAGGCAAGATGTGTTATTGCCTTGTAATGAAATTTGCCCTATCGAGTGATCTACAAGAGAAAACATTTCCCTAAAATTGTCTCTCTCCACACTACTACAAAAAGGGTATGTAGTAATGCCAATTTTTGTTGAATAAGTGATGGACATTGCCTCACAATAAGCAATGCATTTTGTATTGTTTCTCATGTAGCTTATACATGGTTCACAAGGACATGATTGGCATCACTTAAGCATTCAAAAATACATTGTTCAAGGGATTTTCTTCAAGTAACTTATAGGATGGTGTGGTTTGAGTGACACATTTAGGAGAGAAAAGACCAAGATGAATCCTACATTCCTTTCGCTTCTTCTTGCCCATGGATTATGTGCTCTTTTTCTCTTGATTGTCTCCCCCCCCGCTCTCTCTCTCTCTCTCTCTCTCAACAGACACTCTCTCACAACATTCACACATTGTGTATCTCTCTCTGTGAAAACTCATACACACACACATTCTCTCTCTCTCATAACACACACACACACCTCACTCACACACACACAAAGATGTGCTCTCTCCCCTCGAGCAAATCACTACATACAAATCCTATATATGGCTTGCATTCATGGCATGTTTTACATATACCTATGTAACCTATTTTGTAATATTTTCTTGACCTTTCTATGACTTTTTACCATAATTTATAAATCCCTTACTCTAAGTTTATTACTTTAATAAAAGAATTTAACAAATCCTTATGTAATAGATATAAAACACTAGTTTTATCATAGATTTGATCACAAACTAGTTGAGGCATTACTTCAAGATATCTTATGGAAGGGTGCAAGATGCTTTGATAATTATCCTTTGTCGATGCATATTGATGGTCCTCACCACCAAATGGCATGAAGGATGTGTCTAAAGAAGATATGATAAATTTGGGCGCAACATGCCACCGAATGTCTATTGAACTAAAACTGCATTCTAAACTTAATTAGCTCATTAAAATGGTCCCAAAACATATAAAATACCCAAATTACTAAACTTCATTAAAAAGAAATACTAACCTAGAGTGCTTATATCCCATAAGCATGAACCCTAATTTGGGGGGATCCAAACTTCTATAAATAGGGAGGTTAACCTCCATTCACTCCAATCTCATTTTTGTAGTTTGAACGTGTCATATCTCTACTGTGTCCACACCCATTTACAGAGGACATCTCAGCTTGAGTTGCTGCCCATTCCTATCCATCATTCATGTTGTCCAATCCCCTTGCTAATGTTGACGATTGTTTTCAATCTGATTTGTGCTTCTGTCTAGCTAACAACTGTTGTCTACACTCATCTCAACATGTCACATACTGCCATGTGTGTTGCTTAGAGTTTGTAGCTATATGACCAATTGGAGCCTACATTTTTGTTGCTTGCATCAGTGCCAGCCAGCCAAATCCATTTGATCTATTGTGTTTTACTAGTCTACATCATTGCTAGACTATTGTGTCATCGGCCACTACTACATTTGCTATTTTTTGCCTCGACTGCTCCATCAGACACTAATCTAGCCTTCTCGAGCTGCATTTTATTCCTTATTGATATCTTCAAAGGCTTTCTACTGTGTTTTGGGATCCATTAGAATACGACACACTCTTCAGCTTGTTTGCCCTAATCCTTGAGACATGGGAGTTCAAGGTTCAATATTCACCCTACATAGTGTGTTTGCTGCATTGAGCATAATATATATATTCAACATTCATTCATTATCATTCTTTTTCTATGTTCATTGTCTCTTAGTTACCCTAAAACATTCTTTTTCTCTGTTCATTGTCTCTTAAGTTACCCTAAAACTAATTGTGTTCTTTCTTAACATGTGTGTTTGTCATACAATTGTGTTTATTTCTGTGTTTAAGCATTTCTTTACAGTGTCCAACCTTCAATGTCATGTGACTTCCTCACTAATAGCAACTATAACATTATATATAGCTAGCATCTATACAAGCTATATCCCTTTCATTAAAGTTTAAACCTTCCTTTCCCATTATTTTCTAAGTTGGCGGTCACCTTCTATGTGGAGATCAACGCTTGTACAACACCCTTTTTTTACATCAATCTAGAAATTTTGGGTCAAGTAACAAGTACCAATTTGTTGCCACTCATATTCGTCCATAAATTGTAACACTCTAAGACAATCCAATGTTCAAATAAAGTAGCAGTTTTCTTTCATGAAATCATTGCACACTAAGTAGACACAAAAGAGGGGAGAAGGGAAGAAGACACTCACCTAGATTTACCCCTTTGTATCATAATTGAAAGTTGTTGATTCCAATCATAAGAGTACGCTCTCAGTTTGCCAATCAACATATGAGGTTTTGTTGCAAATTCAAAAAAACTAAGATAGGATAAGAGGTGATAAAAATTTTGCAAATCCAATTCCCTAAAATGAGTTATACCTTCAAGCCATTGAGGCCCTTCAACACTATCCAAAGCACACCCAGCAACAACTTCATCAATCAAAGCTACCCATAGTTTTATCAATCGGAACTTTCATTAATGAAATATGAATATGCGACATGCCTTACCAAATTTTGAGGCCTTGCAAATAGATATGGTTGGATTCCTCCATGTAGAGAGAAGGAGGAAAAACATTCTATACATATAGATTTCTAAACTTCCCTTGCTACCATGATAGTGAATCTGAAAACTCTCTTGCCAAGCTAGTTGATTAGTGTTCACCATCCCCCATAAACCCTGGAGTGCTCCTTTTCCAAGAGCCTATTGCTCATGTAGCTAGTTATCATGGCACTATTAAGTATACAGCATTAGGAAAAAAATGAACTCACAAATGGGCCTTTTAGCCCCCCCCCCTCTCTCCTCCTTAAAACAAGGAAAAGAGGAGAGAAGAATAGTAAAATAATCCTTCTCTCTCTCCACTTTTGCAATCTCATTTTGCCTTTTTTATATTATCTACAAAGATATACTCAGATTCCTTCTCTCTCCTCATTCGAGAAGTCTTTTTCAACCAAATTTTATATTCAAAAAGGAGTTAGTTGTAGGAGTGTAGTGCTTTGTTTTCAATGCAAAATGATTAGTAGATACGAGGTAATTGATTTTTTAATCGAGAACAAGAAAAATAAAATGTTGAAAGTTCCTTTTAAGATTTTTGGGGGATTTTTTATATCCTAGCTTTTGGTAAAAAAACAAACCAACTGGTCAAATTTCATGTTTTTTGGAAATGTTTTTGGAGGAAAAATAGAAATATCTAAAATACGAAAGGTCGTGGACATCCCTACCTCTGAGCTATTTCCCCCCATATCTATACTCTCTCATGGCTCTATTGTGACCTCTTCTCTTTGTTTATGCAACCTTCATTAACAATGTGAATTACTTACACCCTCCTTTCCCTTGGCACCTTTGTATGCCTCTCTGTGCATCTCCACTCTACCTCTTGTGACAACCAAGTAGGCTCCCTGTTTTTATTAATAGTAAAATGAATACAGGAAAGAAGGAGTTGCATATTGAGGTAGAGATTGAATATGCCCCATTATTCAAAAGAACCCAGTGTACCAGTGTCAACCCTCAGGTTTTGCAGAGTTACAGGCAAATGGGATTGAAACATGTGGATGTTTGGGTTGATGGGGGAATCTACCCAATTGACCCCTTAAACAATAGATCTCCATCTTTCTTAGGAATCACAAATTTGCTGAAGTATGTGTGAGAGGGTGAAAATGGGTTACTTGGTTATACTAGGCGGCTCAATGATCAGGCGTTCAAAGTATTTACAACTTGCCAAGCAACCATTAAAAATTGCCATGATGTGATCGCTGCACATCAACTTCATATACAACAGCTCATAGGACAAGTGGTACAACTGAATGACACTATAACTCAACAAAACAATCAAATTATTTCAATGCAGGACACTATCCATGACATTGGTATCTCATATGAGGAGGCAAAGGCACAATTGGATGACTTGAGAAAGATCAACAACAAGCTAATATAGGAGTGCAAACGAAAGAAGAAGCAAATCAATGAGTTAATTGTGAATAGTGGCCAGTGGAAGTGACATATCAAAGCATGTAAGGTAACTCAGAAAGAGAACCTAGGTGAGGGTGAGGTTGGATTGTGTATTAGTAGATTGCTGAAGGCAAGTACATTGGAAAACGCTTTGAGCAATCCTAAGTTTAAGGCTGTGAAGGGAAAGGTAATTGAGTGCACATTAAAATATGTGTCAAATGAGTTCTTAGCTGTGGATGCACAATCTATTTGTGACAGGGCCGGCATTAGCACAACGACTTACTCAAAGATATTCAAAGGTGTGAAGGCTGGGTTTGATTATGTGTTGAAGAGAAATAAAATCATGTCTCTTCCTCAACCTTCAAAGTTAATAGAGGCCTGACGGCAACTTAATACAAAGGTTTTGGAGTTGATAGGAGATCCCATGCATGTTCAATATGTGAAAACACTAAAGGTTGGGACCAAAAATGCATATGAGGTGAAGTTTACCGAACTCAACAATTACTATTTAGATTTGAACAAGGTGTAGTCGGCAATGGTAATGTACTACAATATGTCTATTGAGGAATGTAATGATAAATTGCAGTTTGTTATAAAAGTAGATGAAAGTGAGGTCGTCAAAGGAGTAAAGCATGAAAGAGTTACTGTAACTCTGATGAATAGAGCTTTACAATTCGACAAGAACAACCAAGGGAACTTTAGTGTTCAATCTGAGCACCATGTGTGGTGGCTCGCTGCATTTGAAGTTCCTAAGGAAACATTTGAGGTGTTGCAGCTATTCTTTATGCACACAAGTATTCCAAGCATCATTGATCGCCAGGAACATGGTGAGATGCTCTCAGTTGAAGGGTATGGTCAATACTTGGTTGAATGGCATCTTGCAAGAGACTTGAAAACTTCAAAATGCATGTGTGGAATCTCCAATGGTGCAAATACAAAGAATCCATGCCTATATTGCTTGACAGAGAGAGTGGAAGGAAAGGACAGAAAGAAGAACTAGCGAAAGGTGACAAGTGTTGCACCGACGTGCAATAGAGAAGATCCCACTTGGAAGCCCATCTTCAACATTCCCTTGGATCATATTCACATTTGTTCATTGCATGCTTTTGTCAGAATCATGGAGAAACTTGTATATGAATACATTTGCTTTGCGTATAGGATGCAACCAGAAAAAGAAGCCATTGCAACGTGTAGAAACCAGAATCAAATGACGATTGAAAAAGATGATAAGAGATCAAGAAAATGTGGTAACTTGCCAAAAAAGCTTTGCTTTGGAGGAGCAAAGGCTAGGAAGTTTCTCTCAGTACCCATCAATGAGGAAAGAAATGTCATGGTTCGTAGGCCGCAGGACTACAATGGGTGGAAAAAGTTACATTTTGCACTTCCTGATCGAAGTAATGGAGAAAAAACAAGATTGGCCAAAGCTAAGGTTTGGATAAGTCTTAACAAACTGGCTCCCTTACTTCGCAAGATGGTGTTTAACAATGAAGATAAGCAAAAATTTATCAATGCTGTGCATAGCTTCTACAAAAACATGGTGGAAGCATGGGGCAAAAGATCTATCGGTGCATACTAAGTTAATATTTTAAAATTGTATGAATTGTATAAACTATTGAGCATAGTTTTACTCATTTGTAATATGTGTCTTTGTAGCATATCCTTGAGGCACATGGGCCATACTTTGTAGAAAAGGGAAGCGTCGGAATTTGGTCCACACAAGGGATGGAAAATTCACATTGGATAGCGCGTGGTTTATGCCAAAGAAAACTGATCATGGTGGAGGGGTGAATGGTAGCAATCCAATGATCCAATTGCTATCTTGGTGGTATAGGATTATAGTAGCGGATGAAGCTAAACTCTCGCAAAAGAGAGCAAATGAAAGTGTTGATGAATCAACTGCAGACATGATGGAATCATGTCATGTCACTAAAAGAGTGCGTTATGAAGCCTCAAGTGCCAAAGAAAACCATGCCAAGTGGCTAGAAACAAGGCTTCGACAAGGCAGCAAATGGGTTCGAAGAGAGCTAAGATAGTAAGATGAATAATGTGAGTCAGTGTGAATGCAATTCATAGTATAAGAGAGAAAGAGAGAGTGTCCATCTATGTGAATGAGTCTCACAGTTTAGGGTTATATAAAAGAGGGTTTCACTTTCTATCTTATTCATTGAGTTCTCACATCTCTTGTGTAGGAAAGATGGCTAGGTCTAAGGCAGTTGCAAATAAGCTTCCGCTCAGAGTCCCATATTGTGTTCAACCCCTTGGAGCATCTACTAGCTCAAATGCACCCCCTTCTCAACCTAATCCACCTTCCTCAAGCCGCGCTCACAAGGGTCCTCCTTAGCATCCCCACAAGAAACGCAAGTGGAAGCCAGGTACAGTGGGCTTGAGAGAAATTAGAAGGTATCAATGCTCTTTTGATCTCATCATTCCGAAGGCGAGCTTCTCGAGACTTGTTCGCGAGATTGTGCAAGACCTCTACGCACAGAAAGCAAGAGGTGGTTTTTGGCACAAGGCCAGGATAGACCTGATCGCTTCACAAAAGAATGTCTTCATGCTCTATAGTGTGTTGCAGAGGCCTTTTTAGTTGACTTGATGACTGATGCTCAACATTGTGCAGTACATGCAAAGCGCATCACTGTAACTTTCAAGGACTTCCAACTTGTAAGAAATCTTCAAGCAGTGAAGGATGCATTCGTTCTAATGGAATGAACACAGTTTGTAATGTTATCTTTTTTGGCATAGTGTTATCCTCGTGCATTGGACATATGACTATGTCCCAATGCAAAACTATTGTATGCGCTCTTAAAATATGAATTAAATTTTTACACTTATCCTTCGCTCTCAACTTTGATTGTGCATCTTCGCTGTATTTTCAAATCTTACTAACAGTTTTTGTTAGCACTGTCAATTTCAATAGGAATAACATACCAAAATTTGCCATTTCTTGTTGTAGACTTTACTCCTGATGCCTCTGTATAGTCTATGTGGTGCGAAGTTTCTAAGGGCCAGTAGTCGTGATGTTGATTTCTCAATTATCAATCCATCCATAATTTTGGTGTGGGATAATTTTTAAAATACTAAACTATATCGAAATGCAATGAAAATTCACATGTGCACTCGTTAGGTGGCCAAGAGCCCTTTTTTTTTGAAAAAAAAGTGCCTGGAGCGTCTAGATCAACTTTCAGGAAAGTGGCTCCAAATGCCAGACTTCGAACCAGGTTACTGAAAGCAAACGCCAGACTTCAGACCAAGGGTCTGTAGGCACTTTTTTTCAAAAAAAAAAGGGCTCTTGGCCGCCTAACGAGTGAGCGTGTGAAGTTTCGTCACATTCCGATAAAAGGTTATGGATTTATGATCACACGATGGACAATGCGTATGAAGCTGCATTAACCCAATTTTGGGGTTTAAATGGGTTAAAAGTTCATTCTTCTTCTCATTTTCACATCTTGATTTCTTTGCTTCCTCCATTTTCACATCCCCAACCTCTGCCTCTTCTTCATCTTGCCCTTCTTGAGCTTGCATGGCATGCACCAAGCAAGCATGTTGCCGTTTTGGCCCCAAGAAGACATCACACCAAGGCCTGCCACCTGGAGCACAAGGTGGAGCCTCCTCTAGTGTAGCAACAGGTGCTCCCCATAGAGCACAAGGACCACCACAAAAGAAGAGGAGATGGAAACTGGGCGCCCTTCGAGAGATAAGGAGAATCCAATGCGGATACGAGCTTCTCATCCTGAAAATTTCTTTTCATAAGGTTATTCGAGAAATCATGCAAGACTTGGAGCTGAAAGGGATGGGAAGATTTTGGGCATGAGTACTGCGAGATGGCCCACTAGCAGGAAGGTGGACTGCTGCAGCTATGGAGGCCCTATAAACAGCTCTGCAGAGGGGTTTCTCATCGACTTGTTTGATAATACACAGCTTGCGGCCATCCAGCGTGTCACAATCACAGATAAAGACATGAACTTTAGCATTCGGCTTCGACATGGCAAGGGGACTCTGCCATAGTTTACTAGATTAATGATGCAAGGTTTGTAATAAGTGTTACAACGCCATAACATCTTGGAAGGACAAAAAAATTTGTATACTCTGCCACATTAGAATATTTATTTATATATACATAATATCTCATGCAATGTTTACTGAATTCAAATAATTGAGTAAAGTTGTTTTGTTTTATTTCTTGAAACGCAGGACTCTTAATTTTTATTTAACGTATGAACGTATCAAAAGTAGTAATATGTATGGATACAAGTTATGTTATTGCTTATGCATAATCACGTGCAATACTACGCATTGAATTATGTTAATATATGCAGATGCATCATTCACGTACCACACATTGTCATCACACTTACACAATCGCAAGTGCAGTACTATGCATTGAATTATGTTAACGTATGCGAATGTATCATTCACGTACCACACATTATCGTCACACTTATACGAATCACACATTTATTTAATAAATATTTATTTGTAGAGAAAAAGTAAAGTATATTATATATTCATCAGGAAAAATACATGTGATGGCTATTAGTGATGGTAGATACAAAAAGTCGATAACCAACAAGAACTCTCAATTGTTCTTTGGCTTTTTCATTAGTGGAGAGGGGCCAGCTTCCGATGAAAATATAAGTTCCTTCTTTGCTTCAAAAATGATGCGCTCCCCCTTCAGCTCTTTCTCCAAGAGAAGCAGATCTGATACTTTAGCGAGGTCACCTAATGTAGCAAACACACACATTGCTCTACCACGCATTTGGTCAAACAAGTAAAGAATCTTTGACCGCTTGATTAGCACCACCTTCTCCAAGCTAGACACGAAAGGGTACACCATTTGCTGCTCAGACTGCAACCGAAAATGTCATCCAATCATCGATCGACCGGGGTGTTAAACAAGCGGAAGTAATGATAAGTGGACCTGGTCTGGGAAGGGACACGGCTCTACGAGCTATTCGTCAAAGCGGTATAACCCTCAGTTTCGTCCGTGATGTGACCCCAATGCCCCATAATGGATGCAGATCTCCAAAAAAAAGATGTGTCTGATTTTTGAATATGTCATTAAACAGGGAAGGATTTCAGTATGACTCAAAATGGAATCTCGATTTCTAGTCAAACAGTACAATGTAAATGTGTCGAATCCAAAATAGAAACTGATTGTCTTTATTACAGCTGCTTCGTTGTATCCCCCTTTAAACGTAGACAGGCTGGTATTGTGGGAATTGATGTCACATGTATCGCTTGAAAAGGTCCAAACTTTGTCAAAGCTCAAATTTTCATGATTACTTCTTGCCCTCCTGGTGAGCACTTCTTATGGAAGACCACCAAATCTGCAACAAGGTTACCAATATACTCCTTCAGAGCTGAATCCTTTCGTCGATCCGCATGTCGAGCTCCTCCTTGCGTTGATGCAAACTCATCTATATACAGTATGTCTGAATGACAATGTCAAATCAAACAATATATTTAGCGACTAACCTAGAGTTACCAAAAAGTGATGAAACTTGACAGTAGGGTGCATCAGGTCCCCCAGAGTCCATCGGTGAAATCTTGGCCAGAAATTATGCATGCAACTGCCCTGTCTGAAGTCTAGCATCCCAGACACCAGACTTTGGACAGGGCAGTTGCAGGCTGGAATACTAGACTTCAGACAGGGCAGCTGCTGTAGGCATCATTTTTAGTGCCAGAATTCGGACAGGGCAGCTACAGGCATCATTTCTGGCCAAGATTTCACTGATGGACTTCGAGGGAGGCCAGAAAATGGCCCCAGATGCCAGACTTCGGACAGGGCAACTGCATGCATCATTTTTGGCCAAGATTTCACCGGTGGACTCCGAGGGACCCAACACATCCTATCACCAAGTTTCATTGCATAAAAATATATGGTAGTTAGAAATCTCACCTTCTCCAGATCATCTTGTATATTCATTTTCTTGTGTGTCAGGGAGGCACCCCTTTGGGCAGAGGGATCTACAAACCCCTTGGTAGAAGCTGGGGCCTCGGTCTGAACAAATCATGCTGTAGTGCTTCAAATTCAACATCTAGCATAAGGTAATCTTCTTCAACCGAGGTAATATGCTCCTGTGTTGCTATGATCGCACTCACAGTATCTAAGCTTGTGCCATCATATCTTCCAATCTCTGCCATTGTTGGATGCACATCCATGTAATCATAAGCGATCAGGTCTTCCATTGAATCCCTGACTAAGATAGAAAACAACTCTTATTCCTTCATTTTCGAGTATTGCAGTATATCTGATAGAAGCAAGTATTGTACACCATCTACTTCAATGGGTGTCAAGGAGGCAAGGTTGGGTTTGTCAACTTGTGGCTGTTCAAAAAGAAGATGGCACCATGAGAGCCAACCCTTGCTCTGCTACCACTCGATGTTCCTCTTCAACATTTATGAGCTCTTCAATTAGTTCTTCTCCCGTGTATGTGATAGAAATGACCTATGGAGTTGTATCTTCATCGCTCTCCTCCTCTAGGGGTGTATCCAATGCAAGGAGGTAAATTTCCAATGTGCAATCACACTCCACAAGATCCAAAGGTGCTATACCTGGTGCACTTACCATGGGAACAATGCATACTCTGTGTAAAGGATCCACATGGGCCAGACACCTATTCACCACTTTTTGGTGATTCTTCCCTACCTGAAATACCATAAGCTGTTCCAGAGGCACCCAAGTCATGTCGGCGGATCCCTCGATGGAGTATGTGCATGTAGCAATGGTGCTCACAAAGTCTTCCAAAACTTGAAGGGGGGGGGATCCAGTGATGAGAGCACTCTTTTAAGGTTGAAGTTCTTAGAGAAAACCTAGAATATCTCGTCACCCTAGTTGGCAAAGATAGTCTCGTGGATCCACTAGTGTGCGTGAGCATCCATCGTGGCAGGTAGGAGGGATGTGGTGGATATAAAGAGATGAAGAGAGAAAGTGTGAAATGGAACAATGAAACGAAAACTAAACTAGTTCTACCTTAAAAACCTTAAGTTTTAAACCATTAAGGGTTGTTCGCATACGATATTTAGTTATGGCTTTACTTACATCTTTGTAAAATTTACATGCATATGTAATGTGTTGATGTGGAAAGTGTATAACAACTGTATGATTTTGCATAAATACCATAATTTTTAAATATTACAAGTTTGTAAGCGGCAATATTCTATTGGCCAAAAAAAGCCAAAATTTTATAGGTGTTGGATATTACAATTTATGGTGTCTGGATTTTTAGGGAGACTCTACAATTTCTAAAATATGTGGAGCCACACACTTTCCGCTGGTAATAGTATCCTCAGCTCGGCTTCGAATTTCCTACCATCTAGTTTAAAATAGAAGCTAACAGGTGGATTATGCGTTAACATTGTAATTTCCTGGCACATTATACTCAAGGGCCAATCATCCTCCTTTTGCAACACTTGGGGCTCGTAGCCCTCACAAATGATAGTAACATCCATAGCTGCACTTTCACACATGTCTTGATCAAGGCACAATCATTTACCCTTGAGCATCCTCCATCTACGATACTTGAACACTAGGCATAAAGTTTGTCATGCGACAAAGTACCTGTAATTGGCAAGGAAAGTTAGCCGATTCATCCCAAAGTAAGATAATAGTCAGCTAAGAGAGAAAATTTTTACATGAAAGCCATGTCCCTTGTTGTGACTCGACACTCCACGGTGTCAGGACTGTGAGTTATTTTTTATGTCCAAGTTTTGCCTAGAATCCTTGTTACATAATCCTCTAATGTATTTTTTATGAAGCACGTGCTTTTGGCACGTCTCAAACCCTTACATTCCTTGAACATGTGTGCAAAAATTGCAATCGGTATGAACTAGCTTAGATGTACATTCTTTGAGCCGGTGCTTGGCTTCACAGAATTCAATATGTCTGCTGAAATTTTTGTGCTACACATGTGCAAAATGTCACTACTACACAATGGCCATTCTATGCTATTGAGATTCGATATGTGCATAGACTCAAGGGTTCCATATTCTCAACTCCCCTTGGGCAATATGTACTTGGAGTCATAGAAAAAAACAAGGTCCTCCTGCAAGCTGCTTAGTAGTACGCCCCTTAAAGAGCAATCTACGAATTTTGAGGTGGTAACAGTTAAAAGAACCAGTGAAACTCTCAACATTTTTCCACTCATAGCAATCCAAAGGGTATGCTTCTGTAAATACGAGACAAGTTGTTACATAGGTATCATGAAATTTCTCATTCTCAATGAGTTGCAAATACTTACTGTTTGTAATGTTTTATTGAAAAGGCATAGTGGACACAATATGTATTTGTTTTTGCATGAATAGATGTTGTACAAACGCCTCTATTACAAGGGGAGAATCAATATTCCTTTATCTGAGAGCTAAAATTTTACCCTTCCAGTGCTTTGGTACATCTGTAATTGCATATGCTTTCACCCTAAAAGCTCCCTTCATACTTGGACGCATATGTACCCAAGAGGAGCAATGATACGTATCAGTGATCCAATTCCCTTCTTCATCTTTTCTGTTATGTACTTCTATCGAGAGAATGCTTGTTCTTCTCTTAGGCATTATAACCTACGCATTAGATGTAAAGAAGTATGTATTAACCCCTAAATAATAAGCATTTTAAGTCTGTCCAATAATCACCAATATGCCATACAAATCAACATGGCATTAAGAGATGTTTACACTTTTGTAAATAGACATAAACATTGATATCGAAACGCATGTAGATATATACATCAACACAAAGTATAGATTTAATTTCAAGACATCACTTTAATCATACCATTTACATGAAATATAATGAAAATAATAGCACAAGAATACTTAGAGAATTTCGCCAAAATAAATTTTATTATAATGTCTGATTTGACTCAATACATTGTATGAAATGTGGGTATTATAGAGTAGTAGTTACAAGGATAGCAACCACATGGTATGAAAATCTTAATAGGCACATTGGATTGACACCTGAGATATTCTAAGACTCAGCACATTGTGTGTTATATGGATGATATGATACAAGAGTTTCATGGTTCATTGCCAATTGGAGATCCAAATGGACACACAGGACTAATAAAGCAGAGGATTTTTGAACCATCGACTTCCAGCATATCCATATCATCCAACACAAAGGAATCACTCACCACATCAAAATAGTTGATCGAGAATTATATGCTTCACCTAAACCTTGTACAATACCTGCATGTACAAAAAAACACATGCATGAATCCCTTTTAACAAAAATACTTGCATGAATCCCTTTTAGCAAAAAAAATCTAGATAACTGCATGAATACAAAATAGGGCCAATTTACCTATAATTGATCTCTTGGAGATAAGATTGAATCATTGCTAATCAAAACCCATTGCAAATGATGGACATAAGAAAACATCAATCCCATCAAACATAAAAGTCACTAAATACATGAATAAATTTTGGCACCACAAAATATGGCAGATTTAACTGTAAATTGAGCTATAGAATCTCTGCTCTACCTTGTGTTAATAAGTGCTGCAACAACAATTAATCTTTAAATTGGAACTAGCATCAAATCCTATTGTAAAGATAGTAGAAAAGGGATAATGCAGAGAGGAAGAAAGAGAGTGTGTGTGAGTATGTGGGAGAGAGAAAGAAATGAGCATCTATCCAATCTTGCCCAAATTGATCTCTGAAAAAAACAATTTTGCAAGAGTTAGTATTTACATGAAGGTATACTGAACAAACAGTAGAAAAGAGAAAACATAGAGAGAGAGAGAAAGAGAGAGGGAGAGAGAGATAAGCACTTATGCAATGTCACCCAAAATTATCTCTGCAATAAAACAACAACAAGGGTTAGAACTAACATTATGTTGTATTGAAAAGATATCAGCAAAAAAAAACAAATAGAGAGAGAGAGATTAACACATTTGCCTCTTGCTCCAAATAAACTCTACAAGAAAACAACAATTAGAACCAACATCAAATTCTATTGAAAACACAACATAAAAGAGAAACAACACATAGAGAGAGGGGGGAAAGAAAGGAGAGAGAGATGAGCACCTCTGTCTCCTGCCCCAAACAACCTCTGCAATAAAACAACAACAACAGTAAGAAATGACATCAAAACCTATTGAAAAAATAGCAAACAAGAGAAAATGCAAAGAGAGATGGGCACTTGTGTTTTGCCCAAAATCTGGAGTTGCGTAAGTGCAGAGGTAAGAAAAACGCTCAAAACCCTAATTGCTCTCAGCAGGAGCTTTAATGGAGACGAAAATTCACGAGTATAGAGAAGAGAGGGAAAGTGGTCTGTTGCTCAACTTTTGGGACAAGCTGATTTTGTGAGAGGGAAACAAATCGAAATTGAAAATTCTCCAAAAAAGGGGGAAAATACGAGGTAAGAGAAACTCAAATTTTGTGTACTATTCATTCTCCTTTTTTTAAATCCCCCACTACCCCTTTTTTTAATAGAAAACCCAAGATTTGGAGAGAGAAGATTCACCCTCCATGGATGTCAACATCTAGCCTTCCTATTGGACAATCCAAAAGGCCCACATCTTAAACTATATTATTTTTAAGGGCCCATTTGTGAGTTCATTTTTTTCCTAATGGTAGCAACCATAACTCCTTAACTTATCATTAAATGATACATATTTTTTTAATCATCGTGTACAATTACTTAATCAAGGGTTAAGTAGGCTATTCCATAGTTTGCAGATGATCAAGGATGAACTATATCAAATCTCATATCTATAGAGAAGGAACTTCCTCTTTGCTTTATTGATGAATTAACTCCCTACAAATTCAAGCAAAGCAAGCATGAGACTCCAAAATGTTTTGCCAAGCTCTACATTGACACAAGACAACTAACTAGTGCTAGTATGTTTTTCCAATTTTTATCATTATCTTGTTGCACCAAGTCGGCATCAAGTGCGCTTCCATGTCTATCAAATTTGCGTGCATGTAAAGTCACCATGCCCTTGAGAGAGGGACAATATAACAACACGCTACATTCCTGAGGCCGAAGGCAATGAGATCCAACTTAAAGACCATAATGATGAGGGCTTGCCCTCCTTAGAGACCCTTGGAAGCCCAATCCAACTAGTCAAGAACAACAATATAGCTCCCTTTGGTTTAATCAAATGGATCTTCATGACTGCGATTAAGGTAGCATCCAAATCGTCACTCTCAAGATGCTTTGCATGTAATATCTCCACAGAAAAAATCTTACCTCTCGAATGAATATGTTGTAGTTGAAAAAATAACCTCCAAATTTTTCAACATCTAGTGTTGGTGATATAACAATTAGATGCATGTCACGAGTGACCAACCCTTTTAATATCTCAAACACATCAATATGTATCATCTCTTCATGTGCCTCATCAAGCACAAAGAATAAGCTGAAAGATTTTCATCAACAAGTACCTCTCTCAAGAGCATACCATCTATCATGTACTTTATTACTATCTTAGGTCCTATACAATCCTCAAACATGATGGCATATCCTAAATCCTCCCCTAGTTTGCAACCAAACTCTTTAGCTACTCTCTCGGGGCAATAGACATTGTTGCAATAGTTGAAAAAATAACCTAAAAACTTTTTAGCATCTAGTGTTGATGATGTAACAATTAGATGCAAGTCAGGCCGCCAAGTAAATAACCATGTTAATAGTCCAAACAACACATCAATATGTATCGTCCTTTCATGTGCCTCATCAAGCATGATCACAAAATAAGTTAAATGATTTCAAGTACTTCTCTCAAGAGCATACCATCTATCACATACTTTATTACTATCTAAGGTCCTTTACAATCTTCAACTTGATGGCATATCCTATCTCCTCCCCTAGTTTGCAAACAAACTCTTCAACTAGACATTGTTGTAGCAATTGAAAAAATAACCTAAAAACTTTTCAACATTCAATGTTGTTGATGTAACAATTAGATGCAAACCAGGTGGCCAACTAACCAACCCTTTTAACCATCCAAACAATACATCGGTATGTATCATCCTTTCATGTGCCTCATCAAGCATGATCACAAAATAAGTTGAAAGATTTTCATCAACAAGTACCTCTCTCAAGAGCATACCATTGTCATGCACTTTATTACTTTCTGATGTCTTGTACAATACTCAAACTTGATGGCATATCCTACCTCTTCTGTTGGCAACAAACATTGCGGCAACTCTTTGAGGTTGGGTGGACCCAATTTTTCCTCTTGTTGTGTATGCTATTTCCGCAAGGTATTGCATTGCTTATGTTGTCTTACTTGAAATTGTCCCCCCAATCACCACTAGCACTTGATTCTCATGAACTGCTTTGATCAATCCATCCTTTAACTTATATATGGGAAGACTAGACTCTATTCCTGAATTGAAAGCTTTGATTTCCAACTAAAAATGGGTGCCTTTCCAAACACATCCTTCTTCCACTCAAACATATTATAGGCAAAAGGGCCAACACCACAAAGCTCCTGTGTCAAATGCCTATCCCCCATCTCTAGCATTGGATTCTCCCAAGGTCGATTCAAATCTTTGGGGACGGGCCACCATTGGGGCCATAGTTGTGATAATCCCTCCCTCACATCCAAAACCCCAAATGTGATGAGTTTTTTAGCCTCCCATCTCTCTAGAGAGTTTATCCTTTTTAATGGGCATCGAGAAGGTCTTTTATCATCTTCCTCCATTATCATTATACTTGAGAGTCCCTTCTTAGTAGAAGGAAGTTGATAGCAGAGATCAAAGCTTGAGGTTGGGGGTGGGTCCATAGAGTCAAATGGTAATAAATCATTAATCCCTATAGCCTTCATTTATGAATTTATCATAACAAGGTTGATTATTTGAATCTCCGGCATAGGTGTTGGTAGCATCTCGTTTCTATATGCACTTTTTGTGTAGATCTAGTTGTAGTTGCCTGGTCCAGTATGGCCAATTCTCCTTGCGTATTGTTTTGCATATGATTGAGAAATGGGTGTAATGACTAGGGAGTCTAAACCAAGCTTGGGATTGTAGACATTCACTTTTGCAAATCCTGGGTCAACTACATAATAAATGTCATCAATGGTCAAAGAGGCTTTAGCAATGTTGGTGGCTACTATTACTTTCCTTTTCGTAGAGGTGCTGGCTCAAAATTCTTGTCTACAACCCACTAGGGAGGGCACTATAGACAAGAAAAATGATTGTTTGGGCGCCCAACACTTTCATCCTTCCATATAGAATCTGGAAAGCTATGCCAATTTCTTCCTAACTAGTCAAGAACAACTATATATCCTAGTTTAGTCAAATGGATCTGCATGACTATGATTAAGGTAGACACTTCCTACTCTTACATCTATTCAAAGCGTTGTATAACTAGCTTAGCATCATGCCTATCATCAGGAATCTTTAGCATTGTGGCCCATGATACAATGTCTTGAAAATGCAATTTGTCAAATAGTTTATAAACTTCTATCGTGGAACCACATCTTCCATACATCTCTATTGACATGTTGCCAATAAGGGGATCTAAATCCGCCATACCCTCTATTCTAAATTTTCTCAAGAATTGAAATGTCTCCAACAAACCATTTTTTTAAGCATCCATTAGCACACCAAAGCAAGGAAAAAAGGAGGGAACGTAGTTTAAATACATATCACTCATTATCTATATGAAGAAATACCAAGCTATATATTGGAGTCGTGGTCTTATGCTTGGTCAAAGGCCGATGATCGACCAAGGGTATAGAAAGAATAGGCCCTCTCATGTTGATGGCTTGATTGATGGGAAAAAAAAAGAGATTTAAAAACAACACTTCAATGTGCATGAATGAATAAATTATCACATCAATCAATAACACATATTACATAATAGCTATTCTTTGCAATTGCCACCAAAGACACTAGCACATTTAAAAATAATAATAATAAGTGGATGCTTGCCATAAAATCAATTCAAAGTTAGATTAAATCATTTTATATCTAGAATCAAGTCTCTACCAAGAAGAGCTAATTTGTACACTTGACATTCATATGGCATACCATAGTTACACCTTTATGATTACAATGCTAAACTTTTAAGGCTAGTTGCTACATAAAGTATTCTCTAGTTTATGTTTGAAAAACTAGAGCAACTAATTTGTAATTTAGAACCATCACACCTCCATAGTTTTAGGCTTGTCCACTCAATTCCTCTAGTCAACCTTCATCCAATTTAAACTAATCTAAATCCACACTTACCAAGCTTTTATTTGAAAACCCAAAACACCAAATACACTTCAATTTTAGACTAATCCATGAAAGATATCCAAAGAATTACACAAAAGTTTGCAAAACCATTTCATAGCTTGAGGTCAAGGATGATGCCTTAGGCAACTCTCCAACAAAATTTTAGAATAACAAGGTCTACAAGTGGTGTGTCAATCTACCAAGGGTTGTATGAGGGCTACCAACATCTATGCCAGGACTGTTGACAAGTGCACCAAGCCTCTTGAGGATTGCTTTTGTGTGTGTGTGTGTGTGTGTGTGTGTGTGTGTGTGTGTGTGTGTGTGTGTGTGTGTGTGTGTGTGTGTGTGTGTGTGTGTGTGTGTGTGTGTGTGTGTGTGTGTGTGTGTGTGTGTGTGTGTGTGTGTGTGTGTGTGTGTGTGTGTGTGTGTGTGTGTGTGTGTGTGTGTGTGTGTGTGTGTGTGTGTGTGTGTGTGTGTGTGTGTGTGTGTGTGTGTGTGTGTGTGTGTGTGTGTGTGTGTGTGTGTGTGTGTGTGTGTGTGTGTGTGTGTGTGTGTGAAGAACACAAAATAGGCCATATGCATGTCTCTTCTCTTTTTCTTTTTCTTTTTGGTATACGCTTAAATGCAAGATTTCAAGTAATTATCAACTAGTTGCCTAAATGAAACACCAATGCTCAATCAATTGAAGAACACTAAAGAAGTCATGATAGTGCCAAATAGTATTTTGGAACACGATACCTAGCTACAAAAATGAGTCACCCAAAAACAAGACATTTCCCAAGCAAGACATGTCAACAATCAAGAGTGTTCTTTGAAATCAACCACCCACTCTATCCTCAATTCTCTCAACAACCAATAGCTACAAACTCTATTATTCCTCTTCCTCTTCATCATCATCATTATCAAGAGCATTGACTCGACTTGTTAGGTTTGCTTTTCTCTCTTTGTATGTCGGTTTCTTCATCTTATAGCTTTTCCTCTCACAAGGCACACTCTTTTCAGGGTGTTTAATCAATGGGTCAACATGAATACATACATGAACTTTTTTCTAAATATTTTCAAGCTCTTATGGCTCTATTTATTATTTGATAAAGGCAATGAACTAGAACTGATATTTTTCAAGCTCCTCCTCTCTCAGCATCTTCATATAGTCTCTCTGACATGACCTCTGAGAATGTACCTTCTATGAATCTCTTCATTCATCACCAACTTTGACATTATAGTCTTTAGCTGAAGCCTCAAAATTCCCAACATATTCTTCATCTAACTCAAAACTATTTTAGAACTCTACGAGCCAAGAGGAGTCCAATTGTAGTACACTACAACACAAATGGTCAAACCCACCTTCAATCCATAGCAAGGCAGATCACTAGAATGCACAGTCAGGGATCTAAGGAGCATTGGAAGGGTTTTGTGATCTAGTGCTTAGGCTTGAAGGACTCGATGTCTCTCTCTACAAGACTCACAACTAGAAAAAAAGGCTCTGTGAGACAATATTCTCCTCTTCTACTCACAATGGTGCAACTTCTCTATGTCTCTATTGTCCTCTTAACTCATTAGTAGCACACTAGCAAGTACAACTCTCCTCTCTCTTAATTCTTCTTGAAGTTGACTAGGTCCTCTACTACAACAACTGAATGTCACAAACACAACTCTTAGATGCACTTTAGTTGACAATTTTCTAGATGGCTTCTTGGGCTACAACCAAGTGCAGGTGCACCTTGATGATAGACATAAGATTAAAGATACTTAAATTTCTCAAAGCGAAAGAAGACTATACACAACAAGTCAATGAAACTAATTGATAAAAGTCAAGAAGAAGATATAAAAACCCTTGAATAAGAAAGTAAGTAGTTGATATAGCACATCAAGTTAAAGTATTTGTCCTTTTGAAAAATTAAGTAGTCGATATAGCACATCAAGTTAAAGTAATGACCAAAATTTTGAGTAAGTTTTATAGTAAGTAGATGTAATGCCTCAAGTTTCATTGTACTTTTCTACAATTGTGTTCTTCATTTAATGTAATACATCGAGTTGTTACAAATTTTGTGTTGACTTCATATAATGTATTATGCTCTATGTTATGAATAAGACAAGAACTTGGCAAGGACAAGGATTGTCACCTCATAGCTTACAAGTAATTAACTTGAAGAAGAACAATAACTTGATTTTTTATTACAATATAACTTTTAATTGTTGCCTCTTGTTGGGATAATGTGGAGAAATATGTAGAGACCCTCTATAAAACATGCATTCTTAAGAGTGTCGTCATTCCTTTGCTTGAGTAGACAATTGCTTGAATCGGGATATAGTGCATAAAGTAGATGTAAAACAGTATTTGTACTTTTCAAAAAATAGGCCATATTATGGTAGAATAGTCACAAGAGGTAAATAACTCTTCTAGTATACCAATCCAATGATTGAAAAATGAAAATGGTCCCGAATGATTAAGGCTAGAATAAGAAACACATTAAGAACTTCAAAACAATACTAATATGACATAAACAACATATCATGACTAAGATCATTAGGCATATGATTGCAACAATTCATATGCTAATTGCAATCGATGAAGAAGATAGAAAATACTATGATGTTCCCACCTTAGATGGTTGGTAAATGTAAAAGCACTTGGATGATAGCATGGATCATGGGTAGTAAAGGCATGATAGAAGTAGTATACAATAACACCAAGTTGGGCAATAGAGTTTTCCTACAACATTACAAGCAAGATGGGGAGTAGCACGACTAACAAGGTGATATACAACATGAACAATATATTCATCTCAACAATGACCAGAATCTCAAAAGTAATGATCAAAATATCAGGGGCAACATCCATCACAAGAAAAGTGAGATGCTCTATGGATAGGATTGGAAACTCCACAAGCAAGGTGGTATCCATTCTAGCTAAGACAATAGTGGAGTTTGTGGATTGATGTAATGTATATTGAGGGCTACCATGTTTACCAATAATGAATATGATGTGTTTTAGGACTACCATGATCACTAAAAAGATCATGTTAACATTAGTTGTACAATTTGGCATAAAAGTGGCTGCAAGTCACTTAAAATGGTTCAAGTCATTTTGACAATATTTGAAATAATATGTGCATATGATATCAAAATTTGATGCGACATTACCAATATCATAAGATAGAAGAATAAAAGGCCTTGACCGAAACTCATTATCTACAGAAATTGGAGTTTTCAAAAGTGCATGAAAATTTGACTAATGTTTAAAACAACATTCAACAATACTATTTGGAGCTATTAAAAAGGTGAAACTTTTTATTTAATTGTAATTCTCTTAATGAAAATGCATGTCATGCATATCAAAGTATTTTTAATGAAAGTTTTAGCTGTAAATTTTTTTCTTTTGAGATGGTTCGATTAGAAGAACCAAAAGTTTTAGATTTTTTGTAGAAATGGTCTCAAAGGTGGACACATAAATACATCGTTTCCTACTTCTATTAATATCTTCTATTTTTTCAACTCTTTTCTTATTTTTGTCACATTTTCTTAAAATTATTTTTTCTTAACATTTATTATTGAGGAGAATGGTATTCTTTTGTAGAGGGTCTAAATTGCTAGAAAATTAAAGTTAATGATATAAGATTATAGTAAGAAGTTCAGTTGACTATGACTATGGCTAGGTATGATTTTTGTCATAAATTTGACTATAATAATCTCAATAATAATAGAAAAAAAGTGTGATATCTTACTACTTAGGTATCGAATAACTAGAAGTGGGATATCTTATTGCTCAGGTATCAAAAATTGGAAGCATTAGGAAGAGAAGTTGATGCACTACATTAATTAGCTTTTAAAATATGTAATTTTGGATAGCTTTCAAAAAATGTTACCTAAGTGATACAAACTTGATGTAGTATATCTAGTTGGCTGGAAAAAATACAAGATGTGGTACTTTTTGACTATTGTGATGGACAAGAAAGCACACCAAAAAGAAAGAAAGGGAAACACAAAATCAGATCCCCTAAGTGAATTATAAATAATACAGACAAAAGAAGAATGTAATGGAGCTAACATATGGCTCAACTACACTTGATACATTGTAGTAGGTTTGAGAGAAACTACTTTAAATAGTTCTTAGTGATTTGATGCATTACATCAAAATGAAATACAAACTTCTAGGAAACTTGATGCACTACATCAAGGTTACCATAAAATCAATATAATTTTCAGAGACTTGATGCATTGTATCAGGAAGAATAAAGAACCCCTACAAAACGAAAGAGAACTTGATGTATTGCATTAAGTTGATATAATACTTTAACTTGGCTCACAAATTAATTAAATTTCTAGAAAATTTGATGCATTGCATCAAGTATGACAACAAAATTATCAAAAAATCTAGTGAACATGATGCATTGCATTAAGTTGTGTAATAAAGCATAAATGCCTTAGTCTAGGGTAAGTATAAAAGGTAGAGGTGTAACATGTGTAGGATCTTTTTGCCATTTTACAAACATTACTTGTTTGAGGTCTCAACCTCCCACCATCTAAGAGGGTGAATACTCTTGGCCACCATAGCTTGGGGTTCATACCTTGCTACAACCTCTCATCATTTGATTCTCAACCAATATTGGTAATACCATTTCTTGCCAAGCCAGCTTGGCTATGGCTTCTTGGCATTTTATGTCTATTTCTTGTATTTTCAGTTTAAAAGCTTGCTATGGAATTTAGCTTTATTACATTGGTATCAAAGCATGGACTTTGATCCATGGGAAGTGTCATTTTCTTGGAGAATTTAGTCATTGGGACATGAACTAGTTAACTGGAGCACCAAGATTTGGTCACAGGGTTTGGTACAGTTCAAAAAACCGTGACTAGTCAAAGTTCTTTGCAACAAGTTGGGACTAATTTTGAAGGCTTCTTGAAGAAGATCTTGAGGAAGATGGAAGTTCTTGGCCAAAATAGCAAGACGTGGTCAAATGGATGTCCATTTTGAAAGCTTTTGACCCTAACTGAAGTCTAAGTGGGGTTACAATGGTTAAGCTGAGATTACTTTTTTGGGACAATTTCTCTCTCTTCTTCCTTTTAAGCTTCTCTCCAAGAATCCATGGAGTCAATTGCTAAAATCTTCTTCCAAGATTTATTTTCTCCTGAAGAGACATCATAGCAGCCTAGTTCTTTGTGTCAAGAGCTTCAGATTGAGTAGCATTGTATTCACCTTTGATGAGTGTGATTAGCCAGGACAACACGCTGAATCAACACATTTTGCATTGAATTTCCCTCTCATCTTCTCCGTGTTTCCAGCAATCAATGGCATCATCTATGGCTTGTACAATCCATAATCATCAATCTCTGAGTCTCCAATCTAGCATACTCTACTGAAGCCCATCCTCTTGATCATTCTTGAGCTCTCAAACCCTAGCTATGGCAGATTCATGATAGTAGTGATTTTCTTGGAATTTCTTCCAAGAATCAAAGGGCTTTTACTCTAACAAGTATCCTAGAACTTCCTCAACACTCAAGGCACCGACATTAAAGCCTTCTTGGACGCGAAGCTTCAAAATATGGTGGCTATGGAGTCAAAACATGGCAGCAAGCTTCAAGAATCCAATTCTTGGATTATCTTTTTCAATTTCATGGGGCTTTTGTTGTCTACAACCCCGAGAAGGTTCAATTGAAGGTATTCTTCAACGATTTGGTCTACATTAGAGGAATTCTTAAAGTTTCAAAGCATTTTCAGCCCTTTGTACATGGCAATGTCTGAACATTCATGGAATCCATGATTTTAAAGGGAAATTACATCCATCAAAGCTCAAAGGATCTTCTCCAACAAGATATTGTGGATTTCTATCAAGTCATTGACTTCTTTTGATTGCATTGGAGCAATCTTATTGATTGGGAATTGAAGATTACTTGGGAGCAATCATATTGGACAAATCCTTCTTGAAGATTGGGCTTATTGATTTAAATCTTGCTCTATTGATTGGGTCTTATGCTGAAGGTTGATTGATTGGATTCATCCACTACTTTCCATCAGCATTAAAGAGGTAATTCTAGTACTTTCAGCTTAATCTCTCTTTTATCCAATTATTGAACCAGTCCTATTGTTCATAAGAGAGATTAAGTGTAGTAGAACCTTTTAATTCCTATTGAAGGCATGTAGAATTCAGCCCAAGATTGATTATGATTGCTTGATGAGTTCTTTTCTGCCCATTCAAATGTTGAAGCTCAATTGATTGCATAAATGCTACTCACTACCTACTTGACTTGGATTTTTGTTGGATGGTTGAGCATTGACACTATAGGATTGAAACAATGATGTAAATGGTAAGTGGGAACATTGTAAAAGTAGTGAGTCACTGCAAAAGGGTAATGCCCTATCCATAGCCCTTTTCAATTCACTCATTTCCCAATACCCACTTGCATTTCATTAAAAGTTCAAAGGCTTTTTTAGCTAATGCATAGCATCCTTGTTTGATTAGCCATTAGAATGTACTTGCCATGTTGGTTCCCGGAAGGAAAAGTAGATGCCAGGTGAGTCAAGAACACAAAAGAGAGGTGACCCTCCCTTCCTTATTAAGACCCTGAAGGGGTGCACAACCGAGCTTGAGGTGGAACATTACACACCCCTCTTGTCTCGGAGCCCATGCTATTTTCAAATTTAGGTGCAAGTACATTTCCATTATCAGAGTATGGCACAAGTACAGCATTGATCAGCAGTAATCAGGGTTCCATAAGTGGTTGGTGAACCATTGGAAGAGGGACAGAGCATCTCCTATTTTCAGGACACCTACAGGTGTTTGACAGATAAAACAGTAGGTATATACCCATATACAAGTTGTTCTTGAGTCTATAGGTGCCCCATAACCCTCTCCTGGTTGCTACACTGTTTTACAAGGGTTTCCTTCACTCAAGGTATTCCTACATGGTCAAACAGGGTTTCCACATGGTGTTAACAAGTTGCAGGAATTCTCTGGACATGTACACAGTTCCTATTACAGAAAATTCTGTCATGATCTGATTTGGGATCTTAATATCTTGATTTGAAGAGGGGATCCTAAGCTCCTATAGTTATGGCCAATTTACTAACAAGGGGTCTAGTGGACTGCACCTAAACAGGTTGTCTGGAATACACTATTTGAGTTCATTCTACCCATATACCTTATTGCAAGCTGGGATATCATTAAATTTGGTATATCCCCATATAATAAGATTTCCATAGAGCTATTAAGCATTAGGATTGGTGCCATATTCAGAGAGAAACAAGGGGTTAAGTCACAAACTGTCTACTACTACAGCATTGTTTCCTAATGGCTAGGAATAAGAAGAAAGACCCTATTACTGAGGCATTGAATGATGGTGTTAGAGACTTCCAAGAGGATCAAAATTACGCAACCGAAGCCCATAATCTTGATCAATTAGATGAAGAATTAAGCATTGGGATTGCTTATAGCACACACCAAGGATAGCAAGACATAAATGAAGAGCATGCAGGGAATGATTATCTCTTACTGTCAAAAGAGCTTGGACATGTCAATGAAGGCCTTTCTAAGGATTTAAAGGCTTTGAATGAAGGTTTAACCCATATGAATCAAGGGTTGTTGCAAGGGATGGCACAGGTAAACCAAGGAATCTCTTAATTGCAACAAAGCAATAAATCCTTATTCCAAGAACTCATCTCAGCCACCATCAAGGAAATCAAAAGCAAACCACAAAGAGAACCCCAAAATATTGAAGACTCCCATGCAATTCCCTTTGTTGGTAATCCTTTCCATCCAAGCAAAGAAAAGTCCCAGTCAGTGATGCACACTTTTGATAGGGGAGAGCCATCTAGAGTGAGGAGCAACCATTATCCTTCACAAATTCATGGTATTCATATCCCAAGGCCTCAGTTTAGCAATCCAAAGGATAATCATCGACATGAAGCGAAACATGGCAACACTCGATGGGACAATGATTATCATGGATGTGACCCCTTCAACAAGAATTTTTATCATCAGCCCTCAAATGCACAAAAAGGAAATACATTCAATAATCAAGTTCATGAAGGTGGATGGCATGATGAGTGAAGATCAACCCATTACATTCTAAGCCAAGAGCATGTTTCAAATGGACAACCCTCATCTCATGGTTTTGGACCACCTACTTTTAAACAAAATTCATGGAGACAACAATCTCATGGGTAGCCATCTTACAATGAAAAAGAATATAAAGAGAAGATCAATATCACTAATTTCAAAGGAAATAATGCATCACCTTCAGAATGGGAGGAGTGGATCAATAAGCTTGAATTGTACTTCACCCTTTACCCTAGAAGTGAAGAGGCCAAAATTTATTCTGTGGCTCTTCATCTTGAAGGTTATGCCCATACTTGGTGGTATTGCATGCAAAAGATTGGGCAAAGTTTGACTCTTGGGAGGAATTCAAGCAAGCGATGATTGATTTCTTTGTGTCTCCTTTGGAAAAAGAAAGACTTCAAAGAAGATGGTATGCGTGCGCTCAAAGGGGAATGTTCGTTAGAGACTATTCCAATGCCTACTTGAATCTTTCCATGCATGTTGAAGGTATTTCAGATTTTGCTAAGCTGAATAAATACATTTTTGTCTTGACCTTGCCCTATCATCGGAGGTAGAAGCTTAACAACCAAAAACATTACATGAAGCCACACAATTGGCTGAAAGATACTCTTTGAAGTACAAAAGAGATGTAGGAAGTTTTCAGCAAAGAAGTATGGCTAATTATGTTTCCAATCAACCTACAAAGTATGGGCAAGTTTTCAGCCAATCAAGAGACTCTTTTAGATAAGAAAATAGAAGTTATAACAATCCAAACAATTATAATAGCAAAGTGCCAACTTTTCCCACTATTTATGCCTCTAAACAGAGTGGAAATTTTGTACCAAAATAGGGGCAAACTTTCAGAAATGTGGCTGAACCAAGAAGTACTTTTTTAAGAGCTCAAAATTCTCCTAAACTTCCCCAAAACAGTTCTAACAGCAACTTCCTTCCTCACGACAAAATTCGGGAAATGTATGCAAAAGGATTATGCTTCAAGTGTGGGGAGAAGTGGCCACAAGATCATAAGCTAAACTGTAAAGCTAAGAACTCAAAAATCAACATGGTGATCACTCAAGAAGTGGAAGTTGAATAATAAGAAGATCAAGAGGAAAATTTACTGCATGTTGATGCATACCCAATGATTGAAGAGATTCATGAAGAAGAGCATGCCACCAACAAAGAATTCTATGATCCCACGGATGGATTTCCTTTTGATCCAGGTGGTAATCATGATTCTCATGTTTCCTTGTATACTATCTCACATGATGCATGGACCAATTACAAAGGGAAAAATACACTTAGACTCAAAGGTTTCATTAATGGCAAGG
Source organism: Lygodium microphyllum (assembly GCF_053477565.2). NCBI lineage: Eukaryota > Viridiplantae > Streptophyta > Polypodiopsida > Schizaeales > Lygodiaceae > Lygodium > Lygodium microphyllum. The sequence goes on from NC_141162.1 coordinate 75,405,849, forward strand.
TTGCACATATTCTAGTGAATACGGGCAGCACTCATAGCTTCGTCAACACCAAATCTTTGAATGGGCTAAAGTTGCTATCCATTGATATGGATTCTTCCTTGCAGATACAAGTTGCCAATGGTGCATATGAGTCTAGTAAAGAAGTGTATAAATATATTTCAATTGAGTTATTGCCCTCTTGCACAATAAAAGTAGATTTGATCACTTTGGATATGGGGCCTATTGACATTGTCATTGGTTGTAATTGGCTGAAAACACTTGGCAAATTTACCTTGGACTTGGAGCAAATGCCAATGGAATTTAATTGGCAAGGACAGCACATAGAGTTGAAAGGCATAGACCACAAACAAATAGGACTCATATCCATGAAGAAATTGCAAAAATAAATGAATCCAAAGTCATGCATCTTCACTCTTTTGCTTGCGAAAGTAGATGAAGGACAATCAATAAATCAACCATCTTCTTCTTCAAAGGAAAGGGATTCAATATTAGAAGAGCTATTGGAGGAATACAAGGATTTATTTTAGCCACCATCATCTTTACCTCCAAAACGAGAGGTTGACCATCCTATTGACTTGTTGCCCAATACAAAACCCATCAACAAACCTCCCTATCACTTGTCCAAGTTTGAAAGGGAAGAAGTGGAGTGTCAAGTCAAGGAATTGCTGCAAATGGGTTTAATTCAGCAAAGTCAATCATCATTTGCTACCATGCTCTTAGTAAAAAAGAAGGATGGATCATTTTGCATGTGTATTGATTATTGGGCATAGGGGATTTACTAGTAGTAATAAGGAGACATCACCTATGTGCAAGAAATATATGAAAATACCCCTTATCTACCCCCTATTTATGGGACCTTACCTTATAAAATGTACATTCCTTCCCTTAAATAACCCCCCTCCCTTACACTCACGTGGTACCATATGGTAAACCTAGTGGACCCCCTGGGCTATCGAAATTTGAACAAGTCACCAAAATAGATATTCGATCGGGTTATCATCAAATTCGAATGAAGGAAGGAGATGAGTTCAAAATAGTCTTTAGAACTGAAAGAGGGTTATACCACTTCTTGGATATGCCATTTGGACTATCCAATGCACTCGCTACTTTTCAAGCCCTCATGAATAAAATATTGCATCCTTTCTTATTTTAAAAAAATCTTGTTTTCTTTGATGATACCCTAATCTATAGTAAATCCAAGGATGAGCATTTGAAGCATATGAGAGAGGTCTTTGACACTTTACGAAGACACACACTCTTTGCCAAGATGACAAAGTGTTCTATCATGAAAGATGAAGTTGAATACTTAGGTCATGTTGTGGGAGAAGAAGGGATTAGAGTGGACCCTAATAAGGTAAAATGTGTCAAAGAATGGCCTACTCCTACGAATGAAATCTCTTTGAGAGGATTCCTTGGGTTGTCATCCTTCTATAGAAGGTTCATCAAGAATTATGCTCATGTGGCGGCTCCATTGACGAATAGGCTCAAAAAGGAAGCTTTCTTTTGGGACTCCATTGCCAATCAAAGTTTCAATGAGCTGAAATCTCTTTTAATTTCAGTACCCATCCTTGTATGTCCGGATTTCTCTAAGGAGTTTATCATATGTGTGGATGCTAATGGAAGAGGAATTGGGGCTATTTTATGTCAAGATCATGGAGTCATAGCTTATGAGATCCAAAAGCTTGATGAGACAAGGAGCATCAATTACATGTTTATGAGCAAGAGATGTTAGCAATATTGCATGCTATCAAAAAGTGGCATCATTACATTTATGGCAGTCATTTCAAGGTCAAAAGCGATCATCGTGTGCTGAAATATTTTCTTTCACAACCAAATTTATCTCCCAAGCAACGAAGATGGTTAGCTACTCTTCAAGGATATAACTTCAAAATATCTTATATGGATAGAAAAGACAATGTGGTGGCGAATGCCTTATCAAGAATGTGGGTATGTTCCATTTCTACCATTTCAATCGTGCATAAGGATTGGATCCATGATATTCAAGAGGAGTATTTGCTTGATGAGAAAGCATCAAAGATGATGAAGGAATTTCAACAAGGCAAAGGAGAAGAGTATCCAAATTTTAAATGGCACAACGGTCTTTTATGGTATCCTGGTAGAGTATTCTTGACCCCACAGTCTTCTTTCAAAGACCGTATCTTGCATGAGATGCACTCTTCACCCTTAGCGGGACACCATGGATTGTTCAAAACATTTGACAATATCCATAAGATTTTCTATTGGAAGTGCATTTGGAGGGATGTTAAGGATTATGTTATGCAATGTCTTCCATGTCAACAAAATAAAGATTCCTCTCTTCTACCTGGTGGTTTACTTCAGGCACTTCCTATTCCTCACGGCAAGTGGACTGATATTACAATGGATTTTATTGTGGGCTTATCTACAACAAAGCATAGGTGGAATAGCATTTATGTGGTGGTGGACCGATTGACTAAATTAACTCATTTTATCCCTACCAAGGCTCAATTTACAGCAAAGTAAGTGGCTAAACAGTTCATGGAATGTGTTTTTAAGCTTCATGGTATGCCATTGAAAATAGTATCCGATTGTGATACTAAGTTCATGGGAAGCTTTTGGAGGAGTTTATTCACTTCTGTGGGAACAATTTTGACTCCTAGCATGGCATATCATCCCCAAACTGATGGCCAAATGGAGTGTGTCAATAAATGGTTGGAAGTCTATCTTCGTCATTTTTACCATGACACTCAAGCTTTGTGGGATCATTGGTTACAACTTGCTAAATTCTGTTATAATAATACTCATCATATGAGCATTGACATGTCACCATTTGAAACGCTTCATGGATACAAAGTGCAAATACCTTCAGCCCTTTTTCATGAAGACGTGAATCAACAATCGAAGGTTGAAGTTGAGAAAATGGAAGCTCTTTTGCATCAATGCAAAGAAAACATTCGGAAGGCACAAGATGTTATGAAGGCTTATACTCATGAAAAGTGGAGACCTTTGGAGTTTGAAGAAGGAGATTGGGCATTCCTCAAAGTGCCTAAATTAGGTATGCTTCCCTCAAAGGCGGTCATAATAAGTTGACTCATCGTTACTATGGGCCTTATCAAATTCTCAAAAGAGTTGGTGAGCTTGCATTCAAGCTTTATTTGCCTTCTTCAACAAGGATTCATTCTACCTTCCATGTTTCCCAACTTAAGAAATATGTGGGTCCATCCATAAAGGTTTTAGAAAAGTTACCTCTCGTGGATGAAGATGGTCTTATCATTTATGAGCCTGAAAAGGTTATTGTCAAAAGAGAAAAGGTTTTAAGGAACCGTTTGTTGCTTGAGTACCTTATTAAATGGCGAGGTTTGCCCATGGAGGAGTCTACTTGGAAACCATCATCATATCTTGATTCTTTTCCATGGCTTTTACAGGAAACATAGTAATATTTGAATAGGAAAGCTTGCTGTATCAAATTTTTGTCATAAAAATAATTGTTGTATGGTCATCAAATTTTGATTTTTATGGCATGGCTGAATACTAGGGATTGTCCTCTACATTTCTATAGCTCGTATATGACGATTGGACATTCCTTCTTCAAGTTATGGCCATTCTTGTGCAACAGCCTGTTTTGGACAGTTTTCAGCAGTATATTCAAATTTCATACCTACACTTCATTGATATATGAGATCTTCTTCAGCTTGGAGTTTCTTTACAGGATGGATTCATCACTTACAAGCTATTCTTGTAATCTTTCTTCATCAATTGTCCCAATTCCAGCTTTGAGGACAAAGCTCTTTTAGGCCGGGATGGCTTGGAATAAAGCATAAATGTCTAGCATAAATGCCTTAGTCTAGGGTAATTATAAAAGGTAGAGGTGTAACATGTGTAGGATCTTTTTACCATTTTATAAACATTACTTGTTTGAGGTCTCAATTTTCCACTATCTAAGAGGGTGAATACTCTTGGCCACCATAGCTTGGGGTGCATACCTTGCTGCAGCCTCTCATCATTTGATTCTCAACCAATATTGGTAATACCATTTCTTGCCAAGCCACCTTGGCTATGGCTTCTTGGCATTTTATGTATATTTCTTGTATTTTCAGTTTAAAATCTTGCTATGGAATTTAGCTTTATTGCCAATTGACTAGAATAAATACTAAGGTTCTATGAAACTTAATGCATTATATCAAGTTAGCTCAAATAATAATCTATTTTCTAGGAATCTTAATGTAGTGCATCAATCAAGATAAAAAAATGATACAAAGATTAAGTGGACTTGATCTGCTATATCAAAGTCAATCAAAATGCTAGCTAAAATTTTAAGAAACGTGAGACAATAGATCAAGTTAGCTGAAAAATGAGTAAACTTTCTAAGAAACTTGATATACTACATCAACATAGTTGAAATTTAGAAAACTCCTAGAAAATTAATGGGTTACATCAACTTGGCTAAATACCTAGTAAATTTTTCAAGAAACTTGAAGCACTATATCAAGTAAGATAAAAAATGCATTAGGAAAAGTTTAGATGTAAAGATTAGCCTTTTAGGGGGTTTGACTCACTCTCTCTCCTTCAAAAATGGGCCACAATGAAAATTTTACAAATAAACTCCAAATATGTCACACCTTTGATATTTAGAATGTACTCTTTGAGCTATTTTCATTGATCTATAGTACACCATGAGATTCTTTATATTTTAAAAGCTTTTAAATTAATGTGACTCCTTGATGTGACATCCACCCTTCATAGATGTCACATCAAGGTGTTGGGCTAAATGCATAACAGTTCGAACCTTTGATAAACTTCTATTCTTTCAAAAACTACAGCTCACTTTGGTAACAATCTCTCACCTTATCTTCTCAATACTCCATGCAATAACTCAATTGGTTAAGGTAAGTAGAAGCAATAATCCTCAATGAGTTTCAACATGAATTTACCTATTCCAATGCAATGAAAGTGAGGAAAAATGACTATGAAGAGTTGGAGAACAGACATGCATAAAATTTATCTCCTAATGCCTACTTGAGCTCTTGCATCCTCTCAAGCAATTGTTTATGGCTCAACAAGAGGATAGATTTGAGAGAATAAGAGTTTAAGAACCAAGTACCTGATGATGCTTGATGAAGAATTTGATCAAGAAGAGTTCTTTGACCTTGTTGACTCTTTTTCTTTTAACCCCGGTGGTCATGTATCATGGGACATGGGTGGAAAGAATGAACCACATGCTGAAATACATGTTGTCACTGTTTATACCATATCTATGGATGCTTGGACAGGATCGAGAAGCCCTAATACATTACGCATTAAGGAAAAATTTCATGGAAGGATGTGTTAATACTTGTAGACAGTTGTAGCACTCATAGCTTCATTAATAGAGCAGTCATGGATAGGTTGAAGTGTTTTCCCATTGACTTACAGCAGCCATTGAAGGTGCAAGTTGCCAATGGGATAAAGAAATTAGCACACAAGTATGCCATGTTGTTCATATTCAGCTTGCTGAAAATTATAGATAGCAAATGGATTTAATTGCATTGGAAATGGGGCCCATAGATGTTGTCTTGGGTTGTGATTGGCTGAAAACTTTGGGCACTATAACCATGGATTTTTCCTTGATGTATATGGAGTTTCTTAGTGTGAGACAGCTCATTCACTTGCAGGGAATTCAAAATAACAGTGAATTTCAGCTCATTACCAGCAAACAACTCAAGAAAGAGTTCAAGAAACGGTCCCAAATCTTTGTATTGCATCTAAATAAAGAAAATTCAGATTAGTCCACTAAAACAGTAAAGAATTCAGCATTGAGAGCTCTTTTAGAAGAGTACAAGGACCTCTTCCAAGTACCTATAGCACTACCCCCTAATAGGGCAATTGATCATCCCATAGATCTAGAGCCTCAATCAAAGCGTGTAAACAAGCCACCTTACAGATTGTCTAGGTGTGAAAAAGAAGAAACTTCCAAAAAATTCAAAGAATTACTAGACATGGGATTTATTGAGCCTAGTTCTTCACCATATGCTTCCCTTGTGCTATTTGTCAAAAAGAAGAATGGATCTTTCAGGATGTGCATAGACTACAGGGATCTTAATAAGATCACAGTGAAGAATAGGTATCCCATTCCATGCATAGATGACTTGCTAGATAATCTCAAGGGGGCTAAGTACTTTACAAAGATAGATTTGAGGTCAGGCTATCACCAGATCTGCATGAGGGCAGGGGATGAGGTCAAAACAGCATTTTGGACTGATCGAGGGCTTTATCATTTATTGGGTCTCTGCACCATTGCTTCCACCAAAGTCTTGCTTCGCCAGTAAGCTTTAGTTTGGCGAGCATTGCTTGGTTAGCGGGTGCAGTACCTGTTGCTTCAAAATAATCCTCCATGGATTCGATCCAGATCTCGGCATCAGTTTGGACAGTCCTTCCCTTACCATCAAATTCAGATGGATTGGAATGTCTTATCCTAAATGGGATTTGTTTTTTAATCTATTTTATAAAATGACCCTTATTAGGTGGACATTAGACAATAGATTTGTCTTCTCTCTTGCACACACTGGTTGCTCCACGATCCTAGATGCTAGCTCAAGCATCCTCAAGCATCCTCTATCTCCAAGCTCCATCCACCATAGCCACAGGCGCAAGAGAAGAGAAGAGAAGAGAAGAGAAGAGAAGAGAAGAGAAGAGAAGAGAAGAGAAGAGAAGAGATGAGATGAGAAGAAGAGAAGAGGAGATGGTGAAGAGCTTCACCCTCTTGATCCCTCACTCCCACACACACACTCTCTCATACTCTCACGCTACCTCTCTCAAGAGCACACACAAGCAAGGAGAAGAGAATAGAAGAAGAAGGGAGCTCTTGTTAGCTACACACCAAAGAATGAGCTTTGATTCACTTTTTGAACTTTATATACAAAACCCTAAAATCCCATGGGCACCCATTCCTTTTTTACATGACCGGCAAGGTCCTTTCCTTATTTCCTCTTCTAACCTTATGCCTCTAGTCTACACCTATCTAATATTTTACACTTGGCATAGGAGGGAGCCTAGCACTCTTTTACACGAGTTTTTGGAGTTTTTTGAGGCGCCTTTCATTTAAAATTACGCTTTTAGCCCTAGCTTAGCTTTAGAGGCCGCGTGCATGTCTTTGCTCTTTTTCCATCCCTTTTCACTTTTTCATTCATTTTTTTGCCTTCTTAACTTGGGGTTAACATTACCCCTCTCCTAGACATGTGCTAGTCCCATGGCACTTTTGGCTGCTGTTGGGTTTAATAGGCAGTTGGCGAAGTAGTCGTGCGAGAGTAGGGCCACGTGTAAACTCGGGTGCTCGTGGAAGCTTGGTAATGAGGTTTGTTGGAGAAGCCAAATGGATAGCAAGTGGATGACGGGGGCCTTCGAAGTCGATGGTTTGTCACCTTTGTGATGCGTGGAAGGAAAAGGTGTGGTGCTCTACCTAAGGGGGGTGTCTACCTTATTGTGTAGTGTATTGTGCTCATTCTAGTGGAATGGGGAGTTGTGTCTAACCACAGGCTAGCCTAGGTGATGTCCCACACTTGAGGACCCCATTTGTGCAAAGGGAGGTGCGGTGCCAGTAGCTTAGGGTGACAGGTCTAACCATAGGCAAGTGTTACCTCCCTAGGTATGTCTTGCCCTTGATGGGCCCTAAGCGTGAAGTGGGAGAGCAAAAAGGACTAGGGGATTAGGAGCGGAGCCAGTCGATCGAAGCCACTGGGTACGCTTAACTTGAGGACCCCTTGGTGCAGTGATCATGCTTTATGTGGTGCTAAGTGCTTTTGCAAGTGAGTTGTTTTGTCCATTCCGTGTGTAATGTTCTTCTTGCTTTTTCTTTCATGCTTTTTTCTTCTCTTATATATATATATATATATATATATATATATATATATATAGAGTAAATCCATCTGACCCCCTTCTCCGCCTGAATAAAACGAGGAGAATTAGGCACTGGATGTCGTTCTACTACGACATCCAGTGCCTAGTATTACACTAGTAGAATGGCATCCAATGCCTAATTCTCCTCGTCTGATTTAGGCTGAGAAGGGGGTCGGATGGATTTACTCAAAATTTGATAGCTTTACATGTATCCTTTCAGATTCATGCGGACATGGAGGGAGGTGGTGGAGAGGAAAGAATGATTGCATCTAGTGAACTAGCTATCGTTCATATCTTCTAGGAGAGCTAGGCAAAAAGAGGGGAGGAGGCTAGCCCTCATCATTAGACATGCCATGGCATAGCTGTCGATGGCGTTAGGGTCAAAGAAGAGGGGAGGCAAGCCATGTTCTTGTGGGGTCGAGTCCCACTTAAGTAATAACTTAAGTAATCTAAGATAATTACATGTAATTACAAAGGCTGGATCGGGGCATGAAGAGAAATCCACGAGGAAATGCATCATGGAATCATCCAGGCTTCCTGAGTTGAAGAGAAGGGCATGTTCGAAGGAGGCAGCATTAGAGTTGTAGATGATAGGAAAATCATAACGCCCATGGAGGGTGGCAACAAAATCCACACCTACCCTACAAGGGTATGCCATGAACGTGGGGTTGTTCCTCTCATAGGGCAGGGTGTTGCAAAAAGCCATCCAGGCAAGCATGCTAATGTCACACACCCGCCTTCTCCAGAGGGGTTGGCAGTTATATCCATGTACAGTATGTGGTACTTCAAACACCTTGTTTTGCCAAAACTCAGCTTCTTCATTTCCCCAAAGAGTAAGGGTCCTCTCCCTTTCCTCCAACCACTTCTGTCCCAGTCGATTGCCAGTCGCGATCACCTCCTCCATCACCTTGAGCAGTAGGACCCTCTGCAGGCTATTGGGCATGAGGAAGCTGAAGGTGAATGGGTCTTTTTCTCTTTCTTGCCGCTCCCAAATTACCAACTCTGCTTGGAGTCCAGCGGGAATGTCATCAGGGCACGGTGGGATGGGTGCGAACGGTTGCACGACTAGTTTGGCCCTTAGTTGCTTCCTGGTTTCTTCGACTAACTTTCTCCATCTTTCCCTAAGTGTGGCTTGTCTCTCCGCAGATGGACCATCCTGTTGTTGCTCTTGGGAATGCGGTGAGGGGGGTTGTGGGATCACCTCTTCTCTGAATCTCCCCATATCGAATTCAAGCTCAGCCTCCTCCCCCTGCCGGTCTTCTTGTTGTGCTCCTTCTTCAAAGCCCATTACGTCAATTTCCTAGGGGGTTAGGCCAGCTAGTGGCAGGTAATTTTGTTGCTCTTCTAGGCTCAGCCTAATCTCCACATGTTGGGGTGGCATCTGCAGCCCTGCGTGTGATACTGAGTTTTTTCTGTACCACCTCCAATGACTCATTTTCCTCTAGGCAGGTGGTGTCCATTAGTGTGTTAATGAAGGCCTTTTGCTAGGCTGCACTGAAGGCTATCTCAGCGGCTTCTGCTTTACTCTCTGCCTAGATCTTTTCTTTCTCTACCAAAGCGAGGCACTGTGCCAATGTCTTCACTCTTTTTTCGTTCTACACTGCCCATTCCTCTGCTCTCTTGTTCATTTCTTCCATGCTCTCTCTTTGCTTCTGTACCAGGGTTACGAGCTTCTGCTCTTGGTCTTTTAGTTCCCTGCTCATGTTCTCTTGCTCTTTCTTTCCTAAGTGTAGCTAATCGGCCATAGACTCGATCTCGTTGTGTTGCTGCTCCCTCTCTTGCTTTCTCTCCTCTTCTTTGGCATTCAATTCCTCCATCACTTGCTCGATGTTGGCAGTTTTCGCCTCTAATTCCCCATGTTGCATCAGGAGGAGCTTATACTCTCTCTGCATCTGCACAACCTCCTGATTTTCATCCTCCAACCACTGGTTATAGCTCTCCTCCATGTCCTCCTTGGCCTTTAATACATGTTTGAGATCAGAGATCTCTCGTTGCTGCATGGCTATTGTGCGGGTCTTTTTGAGCTGGAATGCAGCTACCGACTCCTTCTTTGCCCCACCAACTCAGCCATAGCCATCTTCTTTTCCTCCTTAGCCTTCTCCAGTTGAGAGAGCAACTCGGTGACATACTCGTCGTAATTGGCTGGTGGCGTCACTGTTGTGTGGATTGGAGTGGTCAAGGCCTCCACTTTCTGACATTTCTGGTCCTATCTTGACTCAGCATATCTGTGGCTTGTCTCTTTTGCCCTGTGGCCGTGGTCTCCGTGCTCTTTCCCTGGGCCATTTCTTTATTAATAAAATACTGCATCCATACCATGAAGTTGGAGACCTCTGCACTAGTGGGGATGCTAGGGGTAATGGTGGTTGGTTCGTTGGGAGGCACCATGAGGGTAGGGATAGGATGGATAAGGGCCTTGCCTTTGCATTCAAGGACAGCGGGTGGTGTGATTTCTAGTACCTGTGTACTGGAACCAGACTCTTTTTCCCTCAACGGGCTCCACGATCCCGAATCATCGGCCTTACTCTACTGCTCGATTGACTAGCATGTAGCTTCAACCAAGTCCTCCTCCTCCTTCCTTCTCAGTTCCTCTTCTTCCTCAGCAGCTCTTCTTTGCCTTTCTTCTTCAATTTTCTTGTACTCTTCCTCCAGTTTCTCTTTTTCTTGCTATTCTTTCCTTTTACTCTTCTCGACCTCCTCTTTCGACACCTTTTTAGCCTTGTTGACTTCTTCCTTTGCTTTTTCTTCTTCTTGTTTCTTCTTCTTCTCCCTCTTCTCAGCCTCCTTGAGGGATTCTCTTTTTGCCTTCTCCAAATCCTCTTTCTCCTTCTTGCGGCCTTCATCCTACTTCTTTTTCTTTTGTGATGTCTTTTTCTTGGGTTTCTTGGCTTGCTTTTTGCCCGATTTTTCTTCTTGTTCCTGCCATTCCTTATCACTCTCGGTCATGTCACACTGGACCTCTCTTGGTCCTGGTGAGTGGGTGAGCTGTCAAGCGTTTCTCATTCTCCTTCTTCTATACCTTGTGTCTCCTTCACTGCCTCTTGGATGAGTGCAGTCAAAATTCTTCCATAGGCAATGAATGAGGCCTTAGACGAGGCCTTCTTTCTTTCTGTGGCCTTGGAAGCTGGAAACTCCCCACTTGCTGGTGTACTTCCTAAAGCTAGTGCTTTAGCCGCCTGGTCTATGGTTTTGTGTACATATCCGTTCTAGTCGACTTCATGCAAGGTGTGAGCTACTACATTCTCCAACATAGGCACGCTGATTCAATGCATTAAGGCATTGTAGCGCTGGCTGGAGAAGAGTACGTGCACTAGCTTTGCTTGTAGTCTGGCTTCCGCATCAGGATGTTGATGTCGTCATTAGTTAGCACATTCTTCTTTTTCATTTTCAACATGGCATACATATCCCTCTTTTGCTTTTTCTCTATCTTCGGCTCCAATCCCAATGCCTTCTCCACCAAGGCTGGGTTTAAGTGAACCTGCACTTGTTTAGCATTTTCTCCCCTTCCCACCATCACAGTGCCGCACTCATTGTCAGGGTCGTATGTCCTGAGAAACTCCACACACTTCGTGTGGTTAGGATTTTGTGCAAATTTCTCGAGGTACTTGGTGAGGTTGCATTGCTCGATGACTCTCTTGGCCGCTTCCTCCTTGGCCACCACACCCTCTACATTATGAATGGTTTAGAACTTGAGCTGGTTGTAGGTGCGGCTTTCAAGGGTGATGCGGTATTGCATTCTTTCCTCCTCCATGAACGGAAGTCAGTGGGCGTGGTCTTGCTGCGATATCTTTTGTTCCTATCATGATCCAAAGTTTCCATTAGTGCTTCCAAATTAATAATTTGCTGGAAAAGTCATAATTAAAAAGAAAGACTCTATATGTTTATTGAATGAAAGCATTAAAATCCCATCCAATGTAGAATCTTCCCTTCAAAATTTATTTTTTTGCCCTTTATTTCAAGTTCTCGTGCCATTTTTCCTACCTCGCCGTTATTTACGTGTTTATGCATTTCACCTCACCCCCCTTCCCTTCCAACTCAAGAAGAATCCTTCCTAGGATTGAAGGTTAGTGGGTCAGGGGCATTCTGCAATGGATCTAGGAGTTACCGGTGTAGGAACCAAGTGTAAAAATCAAGGTTGTATTCTAACTGAGCTTTGCAGTCTAGATCAAAAGGTCGAGTACCCACGTGTGTGATGTAAGTGAGAACATCTGTTAGAAAGTCACCGGAAGTAACGTGGCTAGCAATATGTAGCTCTTCCTCAGTCAATAGGCGATCCAGGTAAGTGTGTCCTTTGATGTGCTCTTCCAGGGGTTGGCCATGAAGAGTGGTTAACACTCTATACGAGGTTGGCATGACGTAAGTAGGGTCACACTCCACTGTTTTGATTGCGTGGTGTTGCTCAGCATTTGTCATGACTTGGCACCCTTCAACTTCCCATTGCAACCTAAGAGTGTACCAGTGCCTCAAGAACGGGGATTCAGTATCAGGAAGTTTTGATAATTCTGCAATTTCTTGGTCGGCGATGGCAGAAGTGGTTCGTTGATCATATGATGTGATGAGGCGTTGTTTGAGGTCTTGCTCTTTAGAGATCTCATTGTTGAGCAATTCAGCAGCAGCGGAGTTAATTGCTTTTGCGAAGGCAAGTTCAAATGTCTCCCAAGAACAAGGCATTGTACGAATTTCGGTTGCAAAAGGTTTGGACAACAAGCCTAAAGTCCAAACGGTCGTAGCTTAGAGCTAGCTCTCTAAAAGTAGCATCTAATCATCTAATGCAATCAACCACGTCATCCCCCGTATCTTCGGCTAGATCTGAGGCCAGTTTCAAAAATGATTTTCGCTCATAGGAGGGTTTAAGACGTACTGGTGGTTGGGGTTTGATAGCACTAGAGCCTTTGACAATGAATAGTTGCGGTTGCGGGTATTCTTGAGATTGCGGTTGGACCTCCTAGATTAGGGCTAAGAAAGTAGCAGCTACATTCGATGGACTGCTGCCTTTAGAATGGATCATTGTAGTCAGATTAACTCTAGCGGGTGATGGCTCATGTGACGATGTATGTCCTTTGGGTCGATAGGCTTGTTCAAATCTCTTAGGCATGTGTGTGGATGAGCTTGATGGATGTGGGTCAGGAAAGCGGTCCGGCTTATGGTTTTGAGGTTCTTTTGGACTTGGGGTGATCAAGCTTGAGGGCAGCGTACGAGTGGTGCATTTGACCTGTTGGGGGTAAAGGCGCCTGTGCCTAGCCACCCGTGTATTACTACACTCATAGTAACTGCCACTGCACACTGCAGGTGGTGGGTGCCTGTCACCGTCACTTTATTCTTTATTCTTTTAGAGACAGTTTGAATAAAGGAAGGCCCGGTCACACATTATAACTGTTGGAGTTCCCATTTCTAGTCTCTCCCTTTCTTGCTCTTGCTCTCCCGCCATAGCTCTCGAGTCCAACCTTTGATCCATCACTCCCTTTCAACTGGTATCAGAGCTTTGCTTTTCGACTCTTGAGTTTGGTTCATGGCATTCTTAGCATCCCATTGACTCCCTACTTGCATTGGGTCTCCTTCCCGGCAGCCATATCCGACTCCTTCGAGCTCCTGTCACTCCTCGGCTTCCCGAGCACCTTCCCGGCATTGTTGGGCACCTTCAGGCATTACATCAGAGGTATTTGATCATTTTCTTCAGGGTTTACTTTAGTTCTCAGGTCTCAGAGGCTGTAAACAAGATTGGGGCAACCACCATTGAAGCTCCCTTGCTTCATATCTCACTTGCCTTTGAACAAGACTTGCTGGAGCTTGTTTGAGGCCTTCCTTGGCTTTAATCGGACCCCTCCAAAGCTTGGCCACCATTTTTTGCAGCCCCAGGACCATCATTTACAGTTGGCGGAATCACGCAACCCTCCCATATGTTTCTTCAGCATTAACAGTCACAACAGCAGCTCTCTCCCTCTATTGGCACTTGGAAAGGCTCCATTTCAGGCATATGAACATGCTTTGATGCTTGGTTTTGATGGTTGATGTGTTGGCATAGCATTTGGACTGATTTGCCACTGTTTTGGGACTGTCATAACAGTCCATAGGTAGTTTATGATAGCGTAACACTGACATTTGATGCTACAGATTGTTTGGCATTGTCATTTGAATGCCTAGTTGGTCCCGTTTGATGCCCAGATGTTAGGGGAATGTATGCCTATTGTTTAGCAACCATTTGGAGCTGATTTTGGTGCTGAAATTCTCAATTTTGAACATAAATCACTATTGTACACAATTGGACTGAAGTCATTTTACTTATGTATACTTATGCCTATGATTTTCAGGCTAGTTTTCCGGGCATATATCGTGATGTATTGACACTTGGGGCTCGATATAGAGCTTGGTTTTGATTTGGGATCGTTGGTTAAGCTTGAGATTGCTTTGCAAAGCATTTGGATGCTTCGTCTTGGATGTACTTATGGGGCATGTACGTTGCTTATGTCTCACGGGTCTTGACATGCTTAGCATATGCCATTACTACATGCTAGTTACATTGTTTGGAGCCTATTGCTACTGGAGCTCGGTCTTGGCTTGACCTTGGATTCTTGGAGCTTACTTGAGCTATTTATTGGCTTGCCAAAGTTGTATCTTGGGATGTACTTGATGTCTTACATGCTTATGGATGCTACATACGGATGCTCTACCGCCTACATGTTCGGGATGTACTATTGATGTATTGTCTTGGACTTATGTCATTGGCACTCTGTCTTGCCTTGGCTTGAGCTCTTGAGCTTGTACATATGACTTTTGTGTCAGTGGGAGCATTCTTGAATGCTTATCAGACATTGAGCAGGTGGTACTTTTATGCATTGAACCGTTACATGCTATTGAGCAGTTTATAGACACTTGAGACTTTGGGACTTCTTACCTTTTGGGATGATACATCATATGTCTTGGTTCACTGTATGCTTATGAGCTAAGTCTCAATTTTGGATCCGTATCTTTGTGAACTGACACCTACTTGTGTCAAGTTTTAGTAGTGGCAGGAACACTTTGCCCCGTTGCCTCTGGGGGGTGTGCCTACTCACTGGCAGATATTTGTATGACATACTTGGGTGTTGGATTCATGCTTATTGACCGTCATATGCTTATGCTATGCCCACATGATGCCAGCTTTGGTCTTGGCAGTATCTGATTGCCTTGGGATCCGATTTTGGCACTGTTAGCTCTCTTTACTGAAATCTGAAATTTATTATAGCAAGCATATATGTATGGACTAACATGGATTTTTCATGCTGAAACACTCTGAAATGATGTACTTTCACTAGTACTTGGTGGGAAGCAACTTTGGTTCCACTTTCTTCACCATTTTTCCTCGATTTTGGTGATTTTTCGATCATTTTCTACAGTAAACAGCAAGCAGTTTTGAACTGTCTACAGTCTTCCAGGCTGCATTATGTCGAGTTTGTCCACTGATCATGCTATTTTCAACATCACTAATCTTGATGGTACGAATTACTCTTATTGGAAGAGACAAATTTGGTAGGTGTTGGTGCAGAAATCATGGATCAAACCTTTGAGGTTAAGCGGGCATCTGCCTGCAACTATGCTAGATGAGGAATGGCTTGAGATTGATGAGTTATGCAAGTCCACTATTGTATTGTCTCTCACAAAACAGGTTCACTATAATGTCTTTGAGGAAGAACAGAGTGCATGGCAGTTGTGGGAAAAGATAAAAAATCTCTATGACAAGAAAAGTCCAGTGAGTCTGATGTATTGGCTGAAGCAGCTTATGGATCTGCGCATGAAGGAGAATGTGATTATGGCTGCTCACTTGAGCCAATTCCATGCTATACTCAAGAACTTGACTTTGCAGGACATCACTTTTGCAGAGGATGTCACTCCTCTTTTCTTGCTTGGTACTCTTAATGAGTCATGGAATGTATTCCGCACTACATTATGTGCCTCTACTGCTACCTTGAAATTATCTGATGTTGAGAGTGCTCTTCTGCAGGAAGAGGTTAACCGTAAGAATTTGGATGCCTCTCGTGTGTCTCATGCTATGACAGTTAGAGGCACGAATGATGGATATGGAAAACATGGTAGTGGTAGTGGCCGTGGACGAGATTCTCAGAAATCTCAGTCCAAGTCTCGTGGGAAGTCACGTAGCAAATCCCGTGGCAGGAATGCAAATGTTACTTATCACCATTGTGGGAAAAAGGGTCATATTAGGCCACAAAGCCATGAAGTGCGCAATGAAAGGCACAAAGATAAGGGGAAAGACAAAGTGCAGGATAAGTCTTCTGATCGCAGCATACTACCTGCAAAGTCCAGTGTTAAAATTGAAGAGATCAATGTTATGCAGCTTGAGAATGTTGATGTTGATGATTATATCCTAGCAGCTTCTTTTAGTGCTTCGCAGATGACAAAGATACACTCTATGTATGCATAGTGTTGGCTCTTGGACTTAGGTGTATCCTTTCATGTGACACCTTGCCAAGAGTGGTTTCATTCATACCATACTATTTCGGGTTCTGTGCACTTGGGTGATGACAGCTCTCTTAATATTGTGGGCATTGGTGATGTTAGGCTGCAGTTTCCTTCTGGCAACAGTTTTGTTATGCAAGATGTATGTCATGTACCTACTTTGACATGCAGTCTCATGTCAGCTAGACAGCTTGATGATGCAGGATACATGTATGTTTTGGAGACTCTGCATGGAAGATCACTCATGGCAGACTTGTGATTGGGAAAGGTGCCAAGGCTGGCAGTCTCTACCCCTTGATTGTATCAGCTTCTTTCCTTGATCATGTTTTGTCTGTGGGTTCTATCCCACATGTGTCTCTTTGGCATGCCCGTTTGGGCCATATGTCTTTGAAGGGAATGAAAATGCTTTCTGGTTTGCAGTACTTACTGCCCCTTGATTATGCATATTTTGATTCATTTGAGCATTGTCTTTATGGCAGGCAAACTAGGTCTACACATAAAAAGTCTAGTAGGCCATGCATGAGTGAGCCCTTGGCATTGGTACATTCGGATGTCTGTGGGCCCATGCCTTGTCAGTCTAGGGTGGTGCAAAGTATTTTGTTACATTTGTTTACAGTGTTTACTGCAGCAGAGAGGAGCAGAGGAGCGGGAAAATGGAAAAAAGAAAATAGCAAAAAAGGCAGAGGATAAAAGAAGGAAAAGGCGCCTTGACCGGTAACCAGACTCTGAAAAATTTAAATGTTCGGGCACGACCCCCAGAAAGTCTAAGTGTCGCCCCGAGAAAGCAAAAGAGTAAAAAACGCACCATTAAATGTGGAAGCACTCCCGAATCCTTGTAAAAGAGTGCCAAGCTCGCTCCTATGCAAATTGTATGCATTAGTTGGGAATAGGATAAATTAGAATGGTGGGAAATGAGAAATGGGCTTAGGCCAATGGCTGGCCATGTAAAAAAGGGGATGACCGCCCAAAGACGGGAGGGCATGTATATAAAGTTCAAAAGTGAATGAGAAGCTCATTCTTGTGTGTGGCTAAAGCTCTTCCTCTTCTTTTCTTGTTTCTTGCCTTCTTGCTTGTGCTTGAGAAAGGGAGTGAGGGAGTGTGAGAGGGTGAGGGAGTGAGTGTGTGACAGTGAGGGATCGTGGAGAAGAAGCTCTCCATCTTCTTCTCTTCTCTTCTCTTCCTTTGTCTCGCACGTGGCTATGGAGGATGGAGCTCATGGGAGAGGGATTGAGGTTGCTTGAGCTTGCCACAAGGATCGTGGAGCTACTGGTGTGCAAGAGAGAGGAGGGTACTCGATCGAGCATCAAGGTAAGCTCACTACACTCGTAAGGTAGACATGGTGTGTCAGCTATGTGAGAGGTAGCCATGGCCGCTCGGCTTGAAACGCTTGATGAATAAGCGGTCCATAGGTCTCAGGGTAGAGCTTGTAGCTCCCCTTCATTTTGGTTCCATTGTCGGGACCGACAGAATCGAGCCTTGAGCACCACGCGCATCAATTCGAGCATAGGAGTAGGGCCTTTGTGCGGAACGGTGCTTGAGATAGATAGGAGATTTAGGAGGTTTAGTCGTTGGAACAAGTAAGTATTTTGAGTTTTTTTATGAGTGCTTGAGTAGGTAAACACAACCCATGCTTGGTTTTGTGATTTTTTGTTAGCATTAGGTAGGATAGGATTAAGATTCGAAATTGAAATGGTAGGGTTTTTGCTGCTATAAATCTGGTTGCAATAAGAAAAAGAAGGCAAAAATCATGTTTTTAAGGGGGAAATCGCAACGGGGAAAGGCTCTAAGGTTAGAGAGTGGTTGGGCAATGCTATGTAAGGCTGGGGTAAGGGGAGAAGAGCTCATTTGCATTCTAACTTAGTTGAGAGAGAGCAAGAGAGAGTGAGAGAGCTACAGGCACAGGAGAGGAGCGGGCGCCCTTCGATCACACTTCCGGGGTGCTACAGGTATACATATCTCTTCCCCGGCATGCCCTTGTGTGTATTTAACAGCCTAGAATAGCTAATCATCAACATAACACTAGATTCATCACCATTTTCATTGTCGGAAGTGCGCCGACCTCGACGCGTTCGGACGTCCGAACCCCAGAATCGGGCAGTTGGCTGCCCCGAACCTAAGGTTCGGCGTTCGACCTTCGGGCATTCGGCCACGTGCCATTCGGGCTTCGGGCTTCGGACTTCGGCCGCCCAAGCAAAGGCCTTCAGGCTTCGGAGTTTGGCCTTCGGGCCATCTAGTCATTGGACCTTATCATTTAGGCTTCGGCGATTCTGCCCCTCCGAATTCAAGATTCGGTCATTCGATGTTCGGACGGCCGAATCGGCCCACCTGGCCATTCGGCCCAACTCGAGTTCGGCCCTCAGACTTGGCCATTCGGGCTTTGGCCCTCGGACTTGGCCATTCGGCCTTCAGCCCGGACCTTCAGCCCGGCCGAACGAGACATTCGGACTTCGGCGGTTCGGATGCCGGTTCTGGGATTCGAACCCTGCCATTCGGGCCAATTTTGGCTGAATGCATTTTTTACATTATTTTAATAATTTAATCCCAGACCCACGTTGCCGACACTAGTGCGACCCTGTAGGTGCGAGAAAATCATAGAAAACTTGGCCATGTGGCTAGGAAACCTAGCAGAGTGTGTTGTCGCAGCCTAGTCGCAATAGCAGACCAGACATCAGACCCCACATACCTGAGAGACGTAGCAGAGACCCAGATTTTAACTAGGCATCCGTGTGTTGACCTCATACCCAGTGGCCAAGAGTTGAAGGTAGCATTGACATCGCAATTGAGTGCCGTAATCCTGCACACACAGTAGGCCACATTGGTTGTGCACTGAGAGAGCAGAAAGCCTAATTTCACATCGAATGCATAGACACCACACTGAGTGTACATAATTTGAGGATTGGTTGTAATAACAAGGAATACACTCGAACATAATTATTCAAGGAACCCACCAATAGGAGTGAACCCCAAGACTTAGCAGACAAACAGGGCTAGGACCCAAGAGGACGTTAAGTGGACACGAGGATCCAGAAGACGACAACATAGAGGATCGGGCGCTGCCAAAACTACTCAAACTGATCAACGGCCTTGTGGAATTGGAGGCAGAAACAATGTCAGGATCAAGAGGCAACCGAGGAGAGGACCGGCTAGACCTAGGAGAATTCCCAGTCTCAGTACAGGAACTAGTCCATGACTACGATTTACTTACTAGGATCGTGATCCAGGGCAAACCTGTAGAAGAAGTGGTAGCAAGCCTCGAAGAAGAGAGAAGAGCAATCAGGAGAGTGCTAGAACGCATAATTGCCTACAACCACGAGCAAAGGGCTAGAAAGCTACAGCAAGACATAGATATGTACGAGGCTAGAAGGGTGCTAGACCTAGCTGGGGTAGCCAAATCTGGACCGAATGAAGAGAGAGAACGGGCAGCAGAGGCTAACATGACATTGAGCGAACTTGTAGCCAAGCGAATCATGGACAATATGTTCGTTGAGGAGAGTGCTACAGCCCTAGCCACCGCACTACTCTCGGGATTGGGAGTCACGCAAGGGGCTAAAGGGCAGGCTAGAATCCCTATCGTAGCAAAACAGCTAGCGAAGTATGAGCCTAGCAGTGACCCATACAGCTTCATGGAGTAGTTCGAGCAAGTATGTGAAGCAAACGGTCTTACTGACCTTGCGCAATGCTCTCAAGCTTTTGGCATGTGCTTAGGCGATAAGGGGAGAATCTGGTATTCTAGCCTTGATGACGCAGAACGTACAAACTTTGCTCACCTTAAGGGCCTCTTCATTAAGAGATTCTCGGAGGCAGGGTATTCTGACAACCTCATCGTCCGGTTGATGAATATCAGCCAAAGGGAGAAGGAAGACGTCAGGGACTACGTCACTCATATGCGTAGCCTCTTCAAAAGGATCCCTGCCAATGAACGACCTACTGAGAGGGCTGTCTACAGTATTCATGAACGGAATTCGGAGTGAGGAGCTCTACAAAGCTTTGGCCAGTAACTCTACCTTACAACGAGACGTGCTAGCTAGAGTTTTCGAAGAGGCAATACGTGTAGATGATCAGCTTAGGGAACGAAGCATGAGGACTACCAGTCAAGAAAGTGCAAATCAGAGGGATCCAGAGAGATCAACTATTTCGGGAGAAAAAGCAACCACTAGTGTGTAGGAAAAGGGAAAGAGTATGGACCAAGGCCAAGAGATGGCAGAGATGAGAATGGAGATTGCACGACTACAAGAACTGATAAGGAAGCCTGTGTGATTGCATGTACAGTGTATATATTGTGGCAACAATCACCTCCCAGCTGAATGCCAAGATCCTAGATCTAGGCCATACTCAAATTGTGGTAGATTCGGGCATGATGCATTGCATTGCAGGATGCCGAGGAGATTCCCATATGCACAGCAGTACAATCCTCCGTACTTAGGTAATAGACCACCCAATTTCTTTGGGAGGGGAGCCCAATTGGCACTCCCTGCACCAAATGACTCAAGACCTGCCGTACCTAGGCTAGAGATGAACCCAACAGGTATACCAAGACCACCAGGGCCTTTTGTAACCCACCCACCGAGTGATGCTCCAGTTCACTATGTGGAAGAGCCTAGTGAAGAGGAGACATACGTCAACCCGTACATATCCTATGATGAGGAGGGCAATCCAGTCCTGATGGACTATCGGCCGGTGCTGGTGATGGCATTAGGTAGAGGAAGAGGCAGAGGCTTTGGAGGGCCAAGCCAAGATCCGATCACATGCTGGACGTGCGGCCATCCAGGCCACATTTCATCACGTTGCCCAGAGAAGGAACAGGCTAACAAGGACAAAGCGGATCTCCGATGCACAAAATGTGAGATCACTCACCTGTTTCCTGATTGTCAGTACCTCTGGGGCTGTTTGGAGTGGAAACCTTTGATAGTGAGGACACACTTATCCCATTACAGGTTATGATATGAGCTCAAACAAGGCAGGCATGTATCTCCTTGCTTGGACCAAGTAACCTTGACGCAGCCTCAATAGGAAAGAAAAGTCGAAGGAGAAGGAAAAACAGAACAGACGCGAAGATAACCCTTAAAACCGAGGAAGCCACGACGTTAGTGACAGGAAAGAAAGTCACAGATGGAGAGGTAGAGACCTCAGCCCCGAAGACAGCTGAGCTAGGGAGTGCCAAGGTAGGGGAATATCCCCATCCCAAACGGTAACTCAAAGCTATAGGCAAAGTCAAGGAGTGGTTCAAGGATGCCCAGGAGCACCTCAAGGATGCTGAACCCATACTAGAAGGTCCAATGGATGATTTTTCCAACATGAGCACACCAATCTCACCCACAAAACCACAAACTAAAAGTGTATCCTTGCCACAGGGGGCAACTTAGCAGCAAGGCCAAAGGGGGACTTACTAGGGCAGACAGAATGCATGGCCCAGGAGTGCTAGCCTTAGGGGAAGACAAGAGCCCAGTAGTCTTCTTGCAACCTTGCTGTCCACCCCAGTAACTCTAAGCATAGAAGACCTCCTTAGGCAGAATCCTTCTTTATGGCAGGAGTTAAAAGATTTGGTGAAGGGACACATAGGACTTACGGGTCCTGATCAGCAAGATCATGATGCAGTTACGCAAATCCCAAGTCTAACTCTACACTTAACTCCTAAGTCATTGCACATCAATGCTTTCTAGGAAGGCACTGAAATGCATGCAATCCAACCTATTCTAGCCTTAGGAGATATGAGGCAGAAAGGAATTGTAGACACAGGCGCCGGTGTTAGCGTACTGAGCCATGCAGTTTTAGAGGCATGGGAAAACCCTCCTGTAGAGACTGCCAGGTTCAATGTCATGTTAGCAAATGGAATGAAGGTAAGGCCATTCGAAGTCTTAAAGAACTAGCCAGTAAAGATTGCAGGTGTGCAATTTTCCATGAACTTCATTGACATGAAGGGAGCGGACTATGACATACTGCTAGGCCGACCTTGGATGAGAAATGCTCGAGTCATTGAAGATTGGGGGAATGGTTTGATCTTCCTAGGGAGCAGAACTGAAGCAGTAAGGGTAGAGATGGACACTTGAAAAATGACCCCTGTTGCCCTAAATGCCATCTCAGCCATGCTGAAAGGCGATACTCAAACGACCAAACCCTATGGATCACTCACTAAATATATTCCCTGCCCTGAGAACGAGCGGGATTGGATGCACGTCTTGGCAACCATTGACCTACCATTCTCAGATGAGAAAGAACTATATTGGCAGGCTACTAAAGCCGCAACCATGCCAATAAAGGAGCCAACTATGCCACTCTACATGATGGCAGGAAGCTCACTCAACCCAAGGAAACCTGTCTCGTTCCATATCCCCAGCAATAAGCTAGACCTTCAGGAAATTGTAGAGTATCTGACAGACACACTGAAGGGAAACTTGGCTGCCAACCTAAAGCCTCTACGTGATTTGTTGACTAAGCCAGAATGGAAATGGACCAAAGTCCACAATCTGAATTTGTTATACAATTGGGCTTTAGTTACTGACGACAAGGAGACTGAAGAGGAAAGCTTAGGCGATGATGAATGGTCTAAAGAGCAAGACTCTGACGATGAGGAATATGAGGACTGCCGCTCTACAGGAGATGAAAGTGAGGAAGAGATAGATACAATAGAGTATGACACAGAAGGGAGAACAATAGAACAAATCAAGGCAGACTTGAGACCCAGGAAGAAAAAGACGAATTTGAGTGAAAAAGGAGTCATGCGGATGGAGTGCGATAGATCCTGGCTAGAACACATAGGAGCCTGGATTACGAGCAAGCCGGAGTAGCACGACCATGGGTAATCCCAGTGCTCAAGACGGATCCACCTACTGAACTACGACCCCCTGGGGAAACTCCTTCCTCGAGCGAGGGATGCGAGTTCAACTCAGAGTCGGAAGTCAGCACTGAGAGTGATCCCGAGATACCCCAACCCTCTAAGGTCAAACATACAAAAGGGGACTTGCTAGTCCACCTAAGGCGCAGGAGATTAAAGGAGGAGGCCAGGACGCGAGCGAAGTACTCAGAAGCAGAGAGGCAAAAGAAACCGCACAATCTACCCAAACGGTTTACAAAATTTAAAAATGGTGACAGAGTAGTGATTCTGCTAGGTGTGAAGAGGCAGGGCCAAACTAGTGAACCGATCGAAGGACCCACCAAAGTCAAGGAAGTCAACTTGGTTGGGGAGGGCGAAAAGCCAAGACTTGTATTTATTGCAAACGATTTGACCGAGGATGAGGAGGCCAAACTTGTTGCAGTCTTGCAAGAGTATATTGATGTATTTGCCTGGGCATTGGAAGAACTTAAAGGGGTCGACCCTAGGGTTGTGGCTCATAATATCCCAATGGTCCCTGATGCAGTGCCAACAAAGCAGTGACCTTACCCCATGAATCCCAAACACGCCCATGCAGTAAAAGAGGAGATTGATAAGCTCATGCATGAAGGCGGGATTCATATGTGAGATTGAGCACACAGACTGGGTATCACCGATTGCGATCGTAATGAAGAAGAACGGAAAAATTCGAGTGTGTGTTAATTACAAGAAAGTTAATGCCGCTACGAAGAGGGATAACTACCCTTTATCATACACCGAGCACATGCTTGAGAGGGTAGCAGGTAAAGAGGCCTACAGTTTTTTGGACGGCTTCTTAGGCTACAACCAAGTGCAAGTGCACCCCGATGACAAGCACAAGACTACCTTCACCACGGAATGGGGTGTATTCGCCTAATTGTCATGCCCTTTGGGCTGATGAATGTGCCTACGACTTTCTAACGCTTAATGTGCACTATCTTCAAATATATGCTTAGGCACGAACTAGAGGTGTTTGTAGATGACTTATGCATACACTCTAGTTGGGCCGAACGCTTAGAGAAATTGAGAGCTGTCTTTGAGTAGTGTCGGCTATATAACCTCTCATTGAACCCCTTGAAGTGCCAGTTCTGGGTGAAACATGGATGTATCCTAGGACACATGGTGTCAAAGAACGGCATCGCCACGGACTTTTCAAAAGCCAGAGTCATTGTTGACCTTCCGCCACCCAATAACTACAAGGGAGTTCAGTGTTTCTTAGGACATACCGGATACTATCGCCGCTTTGTACTAAATTATGCACTGATTGCTAGACCATTGTACAAGCTGTTGATCGTGTTCGAGAGGACTGAGGAATGCTAGCACGCATATGAAGAGTTGAAGAAGGCTCTTACCATTGCACCAATCTTATGAGCCCCAGACTGGAACATAACGTTTCATGTGCACATAGACGCCTCTAAGTTTGCTATTGGGGCCGTGCTATTCCAGCCTGGTGAACATAACTTAGACTATCCGGTGAGTTTTGCCAGCAGGCAGCTCACAGAGACCGAGATGAATTATTCCACCACAGAAAGGGAGGGGTTGGCCATGGTATTTGCTGCAAAGAAATTTAGACATTATCTGTTGGCCACTCTCTTTGTCTTCTTTGTTGACCATCAAGCCTCACTCTATCTTGTGAACAAGCCTTGCGCTATAGGATGCATAGCTAGATGGTTACTTCTCCTATTGGAATTTGACTTCTCTGTAGTTGTACGCAAAGGAAAGCAGCATTACATGGCTGACCATATGTCCTACATATCGACAGGAGAAGTCGCTGGACAAGGCATACCTGGCGATTTACCGAATGCTCATCTCTTTAACCTGTCTAGTGAGAGAGAATTGTTTAAAGCTGATCTGACGCCATATTGGGCCGATGATGTAGTTTAGGTACTAGAGAACGGATTACCTGGGAGACCAATTGAGAAGGCCAGGCTGAGAAGACTTATTTTGAAAATCCAACCATACCAATTGATAGCCGGCCAACTCTATAGGTTAGGACAAGATGGTTTTTTGCGTAGATGCATGTGTGAGCACGAGATGCACGATGCATTGAAAGAAGCACATGGCGGAATCGTTGGACACTTTAGCGGGGATACAACATCCCGAAAGGTGCTGCAATCTCAACTATGGTGGCCCACCCTATTCCGTGATGCTGCTAAATTTGTGAAGCATTGCGATGAATGCCAAAGAACCAAGGTGCCCGTGCGCAAAGATAAAATGGAGTTGACCCCTGTCATAGCCCGACAACCCTTAGAAAAATGGGGCATCGACTTCATTGGACTTGTCAGTCCCACGGCACAGTACTCTCAGGCTCGCTACATCATAGTGGCAACTGATTACCTAACGAAGTGGGCAGAGGCAAGAGCTACAAGGAAGAATGACGCTAGAACCACTGCAAAGTTCTTGTGAGAGCAGGTCATTTCACAGTTTGGGTGTCCAATAGAATTAGTCAGTGATCAGGGCACACACTTCATTAATGAGGTGATATCGCATCTGCTCTCTACTTTTCTAATCATTCACAGAAAATCCTCGCCCTATTACCCTTAGGCTAACGGACAAGCAGAATCCACCAATAAAATCCTAGTCAATGTAATCACAAAAGTGGTATCTACATCTCGGAGTGACTAGGACAACAAGTTAATGGCGGCCTTGTGGGCCTATCGTACGGCTTATAAAACGGCTATAGGCCAGACGCCCTTTAGGCTGACTTATGGAACGGAGGCCATTCTGCCCTTAGAGTTTTTTGTCCCTAGCTTAAGGATAGCAATGCAAGAGCGCTGGGAGGGAAGAGACGCTTGGACAAATCGCTTGGTAGAGTTAGAACGTCTACGGAAACCCGGCTCTTGGCCACCCATGCACTGATTTGTGAGAAAGCACGGAGGAAAATGTGGTTTGACAAGCATGTCAAACAATGCGACTTTGATTAGGGGGATCTTATTCTGCTATACTCTGTGAAGGGTCACAAACAGAAAATGAAATTCCGTGAACTGGGACCTTTTCGAGTACGTGCAATTAGTCGAACGGGAAACCTTGAATTAGAGACGCTTGAAGGCAAAGGAATCGGCTTTTTCAATGGCAGCCGCATTAAAAAATACTATCCTCCTTCCCACCCGTTGCATGAGCCACCTATGTTGGAAGCCTCTGTTAACGTCTGCGTGGCTACTATTACGAAATAATAGATCAAGATGAAGAAGCAGTGGCATCTGCCTACTTACGAATCACCGTCACTGCGGAAAAAACCTATTCTTTTGATGCTTTGATTGACGAAGGTGCCAATTATAATATATTGATGCATGACCATTGGACACGCATTGGTCAACCTAAAGTGTAGCCCACCAACGCCAAACTCACCCCATTTGGGGGCAATGCTTACACGCTCTTAAGGAAGTGCAAAGTGGTCATTTCTATCGAGTCCTGACCGTATACCAGCTTTCTTTCACGTGTTTCCTAACACAAAAGGGGCCGGTAATATGTCACTATTAGGTCGTACTTTTAAGAAGCATACGAATTGTAATGTGGATTATAATCTAGATCGCGTCCATCTTGCTATAGGCAATGTGCGCATAGTGATGACTTTCAGCAAGGGCGGTTCTAACCCTTTCAACATTGTGAAGCCACCGGTAGAAATCACTACGACCGCACTTACGCTCAAGTCTACACAGAAGGACACTAAGGTCTCACGCCAAGATCTAGACCCTAGACCCAAACCCACCAAGAGTGCTCATAAGGCCAAGGAGTCTAAGCTTATATGGGTGTCAAAGCGGCAAAGACCACCTCCGGGTAGACCACCCAAACGTGCATCTAAACGCCAAAACAATCCGTCATCACGGCCTAAGAGGCAATTTGGATGCTATCAACATAGGCACACAACCATGCCACAATGAATCCCCAAAGATCTCTTGCGAGCGCAAGGCTACTATGAAGGCAACCCTTGGATTTGGGTGCCTAAGAATGGCAAGTCTAAAGGCTCATCTCCAAGCAACCTCACTCCAGTGAGAGAGACTTGCAAACATAGCGCCCGCCTCGAGCTTACCTCACTCAAAAGAGTTGAATACTTCCGTGACGGTGCACTCAGAACCCATCACAACTTCCATGCCACCAAAGCTTCCTACAACACTTCAAAGTGCTTCGGAGTGCAAAGCCACACCCGTGACACCAGCAATGGAGTCATTGCTCTCCAGCTCAATTGCACCATCACCACCAGCAGGTCTTAGGCCTTCCTATGCGGTACGATCTTTCCTTTCCTTCGCTAAAGACCTTGTTGAAAATTCAGGAGATGACCTTGTGACCTGCATTAAGGTGTTAGACCACACTTTCACCACATTTGCTAGGAGTTATGAGCGGTTGGATCTAGGTCTTCTTGATGAACCACTTGCTTCCGATGTTTGTGCATTACCATGCACTTGGGAGGAATACGAGTTTATGACCGTCAAAATTCCCCAAGATTGCTGCTGAACTAATAGCAAATGAAGAAATCTCAAAGGAGCAAGCTGTTCTCACGTGACTAATCACCTCATATCGTAAGCCTCCTCATTCTGCTCCCGAACAAGAATTACATGAGCTCACGCAACTTGCAAGCTCAACTTCCTCGTTCTTACAGCAATGGTTCACTTTGTAGACCCAATGGGAAAAGAAAGGCTGTCGTATCATGACAAATGCTGAACAAAGGAGGGCAATCAAGACCATTGAGTACGATCCTACTTATGTGGCACCTCTTTCATTTAGAGTTTTGGCCATTACCTGGAACCAACAGTTAGATGACCAAGTCCTAGCCCATCCTTACATTGACCAATTCCTTACAGAAGAAGAACTGCACGTTGCAAGCTGCCTTAATACCAAAGATATTTTTCACGATGTCTTGACCTATATCTCCTAAGTTTCTGTACAACCCTATGAACTCGATCGTCACGCTCAACTTGAGTACAACCCTGCATTTTATGAGTGGCTGTTGGCCGGAACACCCCATCACAATCACCTTTGATATCCTCACCACTTCGTTCAATCCTAGGAAGGATTTTCATCTTTCTGAGGGGGAGGGATAAGGCTAAGAAGGCATAAATAATTGTTGAAAGGTTGAATTCAGTGAATTTTTCAAGTTCTTTGCATTCCTGTTTTGCATATTTTTCATGCTTAGCTTCATTTAGCCATGTTTTCCTTTTCCACTTGTGATTAATGAAAAGTATTCTTGTTGGGCAGGAACCCAAGATGGCTCATCAAGATCGCACTCATAATCTTCCCTTCACAGAAGAAGAAAAGCAAAAATATATGCTAAGTCTGCAAATTCAAGCTTACGGATGGCTGAATTTCCGAATTGTCCACAACCTATCCAGAGTCGTGGAAACGGAGAAAGCAGCTAAGCAGGTCATAGAAAAGTGCAATATGACCAAGTATGTGGAGAAGGCAGAGCAAAATGTGGATCATGCAAGGTGTGTTGAGTTCTTACGAACTTTCGACTCTGCCTCCAAGAGTGCCACAGTGACTGTGGAAAGGGGGGATGCTGCCAAGCAAGTCAGGGTACCCTTAAGCAAGGAACTAGTAGAAAAGGCACTGGGCCTGGAATCAAGGGCCATAAAGAGACCAAAAAGGGATTTCTTTGCCATGCTAAAAATGGACAGGGGCCAGGTGCACTCCAATGATGGAGTCAATATCCAAGACATCCCTGATGATGAAATTCGCATACGTGCTAAAGTCATGCACACCCTCTTCTCCAGGCATCGATACACTGCCTATATGGGTAGAATAAATGTGCCTGTGCTCGAAAGCTTCATGGCCAATGCACCAGAAGAGATCGACTGGAATGATTATGTAAGACACACAATCGAGAAGGCTGCCGTAGCGCTTGATTTGGGAAGCCAACCTGTTGGAGGTGAATCCCCAGCAGCAAAAGACAGGAAGAAGGCCGCCTCCAAAGCATCATTCATTGAATATGGAGGTGTACTAACTGCCCTAATTGAAGAAGCAATAAAGGAGGTAGGAGCAGCAGAGGAGGAGTAGGAGAGACTACCACCCTCACCACACAACGAAGAATCCTCTGGCTCTGACGAGGAAACAAAAACTGACGAGAGTAGTGATGAAGAAGAAAAGCAAGAAGAACAGTGCCAGCAGCAGCAAAGTGAGTAGCGCACTAAGCGCTTCCAACAGCAAAGGGAAGAAGAAAGGAGGAAGAAAGAGAAAGAAGAACTGCAAAAAGCGCAAAGAGTGTCAAGAGCCCAGGAAACAGAGAGGAAAAGGAAAGAAAAAGAGGATGCATAGAGAGTGAAATATAAGTCTAGAAAGGCAGAAGAGGAGAGGAAAAGAAGGGCTGAGGAGGAGGAAGAAGCCTTGAGGAAGAATGAACAAGAAGATATAGAACTTGCAACTTGCCTATCTGTGGAACAACATCAACGACAAAGAAAGCAAACCCTGCCCCAAGAGGATGAGAAACTGGACACAAGCTTGAATGTGCCAGATCCCATCCCGCCGCCGGGTCTCGCAGAGGGCAAGGGCAAGGAGGCCATCATGCCTGTCCCTACCATTTTTGTGCCAACTAGCCCTACTGCTTTCGTAATAACCATCCCCGCCCGAGGAACTTTGCCAAAGGTCGATGAGATCAATATGGTCACATGGCTGCAGTTCCTGGAGGAAAGGGAGTTAGCAAGAGAAGCTGGCGTAGCCACCCCAGTGTCAGGAGTGAAGAGGGCAACCACGGCTGATGTGGAGCCAAGCCCAGAGCTTAAAAGAAAGAAAATAGAAGCTACTACCACCGCCGCCACCATGTCCCATCCCCCACCTCCAACAGGCCAGTACGATGAGTACGTTAAAGAGCTGCTCTCATAGCTAGAAAAGGCCAAGGAAGGAAAGAGAACTGCCATGGAAGAGTTGGCAACAGAGCGAGAATCAAGAGCCACTCTCTAGCTGGAGAAAACTAAACAGATAGCAGAGTACCAAAAGGAGATTGTTGTGCTAAAGGAGGAAGCCAGCAATAGAGATGCAAAAGAAGCAAAAACCCTAAAGGAACATGATGCTGCCTAGGAGGGAAGAAGAAAAATCCTAATGGATCGCCTCAACAGAGAGAGGGAGACCACTGCTCACTTGCGGTGCAAGAACAACCAGCTCACTGCAGTCAACCAGGAGACACAAAACCAGCTTGAGAAGATCAAACAGGAGACTGCAAAGCTAGAAAAGCTAAGAGAAGAGCAGGTGCAAAGAATGCAGGTGCAACTGGATCAACTCAGTGCGCAGATTGCCAATGAAGACCAGGAGCAATCCTGCCTACACCGGGAGCTCGAAGACCAAGAGCAACGACTCATGGCTATGACCCTCCATCAGGGGGAGAGCCTGGAAGATATGGAGAAGAGAGCAAAGGAATGGGCTGACCACAATGAAAGGAGGGTACGAGACCTAGCACGCTGATTGGCCAAAGGAGAAGGAGATAGAGTGTTGGCTGAAACCCAGTAGCACACTTTCCTCAACACACTGCTTCACTCCACAAAAACATAAGAAAACAAGGCCAATGATCAGCTGTGCAGAAGAAGCTAGCCATTGCACACAGAGCCCTAACAACAGGCTTGCACATACCACTGCAACTGGAAGCCTCGTCGCAGAGCCTGGAGGAGCAAAGAAAATACCTTACATAGGTAGGCCTGATGGTGCAAGAAACTTGGTTTCACATAAGAGAAATGGTGGAGAAGGCAAGGAAGAAGCTGAACATTAGACCTGTCCCAAGGCAACATGCTCCTCTCCCACCGTGCCCTGAGGACCTCCCCGTTGGATTCCATGCAGAGCTAATCATCTAGGAACAGCAAGAATGTGCCCGCAACCCCTTCGACTTGAGCTTCGAGCTTCCCACTAAACTAAATAGAGTAATGCCCATTGAAGTTGTAAACGATGTAATCACTATGGGTGCAAGGCTCAAGGACAAGTGGATAGCGGAGCGAGAGGCCAACCCAACTGCTTGGGGAACGGAGGACTATGAATTTTGGCATGATAAAGTCTTCCAGGTGCCTAGATTGATGGAGGGCTACAATTGCCAACCCACCTGGAGAAGACACATTTTTTATGTCAACGTTGACGCTTGGATGGCGTTTTGTAACACCCTTCCTTCTGAGAGAAACGACCCCACATTCATGCCATGTCCTCGAAGGGTAGGCATGGATTTTAATCTGTCCATCCACGGCAGGTTTGACTTCCCTATCATCTATAACGCCAATAGCACCTCCTATAAAGATGCCCTTGTATTTACCCTCCCTAATTTGTACAATTCCATAAATAGATTCCTTAGTGAGTTCACATCCTGTCCTGACCCCGCCTTCATAACAACCTGTAATTATATTAGACTAATTAGGGTCCTAATCTACCAAGAGCCTGCACCTCAAGAACGCCACCTTCCACCCCTTTACTTCGACCCCAATGCCATAGATAGCAGCACCATGACTCACCTCATGATGCGCGCTACTCTTTTGCCATCCTTCTGTATTGCACTGCTTGAGGATATGAGTGATAGTAAATTCACACAGTGAAACCACCCTTTCCTTTCCACCACCACTCTCAAGACTCACCTCAATCTCAAGGGCTACATGCTGAGCCACAGATTTATTAACAAAGCCCCTCGCCCTCCACCATCCCCTACCCGCCATTCGGATGATGAGGATTAAACTCCCATCATGCCCTTGTATCACATGCATCTATGTATAACCTCTTCAAAAAAAAAAATCCACAAAGCAACAAAAGAAAAGGTGAATTGGAAAGAAGAGACAACAACAAAGAATAGCAAAGCCAAGGGATGAATCTACTACTAAGCAAACATAAGAGAGAGAAGACTTCACATGATGAGCTTGCAACTTCCCTTCGTCTTGTTGTGCACCGCAGTCACTGCATCTAGGGTTCTCCCTAGCCCCTTTCCCACTTCACACATAGGGCACATCAAGGGTAGGACTTTCAGACCTGTCACCCTAAGATTTGCACCGCACCTCCAACGACACACGAACTGGGTCCTTAAGTGTGGGACATTACCAAGGGCTTGCCCAAGGTTAGACCCATCTCCCAGTTCCATTGCCATGGGCACCATGCACTACACGGTGAGGCAAACACACCCCTTAGGGAGTGCACAACTTTTCTTGCAGGTTATGTTCATGTTTCAAGAACTGGCCACTCAGCTAAAAAACATCATCCATGGCATCCTTTAATGACCAAAACTTTTTCCATGTGTCGGACATGACACCATTGCTGCTGTTTCAGCAGCTTTTCTGCATTGGATTGGACGGACCAACATGCTTCATGTCACCAACCATTTGCCTGCTAATGGCTACCATGACTGAACCAAATCAAGCAAAAGGAGTACTCAGTAATAGATCTACCATTGGCATAGATTTTGGAACCTCATCTTCTAAAGATGCATGCCTAACGCCTCAAGATCTACGGATTGCTTATTGATTCCACAAGCCTGAAGATTTTCAATGCAAGGTTGAAGATCTTCAACGCAGCACTGAAGATTTTGAAATCACAGACAAAGATCTTCAAATAAAAGACAAAGATCTTCAAATCAAAGACATAGATCTTCAATTCGAAGACAAAGCATATCTTTGTCAAGGCAAAAGAGTTCGAGGAGAATTCGCCAGGATAAATCCCTCCAACACCATCCTCCTAAGGGATTGCTTATTGATCAAGCATTTCTGATGCTCAAGGGATGACCGGCTACATATTTTTCACCAGCCAACTGGAAACCCTATCAGCCGTCGATGGAAGCCACAACTATGTGAGAAATGTCGAGCATCTTCATGAAGCCTAAAGCACGCCGAAATCTCTCATGGTCATTGTCATTAAACTCCATCACCTCTCATTCACATCCTCACCTTTGAATCAGTGTCATCTACCCACCAGTTTCGCTTAGCAGCAGACCCAACTATCCCACTACTTCCCACCGCAGTGCCATGGGACTGGCACTTGGCTAGGAGGGGGGTAATGTTTACCGTGTTTACCGCAGCACAGAGGAGCTGGAAAATGGAGCAGAGGAGCGAGAAAATGGAAAAAAGGAAATAGCAAAAAAGGTGCAGGATAAAAGAAGGAAAATGCGCCTTGACCAGTAACCAAACCCTGTAAAATTTAAATGTTCGGGCACGACCCCCAGAAAGTCTCAGTGTCGCCCCGAGAAAGCAAAAGAGTAAAAAGCGCACCATTAAATGTGGTAGCGCTCCCGAATCCTTGTAAAAGAGTGCCAGGCTCGCTCCTGTGCAAATTGTATACATTAGGGAATATGATAAATTAGAATGGTGGGAAATGAGAAATGGGCTTAGAGGCCAATGGCTGGCCATGTAAAAAAGGAGATGACCGCCCAAAGATGGGAGGGCATGTATATAAAGTTCAAAAGTGAATGAGAAGCTCATTCTTGTGTGTGGCTAAAGCTTTTTCCTCTTCTTCTCTTGTTTCTTGCCTTCTTGCTTGTGCTTGAGAAAGGGAGTGAGGGAGTGTAAGAGGGTGAGGGAGTGAGTGTGAGAGAGTGAGGGATTGTGGAGAAGAAGCTCTCCATCTCCTCTCTCCATCTTCTTCTCTTCTCTTCTCTTCCCTTGTCTCGCGCATGGCTATGGAGAATGGAGCTCATGGGAGAGGGATTGAGGTTGCTTGAGCTTTCCACAAGGATCGTGGAGCTACCGGTGTGCAAGAGAGAGGAGGATACTCAATCGAGCATCAAGGTAAGCTCACTACACTCGTAAGGTAGGCATGGCATGTCGGCTATGTGAGAGGTAGCCATGGCCGCTCGACTTGAAACACTTGATCAATAAGCGGTCCGTAGATCTCAGGGTAGAGCTTGTAGCTCCCCTTCAACGTTCATAGATGATTTTTCACGGAAAGTTTGGGCTTATCCCATTAAGCTGAAATCCGATATCTTGGCTATGTTTCAGAGATGGCTTGCATTGGTTGAGAACCAGTCTGGGTATAGGCTAAAATGCCTAAGGATAGATAATGGGAGTGAGTATGTCTCATGTGCTTTTGAGCAGTTATGTGATGAGAGGGGTATTAAGCGTCAATTGACCGCCCCCTACACTCCCCCCGGAATGGTTTGGCTGAGCGGATGAATAGAACCATCCAGGAGCGTGTGTGCAGTATGCATAGCCATGCATGCCTACCACAGAGCTTTTGGACTGAGGCAATTAGTACAGCTGTGCATATCATAAACAGATCACCCTCTAGTGGTTTGGATTTCCAAGTTGCAGAGCAGGTATGGACTGGAAAACCTCCCTCTTATGCGCATCTCCGTGTCTTTGGATGTGAGGCATTTTGCCATGTGCCCAGGGACAGGAGAAGTAAGTTGGATCCCAAGAGTGTCAAATGCATTTTCCTTGGTTATGGGGATGCAAGCGAGATGAGTTACTGTCTCTGGGATCCGCAGGCACGGAAAGTCATCTGCAGTCATGATGTAGTCTTCCATGAAGACAAAATGTATAGGCAGCCTGAGAGAGTTGTTGAGATCCGTAGGGTCATATTTTAGCAGGAGCCGAGAGCTCCCACACAGTCAGTGGACAGCCTATAGCTACAGCAGATGCTCATGGTCAGGGTGTTGGACAGGCAGCTGGGCAGGCAACAGAGCCTGCCATGAGATGGTCTACCTACTAGAGAAAGACGTCCACCTGATAGATTTCAGCCCTCGATGCATTATGTCTTGGTTACCGATGCAGGAGAGCCTTTCACCTATGATGAGGCTATGTGCAGGGGTGATAGTCACTCCTGAGAGAGAGCTATGCAACCTGAGATAGACTCCCTGCATAAGAATGACACTTGGGATTTGGTTTCCTTGCCTACGGGCAAGAAGGCTTTGCCATGCAAGTGGGTGTACAAGCTAAAAAGTACCCCTGGACACCCCAAGCCGGCATACAAGGCTAGATTGGTAGCAAAGGGTTTTAAGCAAGAGCATGCTGTGGACTTTGACGATGTCTTTTCTCTTGTAGTTAAGATGACCACCCTGCGCTTAGTCTTGGCTTTGGTTGCTCAGCTTGACTTGGATTTATACGAGATGGATGTCAAGACGGCTTTCTTACATGGGGACTTGCATGATGAGATTTATATGGAGTAGCCTAAGGGCTTTGCAGAACCTGGCAGACAGCACCTAGTGTGCAAATTGAAGAAAAGTCTTTATGGCTTGAAACAGGCACCTAGGGAGTGGTATCATAAGTTTGATGCCTTTATGCAGTCACAAGGCTACAGCCGAAGTGCTATGGATCTGTGTCTTTACAAAAAAAAGCCCGTGATAGTTCTTTATTGATTTTGGTACTCTATGTGGATGATATGCTGATAGCAGGGAAAGCCCATGATGAGCTAGATGCTCTTAAGGCTTAGCTCAAGAAGAGATTTGAGATGAAAGATCTGGGACATGCCGCTCACATACTTGGTATGCGCATTAGACGTGACAGGCATCAAGGACTCCTCTACTTGTCACAGAGGGAATACATTCATAAAGTCCTTGAGCGCTTCTGCATGCAGGACGTAAAGCCTATTGACTGTCCATTGCCTTCTTATGTGAAGGTATCACAGGCTAATTGTCTGCAGACAAATGAGCAGAGGGCTGAGATGGCCAAGATTCCCTATGCATCTGCAGTGGGAAATCTTATGTATGCCATGATAGCCACTTGTCCAGATATTGCCTTTGCAGTTGGTGTTGTGGCACGCTATATGGCTACACCTGGCAAGAAGCATTGGGATGCAGTGAAGGGTATCATGAGGTACCTGAAGGGCACTGCAGATATGTGCATATGCTATGGCAGTCAAGATACAGGAGTCGTAGGGTACACTGACTCTGATTATGCAGGACATGCAGATAGTAGGAAGTCCACTTCTGGCTATGTATTCACCTATGCTAGAGGTGTTGTTTCTTGGATGTCCAGGGTGCAGAAATACACGGCCCTTTCTACTACAAAGGCCGAGTATGTTGTAGCCCACTAAGGCTTGCAAGGAGGCCATTTGGTTGGGTCGTTTAGTTGCTGGTCTTGGTATTGATGCTATCCTTACACTGCATTCGGATTCTATGAGTGCTATTCAGTTAGCCAAGATTCTGATCTTCCATGCGACGACGAAACACATTGAGGTGAGGTATCACTTTGTACGTGGGTCGTTGAGGACAAGTCTGTTGATCTTGTCAAAATCTCGACTGACCAGAATCCTGCAGATCTGCTCACGAAAAGCCTCTCTATGGAGCACTTTGCCTTCCTCAGGAGGTTGATGGGCGTGGGATGAGATGATATATCTTTCCTCATCCTGTTGTACATGTGTACATGTTGTACTGTCTTTTTTCTTTTTCTTTTCACTCTTCACTAGGGTAGATTCGCCTTTAAGTGGGAGGTTGTTGGGGGTAAAGGCGCCTCTGCCTAGCCGCCCGTGTATTACTACACTGACAGTCACCGCCACTGCACACTGCAGGTGGTGGGCGCCCGTCACCGTCACTTTATTCTTTATTCTTTTAGTGACAGTTTGAATAAAGGAAGGCTCAGTCACACATTGTGACTGTTGGAGTTCCCATTTCTAGTCTCTCCCTTTCTTACTCTTGCTCTCCTGCCATAGCTCTCGAGTCCAACCTTCGATTCGTCGCTCCCACTGACATTCACCGCCACTGCACACTGCAGGTGTGGCGAGAGCCCATCACCGTCACTTTATTCTTTATTCTTTTAGTGACAGTTTGAATAAAGGAAGGCCCGATCACACATTGTGACTATTGGAGTTTCCATTTCTAGTCTCTCCCTTTCTTGCTCTTGGTCTCGCGCCATAGCTCTCGAGTCCAACCTTCGATCCGTCGCTCCCTTTCATGACTATGTGGGCTTTAGGGATCCATATCCAAGCACTCCCCTCATAGTAGCCTTGCGCATGCAAGAGGGCTTTAGGGACCCACCTTTGCTTGATCATGCTCTAATTTCTGTGACTATGCCTTGGTTTCCTAGATTTAGAGCTTCAGGTCTTATGAGGATGTGTGCGTCGACTCCTATGCAGCAGTTGCGGCTGTTTAGGCTTCCATTGAAACTTAGGTTGTTGGGCCTTAGCTTTTGCTGCCATGAGCAGTGGTTCTAAAGAGTTGGTGGGTGGTGGCTGAGCACTACCCCCTCCTTAGATTTGGCTGCTAATACTTCTACCGGTGGCCTTGCAGACTGTGGTGAGGTCACACAGCCCTTGCTGAAAGTTGTAACAATGCGAACGTTGCCTATGGCGAGGTGGATGCGCTGCAACTCATAATCAACATTGCAACGAGTTTTCTTTTTGAAGGTTTGCCCTAGCAGCAACTCCATGCATGCATCTTTGGCGTCTGTCAACACTAGAAGATCATTGGTATAGTCTCAGACTCAATAGAAATGGCAGCCCTGCACTTGCCGAGAAGTGCGTATGAGTGGTCCCCATATGGGCTTAATTTGACATTAGTGGGTTGTAATGGTGGTTTGCCAAGTTGGGTCCAATGATCGTGAGTCAAGACATTGAAGTCTGCTCCCTCATTGATCAAGGTATTGAAGACGCATGTTCTCTTGGCAGTGACCATATGTGTAGGTATGCGGGCTCTACGGCTTCCTCATCCTTCTCATCGACTTTAGTGATTGTGTCTACCCGCACTTTGACAGGCGGTTCCAACATTGGTGGCTCATGCAAAGGATGTGTGGGAGGATAGTACTTCTTGATACGACTGCAATTGAAGAAGCCTATTCCCTCACCGTCTAGAGTCTCGAGCTCGACGTTGTTCATTCAGCTAATTGCACGAACTTTGAAAGGTCCAAGACCCCTAAACTTCATTTTTTTGCTTATGCCCCTTACTGAGTATAGGAGCACTAAGTCACCCTATTTGAAGTCGCGTTGCTTGACGTGCTTGTCAAACTAGCTCTTGCATCGTGCCTTCTCACATATGAGCACATGAGTGGCTAGAAGGCGAGTCTTCGAGAGGCATTCGAGTTCAACTAGGCATTGCATCCATGCCTCCTTTCCTTCCCATCGCTCCTGAAGTGTGATTCTCAGGCTAGGCATGAAGAATTCTACAGGGAGACTTGCTTCAGTTCTGTAGGTCAGCCTAAAGGGGGTCTGGCCCCGACAACCTTTTTATAAGCTATGGGTTAGCCCATAAGGCTGCCATCAGCTTGTTATCCCAGTTGTTGCACGAGGCAGAGACTACCTTGGTTAGGACATTGACAAGAATCTTATTCGTGGATTCTGCTTAGCCGTTTTCTTGAGGGTAGTATGGAGAGGGTTTCTGATGGATAATTAGGAAGGTGGACAGGAGATGCGTTATCACTTCATTGATTAAGTGTGTGCCCTGGTCACTGACTAGTATGATGGGGCAACCAAATTGTGAGATCACTTGCTTCCATAAGAACTTGGCAGTCATTCAAGCATCGTTCTTTCGTATTGCTCTCGCCTCTGCCCATTTTGTGAGGTAGTCTATGGCCAAAATGATGTATTTGGCTTGCGAATACTATGCAGTGGGGCTGATGGGTCCTATGAAGTCGATTCCCCATTTTTCGAAGGGTTATCGTGCAATGATTGGGGTCAACTCCATTGATCCTTGCGAATCGAGACCTTTGTCCGTTGACACTCGCCGCAATGCTTAACAAATCGTGCTGCATCATGAAACAATGTTTGCCACCATAGTTGAGACTGCAGTACCTTGCGGGCCGTCGTGTCTCCGCTAAAGTGTCCACCAGCAATTTCGTTGTGTGCCTCTGAGAGCACATCGTGCATCTCATATTCGCACACGCATTTGTGCAGCAATCCTTCTTTCCCTAGGCGATACAGTTGGCCTGCTATCAACTGGTAGGGTTGGATCTTGAGAATGAGTCGCCTCAGTCTTGCCTTCACTATCGATCGTTCAAGTAGTCCGTGCTCAAGCACTTGGACTATGTCATCTGTCCAATATGGCATTAGATCGGCCTTGAATAAATCTCTCTCACTGGAAAGGTTGAAGAGATGGGCGTCTGGCAATTCATCGGCAATGCCTTCTCCAGTGGCTTCTCCTGTGGGGATGCATGACATATGGTCAACCATGTAGTGCTACTTTCCCTTCCATACAACCACGAAGAAGTCAAACTCCAAAAGTAGAAGGAGCCACCGAGCTATGCGTCCTGTAGCGTAAGGTTTATTCACTAGATATAGCAAGGCTTGATGGTCCACAAAAAAGGTAAAAGGTGTAGCCAATAGATAATGCCGGAACTTCTTCACAACAAACACCATGGCTAAGCCCTCTCTTTCTGTCGTCGAGTAGTTCATTTTCATCTCAGTGATTTGTCTGCTAGCAAAGCTCACTGGATAGTCTAGGTTGTGCTCACCAGGTTGGCACAACACTTCCCCCACAACAAATTTAGAAGCATTGATATGCACGTGGAAGGTAATGGTCCAATCTGGGGCTCGTAGAATTGGTGATGTGGTTAGAGCCTTCTTCAACTCTTCATATGCTAGTTGGCATGCTTTAGTCCATTCAAAGACAATCAGCAGCTTGTATAAAGGTCTGGCTATCAACACGTAATTCAGCATGAACCGTCGATAGTATCCCATATGGCCTAAGAAGCATTGGACTCCCTTGTAGTTGATTGGGGGTGGAAGGTCAACAATAACCCTGACTTTTGAGAAGTCAGTGGCAATGCCATTCTTCGACTCCCTTGTAGTTGATTGGGGGTGGAAGGTCAACAATAATCCTGACTTTTGAGAAGTCAGTGGCAATGTCATTCTTCAACACCACATGGCCTAGGATGCATGCATGCTTCACCCAAAACTGGCATTTCAAGGGATTCAAGGAGAGACGACATAGGCGACACTGCTCAAAGACTGCTTGGAGTTTGTCTAAGTGTTCCATCCAGGTCGAGTGAATGCAGAGGTCATCAACAAAGACTTCCAAGCGAAGCATGTCTTTAAATATGGTGCACATGAGGCCTTGGAAGGTGGCAGGGGCATTGGTCAACCTGAAAGGCATGACTATGTAAGCAAAGACGCCCCACTCGATGGCGAAGGTAGTCTTATGCCTGTTGGCAGTATGCACTTACACCTGGTTGTATCCTGAGAAGCCATCCAGAAAACTGTAGGCCTCCTTGCCCGCCACTCTTTCAAGCATGTGCTCGGTGTATGGCAATGGGTAATTGTCCCTTTTAGTAGCAGCGTTCACCTTCTTATAATTGACGCACACTCTAATTTTTCCATTTTTTTCATCACGATGACTATGGGTGATACCCAGTCCGTGTGCTCAATTTCGAAAATGAATCCCGCTCTCATCAGTTTATCAATCTCTTCCTTGACAGCATAGCGTGTTTTGGATTCATTGGGTACAATCGCTGCTTCACCGGCATTGCGTCTGGTGTCATGGGTATATTATGAGTCACTGCACTCGGATCTACCCCTTTAAGCTCTTCCAAGGACCAAGCGAAAAGAAAAAAATTTCCCTTTTCCTTTAATATAATGGGGAAGTTCCTATGCCCCTTACAGGAAATTTTAAATAAAGTTGTGTTGAAAGAAAAAAATTTCTCTTTTTCTTTAATATAATGGGGAAGTTCCTATGCCCCTTACATTTCTACGTACTCTCGCAAGAGAGCGACAAGACTTGTTTCTTCTTCCTCGGTTAAGTCATCGACAATGAAGGCTGGTCGGGGTGTCTCCCCTTCCTAGGCTAGGTTCACCTCCTTGATCTTGGCTGGTCCCTCGATTGGTTCGCTCCTCTACCTGTGCCGTTTGGCACCCAACAAGATCACTACCCTATCTCTTGAATTTCGTAAATCTTTTAGGGAGGTCCTACGGTTTTCGTTGTTCGTTTGTTCGTATGTCCCTAGATTGTTTCGCTCTTTCCTGATTTAATCGTCTGCGCCTCAGAAGGGTAGGTCCCCCTTGGTGCATCGGGTCTTGGGAGGCCTAGGCATTTCTTAGTCACTATTCGAACTGACCTCCGACTCAGAGTCTAACTCCCCGTCTTCGCTAGAAGAGGTGGTCTTCCCTAGTGGTCGCAGCTCAGATGGTGATTCTATCCTAAGCACTGGTGCCGTTCCCGGTTGGGCTAGGCCTGCTTGCTCCAAGTCTATGGCTCCTACGTGTTCTAACCAGGCATGATCACAATCCATGTGCATGACCCCTCGCTCTATCCTAAAGACACTCTTTTTCTGTGGCTTGGAGTCTGCCCGTATTTGTTCTATTTCATGTCCCTCAGTGTCGTATTCTACGGTATCTATCTCACCCTCACTTTCATCTCACTGAAGGATTGGTAGTCTTCGTACTTGTCGTCAGAGTCCTTTGCATCAGACTGCTCGTCGTCTCCTAGGGCTTGGTATATCTCTTGTCATTGATCTGGGACTAGGACCCAGTTATACATAAGGTTTAAGTCATGCACCCTAATCCATTGCCACTTGGATTCATCTAAGAGATCCTGGAGTGGTTTAAAGTTTGTTGTTGGATTGTCAACTAGCTTGTCTATTAAGTATTCTAGAACCTCCTGGAGTTCTCTTTGTTGTTTGGCACTTGAAAGGTGACGGGCTTAGGTCTCCCACGAAAAGGGTTCCTGCCATCATGCAAACTGGTACAGAGGACGTGCCGTCAGACTTGCCCATCATCTTGATGGCTTACTCATATGCCTCATAATCTGAGAACGGCAGGTCGACTATAGCAAGGACATGCATCCGATCCCGCTCATCCTCTAGGCATGGGATATACTTGGTCAAGGGCCCATAAGACTTATTGACTTGAGTGTTACCTTTGAGCATCACAGAGATGGCATCCAAGTCGACTGGTGAGGTCTTCCAAGTGTCCATCTCTACCCTCATAGCTTTCGTTCTATTGCCTAGGAAGATCAAGCCCTTACCCCAATCTTTGATAACTCTGGCATTGCGCATCTAGGGTTGGCCTAATAGAATATAATAGTCCACCCCCTTCATGACTATAAAGTCGACAGAGAACTATACACCTACGATTTTCACTGACCAGTTTTTAAGTACCCCAAATGGCTTCACTCTCATGCCATTTGCTAATGTGACATTAAACCGAGCGGTCTTGACAGGTGGGTTTTCCCAAGTCTGAAGTATTGCATGGCTCAGCACACTAACCCTAGCTCCCGTGTCTATGATCCCCTTTCTCGTTGTGTCGCCTAAGGCTAGGACATGTAATACTATATGCATCTCGGTGCCTTCCCAGAAAGCATTAACGTGTAAGGATTTTGGCACAGAGTGTAGTGTTAGGCTCGATATTTGTGTTTCTGCATCATGATTGTGCAGATCGACAGTTTGTTCTCATGACCCCTCAACCCACTGCTTAAGGTCTTGCCATAGGGTGGGATGTTGCTTAAGCAGGTCTCCCAGGCTTAACGTCACAGGGGTGGTCACTAGGATGGTAAGGAGGTTGTTGGTTGCTCATCTCTCTCCTAAATCGGATTTTCCTAGCCAATGATCGTGGCTGATTTGCGGGCCTATAGCATCAAGGCTTGGCCTAAGCAGTGCTGCTTGTGGTGCAGTCGCATCTCCTGACTTTGGTCGAGGGGGTGAGACTGGCATGCTTATGCTGAGGAGATCATCGATATCGTCCTCTAGGATGGGCTCAGTGTCCCTTAGGTGCTCTTGGGCCTCTTTCACCCAATCCTTCACTTTCTCTATGGCCTCGAGTTGGCACTTCGGATGTGGGTATTCCCCTACCTTAGCACTTCCCTTTTCGGCCGTCTTGGGGACTGAAGTTTCTCCCTCTGTGTCCGTGACCATCTTTCCAACAGGTAGAGTTGTAGCACTTTCAGTTTTCAGTGCAATCTTAGCTTTTGATCTCTTCTTTCTCCGCCTGTGGCTCTTCTTCCCTATCGAGGCTGCATCGAGGTTGCTAGGTCCTGGTAGTGATATGCCGGCCTGCTTTGTTTGGGCCCAGGTCATGACTTGCAATGGGATAGGTGTGGCCTCCCCATCGAGGTTCTCGACACCAAACAGCCCCAATGGGACAGATGGTACATTGGCTGAACTTGAAGAAGGTTTTCGCTTTGGGAAATCGACGAAGAGATGGGTGATTCCACACTTAATGCACCTTATCTCAGCTTTGTCTCTGTTCTGCTACTCCCTCTCAGGGCAACATGATGAGACATGACCTAGGTGACCACAAGTCCAACAAATGATTGGATCATGTGTCTGCCCTCCTTAGCCTCCACCTCGTCATCTCCCTAACGCCATCATCGGTATTGGTTGATAGTCCATAAGGACTGTGTTGCCCTCGTCATCGTGAGAGACATAAGGGTATAAGTAAGTCTCTTCCTCATTTGGCTCTTCCAAGTAGTGGATTGGAGCGTCACTCGGTGGATGGGTCACGTAGGGACCAGGCGGTCTAGGTATGCCTGTAGGGTTTATGTACATCCTAGGAATAGCCGGCTTAATGTCATTAGGCACAAGAAGGGCCAATGGGGCTCTCCTTTCGAAGAGTGGCTATGGCCTATTCGCTAGGTAAGGCTGGTCGTATGGTTGCGAGTGTGGAAGTCTTCTCAGTAATCTGTAATGCACGACATCGTGACCAAACCTACTGCAATTAGTGCAAGGTCTTGACCTAGGGTCTTGACACTCGGCTGGCAAGTGGTTTCTGCCACAGTACATGCATTGGACGTGTGGGTGCATTGGTCATCTCAACATGTCTTGCAGCTTGGCTATCTCCATCTTGACATCATCCAAGTCTTGGTTTGTCTCGGGTAGTGGCTTTCTCCTTATCTTGGGATGATGGGGCTGATCGTTCACTAGAGGCTGACGCTCTCTCTGAACTTCGCGAGTTGGTTTCTTTTGAGTCGGAGCTCCTAGAGCTCCACTCTTTCAACTAATCGTCAACTCTAATGGCTTTCTCAAAAACTCTAGCTAGCACATCTCGCTGCAAGCTCAAGTTGCATGTCAAAGCCTTATACAGTTCCTCGTTTCGAATTCTGCTGATGAATGCAGTCAAAACTGCTCTTTCAATTGGTCGTTTGCCCATAGGGATTCTGTTAAAGAGACTCCTCACGTGGGTTACGTAATCACGAATGTCCTCCTTCTCTTTCTGCTTGACATTCATCAGTCGTACTAGCAGGTTGTCAGAGTATCCAGACTTGGCAAATCTCTTGATGAAGATATTCTTGAGGCCATTGAAATTGGCTCGCTCTGCGGCATCTAAGCTTGTATACCAAGTCCTACCCTTGTCACTAAGCAGAGCCCAAATGCTTGAGAGCGCTGAGTCAGGTCACTGAGGTCGTTGGCTTTGCAGACTTGCTTGAATTGCTCTACAAAGTTGTATGGATCGTCGTGGGGTTGGTACTTGTCGAGCTGCTTTGCGACTATTGGGATTTTAGACTAGCTCTTAAATCCTTGGGTTGCTCCTAATCCTACCAACAGTGATATCGCCAATGCTGCGGTGTTGTCTAGCAGTCGCTTCATGAGAAGCTCGCTCAGGGTTAAGTCCCCTTCTAGGGCCCTCTCGCGATCCGTTCGGTTTCCACCAGCTAAGTTTAGCACCCACTGCACCTCACGCAACTC
Source organism: Lygodium microphyllum (assembly GCF_053477565.2). Classification (NCBI taxonomy): domain Eukaryota; kingdom Viridiplantae; phylum Streptophyta; class Polypodiopsida; order Schizaeales; family Lygodiaceae; genus Lygodium; species Lygodium microphyllum. Next base: position 75,450,414 of record NC_141162.1, read on the forward strand.
CGTGCTTTGCCTTTGGCTCCTAGCCTACTTGTCTCTATTGTATTCAACTATGCTTTGCAATACCTTATGGACTAGCTTTCTCTCTTCTTCTAAGTCTGTGATAATAGCATCTGATGTCCTGCTGCGGTACTCATACTGGGCGTGTGCATCATAGCTACTGACCAGCTGTTGAATGGCCTCTGGGAAGACGCCTAAGTCGAGTTCCTTGTTAGACCTTCGGTCTGAGATTTCTTCTGCCATAGTCAAGTTCTCGTGCTCCACCAAGCTATCGATCAAGTTGAGTAGGTTTGTCAAATCCACTTCGTTGGCGCCGCTTGCTTGGTCCTACTTCACATGTTGATGGTTTGTCTATATCTTTGGGTCCTCTCCTATTGGTGGGTTCCTTGAGTGGTTTATCTGAGTGAGTCCCTTGACTTGTTAAATATATAACCCTCAATTTATCTCCACTCAATGTGTGTGTTCTTTTCAGTGCACTTGTGCTTAATTAGGCTTTCAATTTTCCTTAAGTGTACTTCAAGTGCGAAAATTCAAGGTGAGTGTGGCAACCAATCTCTAGGCGTCTTACGCACTCTCGCTTCGTTTTGGGTCTGATAGGCTTTGTCGATCAATTCTCTAGCCATCTTGACAGGGTTTAGGGTTTTTCTATTACATTTCCTTGCTCGGTTTTGGGTCCAATCAGGGTTTTATGGCTCAATGGGTTTCCTCTAGGTCTCTAGGTCTCGCCTACTCAAGCTGCTAAGCGATTGCACCTTATGATTTTGTCTATTCCGTGCGTCAGAATCAAGTTTTGAGCGTCAGGAGGACCTGTGACAGTTTGTGCTACTCAGCCCTAGCCGGGTCAGGTCAAACTTTTGAAAGTTTTAGACAAATTTACACTCGGCCCAACTAGTCCAAATTGCAGGGGCCAAGTGGGTGACTCGGAAGGGCCGAATCACACTGATCCGAAGATCAAACTTTTCGTGGGCCGAGTGCCATCACTCGGACGGGCCGAGTCAGGTCTTGGGCTGAGTCAGGTCTTGGGCCAAGGGCCGAATTGGGTCTTGGGCTGAGGGGCTGAATCGGTAAATGGGGCTGAGTGGACTTTGGGCCGAGGGCCGATTAGGGTTTCCGGGCCAAGTCAGCCAAATGGCAAGGGCCGAGGGCCTAGTCTGGGACTCGACCCAAAAACGGCTGCTTGGACGAACCGAACGTGGCGCAATGAATGTCTTGTGATGACGATTTATCCTATGCTAAATGCAACAAAAATCGAAAGCAACAAACTGAAATGATTTCTCCATGTTTTCAATCATCAAACTAACTAACTAACCCAAAATACTTACTTGTTTCGAAGATCAAAACACCCAAAATTCCTACCTATCTCAAGCTCCGTTTCGGGGATAAATCCCTTACTTCGATGCTCGATATAAGGCGCACAAGCGCTCAAGCTTGAATCCGTTGGTCTCAGCAAAACGGAACCAAAATTTGAAAGCTTTTGCTCAACTGCCAAGACCCACAGACCGCTTATTAGTTCAAGCATTTCAAGCGAGTTCTAATGGCTATCTCTCACCTAGCGATGCGTCGTCGATCCTACAAGTGTAGTGAGCTTACCTTGATTCCGATATGAGTTGCCTTCTCTCTCACACACACCGTTAGCTCCACAATCCTAGATGCTAGCTCAAGCATCCTCAAGCCTCCTCCATCTCCAAGTTTCATCCACCATAGCCGCATGCGCAAGAGAAGAGAAGAGAAGAGAAGAAGAGAAGAGGAGATGGTGAAGAGCTTCACCCTCTTGATCCCTCACTCCCACACACTCACTCTCTCACTCTCCCTCTCTCAAGAGCACACACAAGCAATAAGAAGAGAAGAGAAGAAGAAGGGAGCTCTTGTTAGCCACACATCAAAGAATGAGCTTCCATTCACTTTTTGAACTTTATATACAAAACCCTAAAATCCCATGGGCACCCATCCCTTTTTTACATGACCGGTTGTTGTTTCAAGGTCCTTTCCCTATTTCCTCTTCTAGCCTTATGCCTGTAGTCTACACCCATCTAATATTTTACACTTGGCACAAGAGGGAGCCTGGCGCTCTTTTACACAAGTTTTTGGAGTTTTTTGAGGCGCCTTTCATTTAAAATTACGCTTTTGGCCCTGGCTTAGCTTTAGAGGCCGCCTGCATATCTTTGCTCTTTTTCCATCCCTTTTTCGATTTTTCATTCATTTTTCTGCCTTCTTGACTTGGGGTTAACAGCCTCATATGTGGTATTAGAGCAATAATTAAATATAGGTGAATCAACAAATAAAAGAAAAATTAACACATATTTGAATCCTTGAGATTGGGTTTCACTAATTTCTTATGCATACCAAAATTGATAAGAAAGTGGAGAAAAGGAGGTTGTCTAGTTGACAAAATTCTTTCTTTTGATGTACCAACTAACATCTCTTCTCACAACTATTCTTATTGAGAAGCTATGTTCAAGACCATAGAGAATATATTTATTCCTTTAGTTTTTTTTTCATCCTTGAGGGGTATATGCTTGATTTTTTGCTAAGAAGTTAGACAGATATGGGAATCTATATGCGCCAATTTTTTTTATTTTGTATGAGTCCACTTGGTGGAAAGGTTAAAGATAGTCAGCCTCATATACTATATCTATATGCTTCATAGGATGATCAATTACTTGATATCAACAATGAACTGATGCTTGAGACCATTTTGTATCAACAAGTCATGCAGATAGTACCAAAGGAAAGGGTGGGCTATCATTGTGTGGAACCTTATTTTAGGAATTGGATGTTGGGGACACCCCAAGTGTTGAGAAATATGTTATTTTCCACACTTGAAAGAAACCACCAACTTATGAGGACATAGATCTTGACCAATTCTATAGAGAAACTATTTACAAGATGATGGCCTAAATAACTTGTGGCATTGACTTTGAGTCAATATTTTATAAACCATTATTGCATTAATAAAGGGAACCCTTACTATTATTGTGAAGAATTTGTGAGGCAGGCATGTGCTAAATGATAAGGTTATTTTAATAGGTGAGAGGGAGGAAATTGGTTCTAAAGTTGTCAAACTCATATGCCTTAAAAGCCATTATGCTGTCATTCTTTTAATACTAGCTTCTGAGGATTTCAATAATATATATCATGAAGAAAAGACAATCCACCAACTTGCAATGGGCTACTAGTTGAACATATATGAGATTATTAATATACCAAGCATCCTGCATATCTTATTCTTGTACATCCACAAACATATTCCAACTCCTTCTTTCTTATTCTTGTGAACCTTCATTAACTAAGACTCCCCAAGCTTCCATATCATCTCCCACTTGTTGTCCAGCAAGTCCTCCATGAAGGCTAAGTCCCCCATTGCTAACCATTCTCCTTACTTCTTTTCTTTCAATTTTTCTTCATATAGTTGGCTACAATGGTGTACTTTTCGATACCTTTAGAAGATAGCGGAAATAGTCCATTATATAGGGCTTGTTAGGATAACATTATATAGTCCATTATATAGGGCTTGTATTAGGATAACATTGTGTTTTCTTCATTAAGGAATGAATTTCTTGTAGAAAGTGGCTTGGTAATGAATTTATTCAATCCATTTGGGATAGAAGAAATTGTACAATTCTTCATCGATTTATTCTCCTTTTAACAATATCATTTTCTCCTTTTTTAGCCTATTTGAGTGCCTATTGATGGTAGTTTTTTCCAATTGTACACCAAAACATGGAGGTCTTGAGAGAACACCAAGAAAAAGGGGAAAGAACTAAAAGAAAATCTATTTTGTCTCACTAACAAGCATACTTTTCATATCAGTATTGTTGGGGTAAAAGGCCCTTGGGCCGACCCGTGTACAGTGACTGCCCATATTCGTTATTCATATATATATATATATGAAAGTGCAATAAGGCTGTCATAATATTGTTGACATCACCTACATTGTGTGTGCTCTTCTCTCCCGTGTCTCCTGCATCTCTTTCAATTGGTATCAAAGCCACTCCTTTGCAAGCGCTTCCCGGCCTTCCCCGGTATCTACACGAAGTATGAGAGCTTGCTTCTCACTCAGTTCTCAGCCATTCTTTGACATGAACAATAGGGTTTCATGAAGAGGCAGCCATAGCTTCCATCATTGAAGCTTGTTCTCTTCACCTCTTGCTTGGACTTGTCCTAGGCTTGTGTAGGCCTATTGTAGGCCTTCAATGGGCTCTTGCTTATCCCCTACCCACCCTGACTTGGCCCCTCCAGTACAACATCATGCTCATGTTTTATTTGCACATGTTTGCAAAAATGGCTAAAAAATCACTCTTTTTGTCATATCTCGGGCATTCGGAACCCAATTCAGGTAAGGTAAGAGTCTAAGTTGGGATTTTGGCAAGCTCCGAACATGATGGTGATATCGAATTTACCAAATTTTGATGACAAAATATTCTGCAATAGATTTCAGGTCTGAGACAGCATGTTTTTGTATGCCTATGGCTTATGTGATGCTTTTACTGATGTCTATTGATACCGAATCACTTGTGGATGTTATGCCTCTTATGTGAGACGCATTTGGAGTTGAGTTAGCTCTACCATTGATTGTTTTGAACAGTCCCACATTTGTCCAAAACAGGGCAGCCACCTGTTACTTCAATTTTATGCTTACAAGTATTGGCATTTGAAGCCCGATTATGCCCGGTTGGTGCCTACATGTCTGGGAATGTATGCCTATGAGTTGGTACTTGGTTTGAGCTTGGTTTGAGCATTATTTTACTAAGTTTTTGACTATTATTTGCTGTTGGAAACTTTAGGACTGAAGCTATTTATGCTACAGTTGGGTTATGCCTATTGGTCGAGTTGCTCCTGGCTACTCGATATGATGTCATGATGTATTTGGACTATGCCACACGTCTTGTTTATGATCCAGAATGCTTTTGCGCTAAGATTAGAACTCGATTTGGATTTGACTGTCACTTTTTTACAGCTGGCATTTCATCTATGACATGGCTTATGCCTAGGCTACCCAGTACGGGTTATGATGACTTGGTGAATGCTTTATGGTTTGGTTGTGGATGGCAGTTGTTTGAGCTTGTCTCAACATTCATTTGAGTATTCCCTTGAGTAGTTGGACATTGACTTGGCTTTTTCCATTATGACTTGGCTTTTTTCGTTATGACCTTGGATGCTATATGGGATTTGATGCTTTGATTATGGATCTTGGCTATTACTTGGATGCACTTACAGGTATTGAGCAGTGAACTGCTCCCTTGTTTTGGCAGTTGCCTATTGAGCTGTGATTGCTTATTTACATTTGATATGCGGGATACTTATTGACCAGTGGACTTGGATAGTGCTTGGGATTTATAGTTATGGCCGTCCTGCTTCTCTGTTGTATGGCATCTATGCTATGTGGGCTGCTATTGTCCGTGTATGTCAGGGAGTAGTTGATCTTTATGGCCAATCGTGTATGCACATGGTCTGCTGCTATGTATTTTATAGAGCCTCTTACCTGGATGCTTTTACACAGATATTTGGGCTTTTATTGGAGCTTGATTCTTGCAAGTTTATTTGCCACGTGTCGTTCTTGGTTGGACATGTATGTCAGTACATGGTATGAGACACTGCAAAGTTATGTATACTCCTATGTTTCAGGGATGCTTATGCGTTTATGGCTCCAATGCATTCTTATGCTTTTATGGCTGCGAGCTACAGTGGTTGGATATGTCATGCTTTTGTCTACTAGGCTTGTCCATGTGGGAGCTTTTGTATCTGTAGTTGATGCCTTTGTGTTCTCCCTTTTGGTTTGGATAAGTCCCCTTTGCAATATGCTATGACGATTTCCAGTTCTTCTAGTCATGCAGACAGTCCTCTTGATGAGCCTATTCTCTCTGATGAGAGTTCCCCAGATTCTTTGAGCTCCTTGGATGTATTGGACAGCCCTACTCATTCTATTACAGAGCAATTGTCCTCTTCTACAGGTTTTACAGGTTCTGTTTGCTTTCATTGTGGAAAGACAGGGCATGTGAAGCATAAATGCTTCAAGTGGATTAGAGAGCAGAAAAGATTGTGCTGCACTAGACATGAGAGCAAAGTTAGTGATACAGTAGGTGAGACCACTATTGATAGTGGTATGGTGCATGTAGTTACCCATGATGATGCAGCTGAGTCTAGACTCCTGGCATCGTGTTACCCTGCAGATTACTTGCTCAGTGATACGACCTATATCTTTGATTGGCTTTTAGACAATATGGCATCTTGTCATGTTACTCCGCATAGAGCTTGGTTCTCTTCTTACAGGGAGATTGACATATGTATTTCTTTGGGCCTTGAGCAGGATTTTCATGTTATTGGTACAGGGGATATACACTTGGCTTTGCCAAATGGGTCTTCTCTTATGTTCCGTGATGTCTTGCATATACCTAGGCTCAGTAAGAGCCAATCAATTGCATGGTGCAAGGTATTATGTCTCTCTTGGGGATACTTCATGGAAAATCCATCGTGGTTGCTTGGTATTGGCCAAAGGTGCTAGATATGGCAGTGATTATGTAGTGCATGTCTCTCATGTGGGAGATTCTATGGTTGCAATTACTCAGATACCACATGTATTGTTATGGCATTGTCGCTAGGCCATGTACGACACACTGAGATGGATGCTTTATGTGATATGGGCTTATTGCCTGCTCTTCCCCATGCTACTTGCCCTCATTGTTCTCATGGTCCGTGCAAAGCCTCTTTGGCTTATGGCGATTGTGTGAGGCATGCTCATCTAGATCTAGTCCATGTTGTAGTATATGGAACTATGCCTTCACAGTCACTTGGTGGAGCGTCGTATTTTGTGACCTTCATGGATCATGCTACCCACCATGTTTGGGCTTACCCTTTGGTACAGATTGAGGATGTTGTTACTATGCTTGATAGATTTATGGATTCTGCTAGTAGCAAGCTTAGATTCTTGCAGATGGATTATGAGAGGCATGCTATCTCTCCCAGCTTACTAATCTCTTGTCAGCAATATGGCATTGATTTCTTATGCCCACAGTATTATGGGATTGCTCATGGCATGTATCTGACCTTACAGGCAAAGGTTGTTGCTATGCTTACCACAGTTGGATTGTCTTATGGCTTTTGGGCTAAGGACCTTATGATGGCAGTCTACTTGGTTAACAGGACAACGTGCTTGACTTTGGATGGTATTACACCGCATGAGGCATGGAGTGGTATGAGACCCTCCTATGATCACTTGAGGATATTTGGCTGCCAGGCCACTGTCAGTATGCCACATGAGCCTATGTCACGCAGATGTCTTCTCCTTGGTTATGTAGATGGTGACTTTACGACTTACAGGTTTTGGGATTCGGATGCCCAGCAAGTTCTACGCAGCCGTCATGATGTCTTTTATGAGATGCAGACACCTCTAAAGCCTCTTGATGCGCATTCACTGCGCTTTTTGGCTCATTCTAGAGCCATATGTCAACCTTTCGCTTCGCTGAGGCCGCATACTATCTTGAGACCCCGTCTGACTTGTGTCCAGGATGCTAGCCCTCTTTCATGATTGACTTTAGAGAGTTTGGATGCTCTCTGTTGTCTTGTATGCGCCACGCTAATGCTATGCGCTACTCTGATGATGATGATGTACAACCTTGCACTCATGAGTTGTGCTGGATTGCTCCGTTGTATGGAGCCGTGAGATCACTTGCCTCCTGGATGTCTTAACTCGGAGATTCCTGACACTTATTGCACAGCTCGCTTTTCGATTGGGCGTTGGGTGATATGTCATGATTCCTCACCCTATCTCTTTTCTTTTCTTTTGTTTTTTCACTCCCTGGCCCATTGGCCTTTTAGTGGAAGGTTATTGGGGTAAAAGGCCCTTGGGCCTGCCTGTGTACAATGGCCGCCCATATTCTTTATTCATATATATATGAAAGTGAAATAAGGTTGTCATAATATTATTGATAGCACCTACATTGTGTGTGCTCTTCTCTCCCACGTCTCCTGCATCCATTTCAAGAACGAAAGTACATGAGAGAAATAAATACAATGAAAAACATATTCATGTAGCATCATAGAATGTATCTCCTGATATATTAAAGTCATCAAAGCACATCATATTCTCTATAGAAACAAACCACAAAGAAGAAGAATTCATATATACCAATTTATGAATGGAACCAATCACATAGTATTTGTATTATAACTTCCACAAAGAATCAATATCCTTTTTCTCTCGTAGTCTCACAATATCTCTCTCATATACAATGTTTTGTGTCCAAATCTCTCTCTCTCTCTCTCTCTCTCTCTCTCTCTCTCTCTCTCTCTCTCTCTCTCTCTCTCTCTCTCTCTCTCTCTCTCTCTCTCTCTCTCTCTCTCTCTCTCTCTCTCTCTCTCTCTCTCTCTCTCTCTCTCTCTCTCTCTCTCTCTTAATGATACAATGGAATACCATAGAATAACAATCCATAATCCCCATGTGGTCATGGAGGCAACCTCTAAGGGGTATGGCTGATTGAAAAGGATACCAAAGCTACTATATTGACTCTTCATAGTGAACTACTACATTGTCACTCCCAATCTTGAACTTTAGTCTTCAATTTGTACTATCTTCACTCAAGCCATCTAATATGAGCTTCTATTATCCTCTTTACAAAGTATGAAAACATCCCCAAGCTAAGAAACCATCAAATAAAACACATACAGCCAAAAGCATAAGCTTGCAGAATGAATATAAAAGCTCATTAAAAGGTGTAGAACCCAAACAGAAGGCAGTAAAACCATAATCCAAAGGAAAAACCCTTATCAACCCATCAAAATACATCCAAAAGATCTTCAAACTATCTCAATACATTCATCCACAACCATAACACGAGTCAAATAGAACAAAAATAAGACCTTACAAAGGTAAACATAATATATTAGAACCAAAACAGTCATTTAATAAAACACATCACGTCACCACAAGCCAACCAAAAACCTCAATGAGCTACAAAAATATCTTCAATCTAAACCAACACTTTCTAAATCACTCGCAAAAGAGATAAAACCCATAAAATCATGCAAAAATAGGTAATTTAGATCCTAGAAAACAAGTAGAAACATCTAAAAATCTAATCAAATTAGCACAACAAAAGCTCATGTCAGAGACAAGAATTATGTAAATTTAGGTACAAGTGAGGAGGGAAAAATAATATGAGGAGAAGAGAAAATTTTAGTTGTGTATATATGTGTGCATGCACGTGTATGCATGTATGACTGTAATATTTCAGATATTAAATTTTTCATTTTTCAGCGGCGCATCGTGCTGGAAGGAGGGAAGGGGATAGAGGAGCCAGCAAGCTCCTCACTGGAGCTTGCTCGGCTCCACAGGCATGCACCATGACACATAGGAGGGGGAGGATTCCCTCCCCTCCCCTATAAAATTGAGGGAGGGCCGTGGTCTACGAGGAGGAGGAGGAAAGGATAGAGACGAATGATGCCGCCTACCGTTGAGGGAAAAGAAGGAGCTGTGATGCCGCCAGAAGAAAACGAGAGAGAGCGTTGAGAGCTGTTGAATGCTATGCTGCGGCCCTGCGATCTGTGGAAGGAGGGAGGGATAGCCACTTCGTCACCGCCTACAAACATTCACCCCCCGTCATCGCCATCAAATCCCCCCCCCCCCCCCCACATGGCTTTTGACTCCCACAGAAGCTTCTTAAAGCTTCTAAGGGGGGGCTCCTTAAGCCCCCCTTCCTATACCCTTCCCTTAGAATCCTTTCACCCCCCTCCCAGTTTTATCCCCTTAGAAACCTTTCACCCCCCTCCCGGTTTTATCCCCTTAGAATCCTTTCACCCCCCCCCCCCCCCGGTCTTAAACCTTTAACCCTTTCCGTGGGACCATTAAACCCCCACTCCCATTGGCCTCATAAACCACAAATCCCCCCCCCCCCCCCCCCCCCGTGCTTAAATTTATAAGTCCCTTCTTGCATTTTCCTTGAAACCCCGTGTTGCACCCCCTCATACTCTTTTTTATCACACCTCCCCTAAGCCCCTTTTTTAACCCCCGTGTCCCCTTTTTCCCCCGTGCTATAAACCCTTGTGTTACCCTTCAAATTTCCCCCCTGGATTTGAAAACCCCTAAGTCCTTTCACTCCCGTGCTCAAAGATCTCCCAAGGTTCATATGGTTGCAAAGCCATACTCACACACAACCTTTTTGCCGTGTATATACCCTATAGGGCCTTTTTAGGCTTTGTAAACCTTTTCCTCCTAAAGAAGCTAAGACCTTAAAGCTCTTATTACCCCCCTTCTCGTGGTCAATCCTTTAATGGCTCCTTGCCTCGAAAGAGAGAAGAAGAGTATCGAAGCGACGGTGGAATTTCGAAAAGGAGAGTAAAAGCTGCCTTCACATTCAAAGGATTACAACTACGATGCTGCCTAAGAAAGTCCAAGGAGTAGCTGCGGGAGGGTCATCTCCCGGTATCCATGTGGATATCTCACCCCAAAACCATGTTTTTCCTTCTTGGTTTTATATCGGTTTTAATTCAATCATGCAAGATGAATTGTTAGGGATAAGATATATTTTGTCCTAGTTATTTACGATGAAGGAATTTAGTTTAGTTGAACATGCAAAATGGATAAAGTATAAAACATAGTTTTCCTTCAAATAGCCTTATGCACTGAAACGAATTATGAGCAAGATTATTTACCCACTAAAGTAGTATATTCTAGTTAAATCTTGAAGGAATTAAAAGTGCATTTTGCACCATTAACCCCTATTCTTTTTTTTTGCAACGAATCATCATAGAAGGTGAAATTCATGAAAGGTTTCTTACGTTGCTTAAACTCTAGGAAGTTATCATTGCTAACTGTATATCTTAGCAAGGAAAAGATTGTTTGGAATGAGTTTTGTTCGCAAGGAAAAAGGAAGTTTAATTGAATCTACCTAACCTCAAAGCAATAAAGTTTAGGACTGAAAAATTAATTGTCACATAGATAACAAATCGTGCCGATGTGATCTCGATACTACCTTCTAAAAGTTAACAGAATTAATATAAACTTAGAAATACCTATGCTGCGAAATATGCATTGGGAATGATTTAAAAAAATCCAAGAAACGTTTATACCTTAAATACTTGCCCACCTTCCCTGATTGTAGGGTCAATAAATCGTAACGTAGAAGAACTAGGGTTTGTCCCTGAGGTTCTTAAAGAAAATAATAAAAGGAGACCCTAGGTCACGTCAGCTTAAAGAAACTGAAACGGATTGTTTCATCGCATATTACGATGCAAGACTTGTGCAGCAAGTACGAAGTCATATGGTCTTGTGATTGATTCACAAGAAGAAGGGTTAAATACCCTCAACAAGGATGGCTGATCCTTACGCAAGTTATCTTGCAAAAGGATGTATTCTTTGATATCCTTCTAAGCAAGGAAGGTTAAAAACCGAAAACTAAAGTATCCAATGAACTTTAGGGTTGACCAAGTTGGGTTAATAGGGTACGCCCTAACCCAGAATATAAGTGATCTTGCCAAGTTGCAAGACACCCTGGATCGAGTGCTGATGCATTCGAAAGGAAAGAATCATTCCTTAGCAGTTTGCCAACAACAAGATCGATTAATGGAAATGTTTGTGCTTGCTAGAGATTTTAGAGCACTGTTTGATTTATGAATTACAAATTAAATGAATATTTATACTTCAGGTTGAAGGCCTGAAGGGAGAGGCAATTTCAGTTACCCCCCACTGCCTGCCTGACCCTAACCAAGGGGGTTGTTGACCGCGCCGAGAACGTGGACCGAACCCACTGCGAGAGGGCTCTCCGTTGAGCTCTACTTGGAGCAGGAGGATGCTTGGGTGCCAAGGGGGCTCTGGCCGTAAATCCCTCACCTCCCGAGTCCTGCACAAGAGGCTAACGTGACTCGGGATCGGATCTCGAGGCCCGCATACTAGTCTACGGGCGGAAGCTTGAAATAGTGATCCCTGTGGATTACTGGATAGCCTTCGAGCGGATTATGGACAAGCCTACGGGTGGAACTCCTTGTATTTCAAAGATAAATATGATGATATCTTAATAAAGAACTTGTTTGATATTGTTTTTCTATGTCACGTGATAAGATTACATGAAAGAACTAGTGCTTAATGGATTAATTAAAGAAGCTGATTGTTACATGTCCAATTAAATGTGTTAGATAATTACCTAACTAAAACAAACCGAGGAAAGTGCGGAGGATGGGCCATGGGTTCGTCCTACGGTTGGGTGGTCCCGGTTGGCCGGGAACTTTTCTCAAATCTCGAAGAACAGCAGGATGATCGTCAAAGGACACGAACAACAAAAGTGATGACCTAGAGTTATGTCTTACCCGATTTACGTTGTTTTAGGGGAACGGAATGGGACTATGCCTTATGGCAGAGAGGTTGAGCTTTGTATCCCTCTCGTTTCCCATTCTCCTTGAACCAAGTGCAGTGTGAATGCGCTTCGGACCTGGCGTTTCTGCGTAAAGTAGTTCGCGTAGGTCCGACGCTAATTGTTGTTAGGTAATGACCAATCAGGAAAACCCTAATTCCGGTCGATCCTAAGTGGGAACGGCCAGAATACTTCCGCTATGTGGCAGACGCGGAAAGTCCTAGATCGCAAATCCCGTAACATTCCATGGGAGTGCCGGGTGGAGCTTTCTAGACATCCTTTCCGATGGACTGCTAAGACGTGTCCTGGACCATACTAGTGGACACGTTACAATGACTATATATGTGTGTTTGTCTCATTATTTCAAGTAGTACAAAGTATGTCTATGTTTTTCCTATTGTCCTCACACATGGTCAAATAGTGAAAATTGTGTATGTGTGGCACAAACAATGAAACTTGTATTGTTCACATGGCACCCTTAGATTTGCTTGTCAAAGTTTTGAGGTTGCGACACATGGATGACATTGGCACCATGGTAGAAGCATACTATGGTATATATGTAAGTCAAGTCAAAAATGTGTGTGTGTGATAACAAGTCTAGTAGGTTTTTTATTATCATAATTAAAAAAGTTGAGTGTGTTTATGTAGCAATGAGTGTCTTAAGGGAGACACGTGTGTGTGTATGCATGCATGGCCATTATCACAATGTATTTCTTATGTGATGTGGATACACAAATAGGTCTAGCCACAAGAAGGCAATGTGTTTGAGAAAGAAAATATATATACTTTGAGTGTGTGTGTGTGTGTGTGTGTGTGTGTGTGTGTGTGTGTGTGTGTGTGTGTGTGTGTGTGTGTGTGTGTGTGTGTGCGCGCGCGTGCGTGAGTGCGTGCGTGGGTGCGTGCGTGCGTGCGTGTGCGTGTGTGCGTGTGTGTGTGTGTGTGTGTGTGTGTGTGTGTGATCTAATAACTAGTCAAGTAGTAAAGTGGTATTGTGTCAATATGGGTCCATATGTTTGAATGATTGTATGGAGAATATTCTTTTTAGGAAAGAGAGCAAGGTGTATCTAATGGAAAATTTTGTATCATTAGTAAAGCCTCCTCAGAAGCCAACTATTTCTATTGTAAACATGTCTCTAAAATATGAGCATGAAAAGAGTGTTGTTTGATCATATAAAAAATTCTAGAATTTTTATCATAGTTATTTCAATGAAAGAAAGTTCTAAGATTATAACATGATCATTTCTAATGTCAATTTTAGTCATTCGGATTAGTTTTTAACTAGAAGAGGAGAGAGAGAAGGATGTGGGTCCATTTTCTGAGTAGAAAATAGCATATTACAGCAAGTGACAACCATCTAGAGCCATTAACATGCATGCCATAGTAGGACAAGGCCCATCAAGTGTAGGTGACATCATGAACTAGCTAGTGACAATAATTCTAGTGCTTCTAGGCTGTAGACAACTACTTTTCTTATTGGTTGAAAGAGACAACTGGTAGATTTGAGGGTTTCTCCACAAGAAATCTCTAAATTTTCTCTCTTTGTGGCAGTCTCTCACCTCCTTCAATCAATTCTCAAAAGATCTCAGCCATTTGGAGTATATAAAATATAATATGATGCTTGTGTTGCCCAATCTAAGGAAGTCATTCTTGGTTTAGTGTGATGCATGTGGTAATAGCATTGGGGGTGGTCTTATACAAGATGTTCAAGTTGTGGCTTTTGAGAGCCAAATTCTCCATGGTGTAGAGAAGAAATTGCATGTCTATGAGAAAGAGCTCTTGGCTATGATTCATGCATTGTCTACATGGAAACATTACTTGTTAGGGGCTAATTTTACAATGTAGACAGACCATCATACTTTGAGGTACTTTATGATGATATAGACAAATTTGTAAGAGAAACATATACTCTATGTTTCATTTTTAGATTGTACACATTGATGATAAAAAGAATGTTGTGGCTAATGCACTGTCATGTAAGCCCACAAATTTTAGATGTCAACATGGTTTATCACACTAAGTTGGATATGCTGAAAGAGAAATATATTGCTGATTCAAACTTTGCTAATGTTTATAATAAGCTTTGCAATGGCCAAAGGCATGAGCACTTTGTGCTAAGAGATGGATGCATGAACAATTGTGTGTCATAAAGCAGTTGAGACCTAGAGTTATCACTAAAAGTCATGCTCCTCCATATGCAAGACACAGAGGTATTGATGCCACAGTCAAGGCAGTGGAGCATTTCTTTTATTGGCGAGCTTTGAGGTATGATATAGAGTAGTTTGTCAAGACATGTATTGTATGTTAGAGGGTAAAGCATGATAGGAGAAAGATGTCAGGCTTGTTGGAGCCCTTACCTATTCCAGATAGGCCTTGGCACATCATTGCAATATATTTTATTTTTGAGGTTGCTAGGACATCTACAAGAAATGATGGGATATGGACTATCATTTTCAAGTTTAGCAAACATATCCATTTCATTCCAATGAGGAAGAAAATAAAGATTGATCGTATGGCACAATTATTTTTGTGGCACATCTTTAAGCACCATGAAATACCAAAGTCACTTGTCAGTGATGATCGAGACCCTCAAATGACTAGTTTATTTTGGAAGGGTTGTTTGAGAATATGGGTATGACACACACTACAAGATATAGGCCTTATACCGATGTTTAAAGCGACGAAAATGCAAATAACAAAATTTATCCCCGTCGTCGCAAAAAGCGTCATTATTGGCGACGCCATAGAACAGTCACTATCACCATCGCTATCAGCATCGATATTGATATCGATGCCAATACCGGCGCTGATAGCGATGGTTTGTGACGTATATAACGACGCCAATAATGACATGAGCAGTAAAATTTGCGACAATAATAGCGACAGTAATAGGAAAAGAAAAAAATTTGTGGCAGGCACATATAGCACATTGTGCTTTATGAGAGCCATACAAAATAGTTTCTACACTACTGTGTACAATGCGCTTGCAAACAAAAACAATGTATACTGAAATCATAGAACTAATACATCAAATAAATACATGATCGCATAATAAGCGATTGGTACAATCATGACAAGATATCACTAATACATAGAAAATGTCTACATAGATCAAGCGACTAAAAAATAAAGGTGTGTGAGCTTGATCCAAGGGTAATATAATGTGCTTCATTTTCAAAAGATGGTTCAATGAGAGTTATTTGCGAATTACAACTTGTATATAGTTAGGGAGCTCTTACATGGTGATCTGCATGAGGACATATATATGCATTAGCCTGAGGGTTTTGTTGCTAAAGGCAAAGAGAAGATGGTCTGTAAACTCAAACGGAGTTTGTATGGGCTGAAACAAGCATTGCGAGAAGATGGTTTGCATGAGGACATATATATGCATCAGCCTGAGGGTTTTGTTGCTAAAGGCAAAGAGAAGATGGTCTGTAAACTCAAAGGGAGTTTGTATGGGCTGAAACAAGCATAAACTTCCTCATGAAGTTCCCCATGTAAAAATGTAGTTTTAATATCCAACTGATGCACAGTCCATCCATAATGAGCAGCCAAAGCAACCATAGGCCTGATGGTCGTCATGCCGGAAGTAGGAGCAAATGTCTCCTCATAGTCAATGCCTTTCTTCTGTGCATAGCCTTTAGCTACAAGCCTTGCCTTGTATTTGTCAATGGATCCATCTGCATTTCGTTTCAACTTGTAGACCCATTTTGTTCCAATGGCTTTCTTCTCAAATGGCAAAGACACCAAATCCCATGTTTGATTCTTAGTGATAGAATCCAATTCAGCTTTGATTACTGCCACCCAATGCACACTCGTAAAGAAGCTCTCAAAATTGTGTTTTACATGTACCTTAAGAGTACATGAAGAAGACACCATATCAAAATTCTACCCATATATAATAAACTAGCAGAACTCAGATGATCAAAATATGCACACCAAAGATTTGTGCTTAAAACAAATCAATCTGGAATTGTACATACCATATATATCACACATATCCTATATTTGTTAAGCTTGTGTGACCTAAAATATAATGAATGAAATGTAGTCATTGTATCACCACATGAGGGACCATGAATAGTACATCGATCATCCGCAAATATAGAAATCAAGCCAATCTTGACAAATGTAAAAATTGACATCAAATACTTTTTAATATTGCATACATGTAAAGCATTTGAAAGTGTAAGAGTATTGCCATTAGTAATAGTCAACATAATTTTACCGAATCATTTAACAAGATAACAAGAGTTATTAAATGCATGTGATAGTACTATCCTTAGGGATAGAATTAAGAAAAGTGAACATATGTGATAGTATTACCCTTAAGGGTAGACTCAAGAGAAGTGAATAGAGTGTTTTGCAAAGTAATGCACTTAGTGGCACCACTGTACACACATCTGAATCCATATTAGACATGCAAAAATCATCTAGAAAAGGGTCATAACTACATTGCACACTAAATGCCACTCTTTATCTTTCCCAACATTGCAATTTTTGAATTCGAAGGAGAGGTATCTATAATAGTCATACTAGCCTCTTTCACAACTAGTTTGGGATAGTTCTTAATAACACAATTTCTTGCCTTACAATGCTTGCAAAAGCTTTGCATTTTCCTTGTTGTCCTTATTGTTCTTATTTGTGTAAAAAATAAATACAAATTTTTACTTTTTGCTTGGACTCCAACACATAATGGATTTGACAAACCACAAAAGCTTGAACTCCAATACACATAATGGATTTGACTAGTCACAAAAGCTTGAACTCCAACACACATAATGGATCTAGTTCGTACATATTGTTCTTCTTGTCTGAACTCCAACATACATAATGGATTTGGTTTGCAAATATTGTTCTTCTTGCAGTAAAGTAAAAATCCAATCCTCAAATGACAAAGCATTGGAGTTTCATTTCATCTTTAAACAAAAAGTAGATACAAAACTCTAATAAGAAACAAGGCCATTGAGAATAGTCTGCACAAGTGAACTACTTGGCGAAACTTAATTTGCATTAAATATCTATCCTTCAATATCTTTGATATTTATATAAGCCCATAATAAATAGTTGGTTTTATCAAACTTATCCTGAACAACCAACAGACTGAATGCACAGATGCTATCAGCCATGTCCATGAGTGCAATTGATGAAAAAGTCGCATGTATAGAAGAAAAGTACAACAAATACCAACTTGTACTATATAACACAAAGTAAATTGTAAAAGTCCTTATTTGTAGAAATGAATATTATTGGAAATTCTAGAGAGAGGAAAAAAGCTTGCATAGTGTTGACAAGAGTACAAATCGAGTCTAAATAAACCCAAATAAAAATCTGACAATGCGAAGCTCCAAAGACTCGCCCTTACTATCAGCTAACCCACGAATGCTCATCAAATTTCATACCAATTAGAGGACATGAAGCAAAGGGTGTTCATGAATCTACCCAAGAGGTCAAAGCCCACTATGATATCAAATGTTGGATTCAAAGTTACAATTATGCACATATTAGATATGCTCAATTCCCCACTCTCATAAGGTGCCACCAATGATCCATGGTGCTCTAAGTTGTAAGGGCCCCATTATGAGGAGAAGCCATGTGTGAGCTTGGACATTGGGTGGGGCCTAACTTGTATGTTAGATAAGGTCTATATGACGAGATGGCAAAAAGGTGACCTTTATGGATCTAGCCTTTGGGTTAGATATAGTTATGCCGGTAGCAACTCGAGGTACAATGCATCGAGTTGTGGGATGTGGGAGTTATCAAGGGCCCCTGTTTTGGGGTGCCCTTGTGGTTGGGGGGTCTTAGGGGGTAGTAGCCCCCCTGCCAAGGGTAGCATCTGCGACCCAACAATAGAGGGAATATTCCTTGGGTGACTCGAAAAGATTCGTACTGACTAAACTATCCTCCTAAGCTATAAAAGGAAGACCCCTCTAAAGCCATCGAAAATCTATATTTCACCCAATCAGAGTTCTTCCAGCTACCCTTAAGCTTTTTGCCTATCATATATCTGGATCGCCATCCAAGCTTTATTAGTGGAATCGCACGGGTGGACAGAGCCATCTTTATATCAATTCGTTTGAAATTAAAGCAATCTCTATTTTTCTCATATTTGATGTGTCTTCTCTACTCCTTACTGAGATTCTCTCCATTGTGCTGTGTAATTTCTACAACACACATATAGCTCAACAAATAATAAGCTTGCAAGCATACAACATAAAGTCTATTGAGAAGTATCAAAGTAGAATATTTACAAGAATAAGTTTTCCTTAGAGTGAATGGATATGTATACAAGGCTAAAGAAAAAAGACCTCCTAATGAGCAAAAAAAAGTGTTGCAATGGTTCTAAGTGTGTTCAAACACATCATTACCACTATATGGGTCTAAGTATATTACTATTAAAATCCCCATAAAACTCCTTAGTATCATTTCTTTGTGGAACACATTAGCTTTGATTTCAAAAAAGGTGGAACTTGGCTAAAGAATGTGATCGCAAAGGTGTTGTGAATAGTAGGTGAAAATTTTGGAAACGGTCCTCCAAGGAGCATGGCTAATGGCCATTACCAATCCTTTAGCATAATTTGGAGCTTAGAGAAGCTATGGAGGATCATATCATCCTCCACTAAATGGAAATTTTTAAATCTAAACCTTTAAACTCCATAATAATCAAGGTTTGCAATTCAATTAGGTTTCTCAATTATTTGGCTTTTATACCATCTCTTTCGATTAAGGAAAATTGTTTAGCTTACATATCATCTTTCTCGACTAAGAACAATGTCTTTTATTGCCTTAAAAGAACTCTAAACACTCACTTCATATTCAGCTCAATTGTTAAACTTCAAGCTCAATCATTTCACCTAAATTATCCAAAATCTTATATCTTACTTCAATGCCTTGTATATTGGTGAAGTTTAGGTCCCATTGTCATAAGCATTGTAGAACATTCTTGTGAGGTGAATCTCAAATCCAAGAGGTCATATCCATTGTATCCTCAAGCTATATAATCAATGTTGAAACAAATGGAAGACCCAGAATCCCATCAATGCCAAGAATCCACCAACATTTGCAAGCATTAACAACTATAAGAAGAGGAATTGACTTGCAAGTATACATTCAAGGCTTTGAAGAAGGGCATCACCAAGAAGAGGTAAAAGAATAAAGAGAAGTGTTGAAAACCTAGCTATATATATAGACAACCCTTTGCTCAAGACCTATTATATTTATTGTAATCAATCTTTGTAAGAGCACTTGAGCTCCTTTCAAAAGTGAGTTTGGTTTATTTTTCCCATGGCCATCCCTTTATGTTTCGATATTAAGTCACATACTTCAATCTATTTCCATACTTTTTTAAAGAATAAGAACCTACTAGTGACATTGTAAGTCAATAAGATCTCTCTATTAGAAATGGCAAGTTTAGCTTATGTATTCACATAAAGAAACTTAACAATCAAATGTTTCATACATGATCAACACATGTGACCTTCTCCTCGTGCACAAATAATGACTATAGGACATAATTACTATAGCATACCAAGAACAAATATTTCAAATTGGAAAGGAAATGATCAATAAGACTTAGCCCTCATTGGTCTACACTTAGGCCCTATTCTTGCCTACCACACACTAACTAAAAAGATAACTTGCGATGAAATATGTAAATTTTGTGGTCCCAATACTAAAAATCGAGAACTTTAGGTGTAGCTCCATGGACTTAGGTTGAAGTTCAAAGACTCAATAGTTGAACATGTGAAAGAGCTAAGGATGATTGTGACACAACCAAATGGCACAAATGGATCCATTCCTATGTATAGCCATACTTCCTAGGAAATATGACTCAACACCTAGACATAAGGAAACAATTACTTTGGAGCTTTATATCTCTTCTTTGTTACTCAACAAAAAGAACTTAAAGGGCAATAAGCAACTAGAACCACTCCCACAAGAGAGTTATTTTCTTTTCTCAAAAGACACAATCCAACGACCAAGGTAAATAGGTGCATGTGCAACCACTATGGTAGAGTTAGAAATGAAAAGGGAATCTATTATCACAAAAATGAACCCCATGTGTTATAGGTGCAAAAGATTATCCCAAACACCAAAACACACAAGAGAAATCAAGTTAACAAACATCATGAAATAAGAAGACAAGTCTACTATAACATTAGAGTTTATTCATCTTTAGGAATCTCTTGTATCTATAATCAAAATTCATTGTAATCTCTACTACCCAAAAGACTCTATAAACCAATGATCCATAAGTCTGCTTTGTAGCTAATAGGCCAAAAGTAGGGGTTTTGGTTAGGAACCAAGGCAAAAGAAGGGGGGACGGGGTGTTAGTGTACTTCTAACCATTCAATGCAATCAATTAAACACAACTTGCTCTTAAGGGGGGTGTTGATTCTTAGAAAACAAGGGTAGAATCTTGGAAACACAAAAGCTCACACTTGTTACTTGCTATAAGCAGTCAAAGTTGATCAATGAGGTAAGTAGGGCCTCAACCAAAAGGAGCTGCAGTCAATAAGAAAATGGATGATCAATGAGGTAAGTAGGACCTCAACCAAAAGGAGATGCATGCAATATGGAAATGGATACTCAATGATAAGAGAGATAGAGTTGCTTTAGGGAAGGTCTTTGAGAGTCACATTAGTTGTACTCATTGCCTGTTCGATTGCCTCTTGGTTAACGCAAGCTTGTATGCAAATTTGATCAGTTTTCATTTCTCCATATCTCATCATAGATCCCTTGTATTATGATTTTAGCTAGTATTTCTCTTACATGAATGAAAGGCGGTGATTTTAAATGGCAACCCTACTTTTGCCAACGGGAAACGCTTAAAACATAGTTTTGCGGCATCAGCAGGTGATAGTAATAACAACAACAACGATTAACAATACGGCATGCCGCACCCTGCGATAGTGCCCGGGGTGTGGGGCCAAAGCTACCAATTCAGATGGAGATACTGTTGGGTACACCGCGGCCCGTGACGCCATAACTGGAAGTGGTAAGGAGGAGGGTGTAGGGGATGGAGGCGAGGCC
Source organism: Lygodium microphyllum (assembly GCF_053477565.2). Classification (NCBI taxonomy): domain Eukaryota; kingdom Viridiplantae; phylum Streptophyta; class Polypodiopsida; order Schizaeales; family Lygodiaceae; genus Lygodium; species Lygodium microphyllum. Next base: position 75,471,782 of record NC_141162.1, read on the forward strand.
GCGCCGGTTGAACAAGGCCGGGTTGGCGTTGCGCTCTCGGATGTCCGCCTCCGCGTCCTCCAGCCGCTGGCGGAAGCGCCGCAAAGAGCGCGCCACCTCCGACTCGGGCTTCGCTCCGTCCACCAGCGGCGCGTAGCCCAGATACTCCTCATTGACAGCATGAGAGGACAGGATCTCCAGCGTGGCCACGATGATGAGGCACTGCGGTGCCGGGGGCAGCGTGGCCATGTAGAACGCCCCCGGGTCCCGCAGCAGCTCCCGGTGCTCGGGGCTGTCCCTCGCCGGCACGTGACGCCTGCCCATGCTCGGCCTCGCCGGTGGGTACCCGCCGTAGGCGTACTGCCCGAAGTTGACCGCCGCGTGGAGGCAAGACGTCATCCATATCACCGTCGTTGCCACGTCTGCCAGCCTCTCCCGGGTATCCAGCTCGATCCACCAATCCTCGCCCGCCTTGTCGCCGTGGCCCTTGTACCGGATCTCGGACCACCACTCTTGCAGCTCCACGTCGGCCGCCACGTCGGCGTCGCTCTTGTAGTAGATGCCCACGTAGTCCGTGGTCCAACCCTTGATGGCCGCCCACACGTCAAGGCCGTCCGCCGCGAAGGGGTAGTCCTCGATGAATAGACGGAGGCCGTGCTTCGCAGATGGGTCGCACTCGGCCATGCCCCTGATTTCCACACCCGAAAAAGACCAAAAGAAAATCAGCAACTTTACGCAAGTCTGGAACTTTATTCATTCAATCCACCCACGTGCCACAACTAACTACTCTACGGTAAAGAGGCCAATAGATTGTCATCTAACTAACAATCCTCCATTACAAACTTTTTTTCCAAGTGAGCTGCATAAATGTTTTTTAATGGTCAAATTATTTATATTATGTAGAGCTTAAAGAAAAGATATTAGAATATTTTGATATTTTTATTAAGTAGCCTTAGCTACAAATCAAAGGTTCATAAAAGATGAGCATTGAGGAGCCAATAAAGTGACACTCGAGGATGCATCGCTTTAGGGTTTTACAAAATCTAAAATATTAAAAATTTTACATGGCTCAATTGTTTGACTTAAGTTAAGCTCATTTGTAATTTTTAAAATTCACATTATATTGTTAAGTGGCTTTAAAAACCACATCTTTCTTGTAAAATTGTCACTCAATTGGGGTGGGGTGTGTTTTCCTTTTCGAGGGCGCTACTTTATTGGCCCCTTTACCCTACTATGACCCTTTGTCTTTGTTGTCATAGGCGCGTAAGTTCTCCTCCATGACCGTTATGGGAGTTAGGAAAAGGTGGGGAAAGGAAGGACGAGAGACCAGAGGGGTCTTACAATTCACCTTGATGAAGACACACAGAAAAGCTTATCCCCTTCCGACAAAGGAGCCAACTCCCAATTTTTCTTTATGTTGCTAAAGCCACACTTGAAAAGCTTGTACATTAACCCATGTGAGTGATGAGTAACACTCGACAAACTTGATGATCCTACAACTTTTGACACAAGCTTTTTGAGAAAACTTGGTACAATAATTCATCTTTTGTTAGTCAAACAACTCGAACAAAGGATAGAGACACAGGCATTCGTACTTTCCCTCACCTTTTAAGCAAATCACCGGGTAAACCTTGCTCATCTAGCGACCACCCTTTATATGCCTTTGAGCTCATTCTTATGGCATACTTGCCGGGCGTAAAACCATACTCGATAATACCTCCATCAAGGATCGATCCTGCATAGCAATTAATGAGGTTGCCACGTGCCAAAGCATTGATATTCATGGTGTTCTTCAAGTGTGGAATTAAAAGACTATGTAGAGGATGCATAGCGCTCAAGCACCGATTTGTTGCTATGACAAAGGGCTCCACACAAGCATGTGTTTTCAACCTACATACATAAATACAAGCAATTTGAGTTTCATTTTTGTGACAAGCATCTCAATCATCAAAACAATATGGTACAAAATCTTGATGTTGTGCTAATCATATTTGCAATGCCTTTGTTTTTAACAAGCACACTTACCAATGACTTACTAGCTCGTGAAAACCCATGTCATTGATAATGGTGTGTATCTTGGCCAAGTTCCAAAGGTCATCTATTTGACCAAGCGGAGGTGGAACAAATACAGTTTGGCTTGCTTCCACCTTCCCATCAGAGGACGGGGGTAGACTCAATTCTATGGCAATAGGTTGAAGGATGTCCTTCCTTGTGAGGTAGAATAAAGCTCGAGTTGCATATCCTTTCCTGTCATCTTGCTTGTTGATGGCCTCAATGTAGGGCATAAAAACATCATGGTAGTCAAGGATATAAAGCTTCTTCTTTGTGATAGCCTGTAAAGAGGGGAGAAAGTCTTTCAAGTCATTTTTATAAATCTATTTCAATCTTGTGAATGACTCACAAACATGTGTGACCCCAACTTATGTGTAATCTTAAAAAACACTCTATAACAATTCCTGATTTTGAGCATTGGGGCCTATTACTATCAATCAATAGGATGCAACACGTTCTTGTACACACTAAGCATGGACAAATAAAATTGATAGCTTCGAGGGCCAAGTTGGTGAAAGAATAAGCACCCATATTGTAGTTCATGCACAAAAAGATTGTAAACATATATGTTTTCCTTAAATCTAGTGACTAACCTCTTGTGCGGTCATCCCATCAAGAAATCCTTTGATGTGGTCTTCAGTTATTGCTGAGGTAGAAGGTCCGTATCTTTCAGGGTCAAGTGTGCTCACTGGTGGGAAGACCTATTCATTGGCCAATAAAACAAGACAAACCTAAATGACTAGGTAATGACCATACTCAAAGCAAAAAGCACATGTTACCTCCAATCTTCGAATGGCTGTAGGATTGATCCCTGCCAACATTTGTCGAGCAAACTCTGAATCATCTCGCCACATATCCGTATTCACTATATGATCAACATGCAACAATTGTCAAGTAACTTCAACACTAGATGGAATAACTACAATGTTAGCATTCAAATAAAAATTAACAAAAATATTAGACCCTAAAAACTAGAAAGTAAGAATGGTATCCTTTCATGACCATTATGTTACCAACTTTATTTGAAGACACTCAAATCCCCACCTCTCAAGATGTCTATGGTTCAAGTTCCCAATACTCTTCTATCCCCCAAATGGGAGAAAGAATGAGGGGCATTGAACATTGGTAGAGTTCCCACTTCAAACACTAGAGGGGGTTATTGCCTAATAAACACCCTAAGTAGTATACCTTGAGTTGTAGGAGTTAACAAGAGCCTAACCTGGAAATGATCAATATTTGTGAGAAAACTCTAATTATTTCTCCATATGTTTTCATCTAAGATATGATCAACATACACTTGTAGTATCAACTTCAATTAACAAAAGAACTGCAACCTTAGTACACCTCAACCCTTAAAAAGTGAAAATTTAGAACCATATCCTTTAATGTCAACTACCTTACTCTTATTTCATTGCTCTTATTTCTAGAAAAGATTCAAGCGCTCATGCCCAATATTGTAAGGCCCCAAATGACCAAAACCATGATGGGCATTGGACATTGGTATGGTGCCCAATTTAGACACTTGTCTCACCATACGCATGTAGTATCAACATCCACTTGTGGTATTCAAGATATGATCAGCATACACTTGTAGTATCAACTTCAACTAACAAAAGCACCACAACCTTAGCATTGAAATACCAGATAAATTACCTTAACCCCTAAAAAGCACTTGTATTATCAACTTCAATTAACAAAAGAACCACAACCTTAGCATTCAAACACCAAATAAACTACCTTAAACCCTAAAAAATAGAGTTCTAGGAACCATATCCTTTAATTTCAACCACCTTACTCTCCCTATCAAACGATATTTTCATTGTTTTCATTTCTAAATGAGACTTAAATGCTCATGCCCAATATTGTAGGGACCCAAATGAGCAAAATCATGATGTGCATTGGACATTGGTATGGTTCCCAATTTAGACACTAGAAGAGATTGAGCATAGTAAATCAAATGGTTATGAAATGACTTATCCGGACCTAACCTTAGATCAAGATAATAAAGCAGACATTACATGCACCTTACATTAAGTTGTCTGACTCAACATGGGTCTCTATCATAACATTGAGACATATTCCCTATAAGTTGTCAATATAGGTGGTTGGTGATCAACCAAGATCCCCTAGCATACAAAAGTTGTTAGCCTTATTCAAGGTTGGCAAATGCTCAAGAGTTAGAAAGTGGAAAAAGTGACGGGTGTATGACCCAAAACTCTAAAAAGTGAAGGTGCAATAAGGACCAAGACTTCAAGAAGAGACAAACACGACCCCAAAGCTCAAAGTGAAAAAGCACATAAAGTTAGAAAAATCTGAATATAGCTAGAAGATGTCACCTAGGACTATGTAGGAACTAAAATTAATATTAGAACCCCCCCCCCCCCCCCCCCCCTTCCCTCTCCCTAGAACATCTAAAGTAAAACCATTTTCTAGTGCTTAGCACACTCCCATGCAACTTGTATGTTAAAATTTACATAAACATAAACTATCAAGAGTGAGTGAGTGACTGGACAAGTAAGTCAACCCTACATTTGCATAAGAAAAGAGATCTTAGTCACAGGCACCATGAGTTACTCGGCCCTACACATTTGTAAGTGAGTCCATCTCATATTTGAAGTGCAAAAGATTAATCTAAAGGTATTCTAGTGGATTCTAGTGGTTGCAAATTAAAACTAAGGATATCCCTTTTTACTTTCCCATCTCTATTGCATCTCCATGCATGCCATAGATTGAGGAAAAAAGGTCACCTATTGTTGTGGATTGCTTTTAAACACAATCGGCAACCTTCAATTTCATCTTAGCATGTTTGCTTCTCTCTTCTCCATCCTTTCACTTGCCATGATTGGTTGAGAGAGAGAGAGAGAGGTGACAGAAAGGTGAAGTGACTGAGTGAGAGAGAGAGAGAGAGAGAGAGAGAGAGAGTGTGTGTGTGTGGTATCGTTCAACTTGGAGAAACAAACAAGGACTCTACAACCTTGCACGTGCTTGTAGAATCGAGATTTCTAGAGCTCAGTGATACGCGCTACCAATGAGATCTGCAAAGCTTGGAAGCACATTGAATCACCTAGACTACAACTCAATGTGTATCTCTTGATTCATCTATATCACTTTGTTTGTTTCAACAATTAGACTAGATTGAGGATTAGCTTCCTTGGTTTGGCTAGATTGGAGAGATAGGCTAGGCTAGGAGACTCATGGGGTGAAGGCACATGAGGAACTGAAGGGATCAAGAGTGCACAAATCAATATGCATCCATCCATCTAGGTTAGGCACAATTATAGTCAAGGGCAACACTTTGGTTCTGCTTGCATGACACGACTAATTCTTGAACTATTGAACATCCTTACCATCCACCCAAGAGAAACCTCATACATTAGCAAGATGGGTTTCATGTCAAGATGTGTGCACTAGAAAAAACTTTCTATGACATAGCTTAGGAAGCCTGCATTAAAAGGCAATCAATTCATGGATTTGATATGAGTAGAGATTAGAATATTCAACTAATTCAATTGTCTGGTTAGAATTTTTCTTTCAACCAATCCAAAAAGAAAAAAAATCTCTAAAAATAGCTTGCCCACTTGCCTAGTATTCATTTGTTGCATGCACTATAATAGACTAGGCAACGTCACGAATAATTCATGAGATATAAAGGCAAAGCAACGGATCACAACTAGCTAGTCTAGGACATTGTACCCCTCTATAAAGAAAGTTTAATCAAGGTTAAATTGGCCTTAAAATTGAAAAAAAAAACTCTATTTTCATGTTGGCATGTGCTGATTTTCTAAAGTATAAGCACATTGAACCATGCTTGCAAGTGCAAGGATTACTAGAATAGACTATTTGCTCGGGTCTTATCTATTCGGGGTAGTAGTGTGTGAAGGTTGATAATTGTGTTATATCAAAACATGAATTAAAATTTTTTGATACAATATTGTAAGTGATCTTCAAATTTTGATCTTGAAGTGGTTGAAAGCAAGATTAATCATTAAATAGGTGTTGACTCAAACTAGCTAGTCAACAATTGACTAGCTAGTTCAATTGCTTGGCAATCGAGAGTAGTAAGAAAATTGTAAAATTCAAAGTGTTATGTCAACAAGAGTAGATCCGAAACATGCTTTTCTTTGATTTTTCGAGGTTTATTATCATTGGTTTTTCATGGGATTTTAGTTTGCAATAGCAACCTCTTGATAGAGCTTTGTCGTGACCGCATTGCAAAGATAGTTTGGGGATTTATGGATCCATCTTGTTAAAGAGGTTGGATGCATACATTATTTCAATTTTTCTATACAATTTAGCTAGATTAGAGCCTAGTGTATTCATTTTCTGTTCCAGCAACTAGTCTCAAACTTATAAATTTAGTACTAAACCCTGCACTTTTTATCCAAAATAGTCTGCAAATAGTGGGGAAGTCAAATATAGCCAAAACTATATGTAGTTTGTCCTTGACTAGCTCATTGATGCCTCGTTGAACCTCTTGGAGTGTGTCCTATTAGACCTAGTCAAGGTCACATCTAGAAGTGTGCCATCTTGATCCTCACTCTTTGCAATAGTATTGGTGATGACTATTGATACTACCTTGTTGCCACAAAATCTCCAACATATTGTAAATGTGGCAAAAATTTATAATTGACATCCCATATGCACTAATTCTGGATAGTTGACATTCCATACAAACTAATTGTGGTTTCAATACAATTAAGAAGTAAAGGCTCATGTAGAGACAAGATCTAGTGGCATGGACATATAGTTCCCATCATATTAGCAAAAATGTAAACAACACCATGGTAAGGATGCAAAAAAGAGGATTTATCAATAGCAATGGCCTCAAGTTGAGGAAATGCTAGCATTACAAGCCCACCAAGTGGATGCAATAGCGCACCCATTACAAGTGCTTCAATGATTTGTGTGAATTCAATACACATTATTTGAAGTAAAGTAAAGAGAAAATGGGATACATATGGAAGGATAATAGATCCTAGATCATTCAATTCGTTCTCCCTAATGTAGTTACGAGAAACATAGCTCAATCATTAAATCTTTTCACAAATCTAGGGCTATCATTGTTAGCCCATGCTACTACTTTTAGACACAATGCAATGTGGAGATACTTAAAACTCCAGGTATGAATGTATTAGTAAGCTAGAGCTCAAAAAATCTAAAGATTTGCATGGCTTTAGATGGCTCATCACACCATCTCATTAGAATACTCAAAGGGCTTGCTTGTACTTCTTGCACATATTGAGTAATTATGCCATGTCTCTTTTGTTTGATTATTGAGATTGCACATAGAAAGATGTAATGAGAACAATTATGATTGATAATAATTGATTTGTGACACCCAAGTAAATTGTGGCTTGCACATGTGTGTGTGTGCATGTACGTGCACGTGCATATGTTGATTTATTTAAGTATTTAAATGTTACTGGAATTGCATTCCACCGTACCTTATAGTACTCTAAGCTTAGTGGGTGTGATTCGTAGTAAAACATTGCATGAAATTAATGTGCGTGTAGTCATGTGCATATGCTTGTGGTTTACTATATGCTCTGAAGAGTGGGTTGGATTAATGCATACCTTGAAGGATTTGAGGCACAGGAAAGGTGAAGAGCTTGGGATCTCCTCCTTGGGGGTCTGTTATTTCTCGGATTATCTCAAACGGAGAGGGGCTGCTAGGGCGAGCATCCTTCTCCTTTTGTAGGGAAGATATCCTGTCAAAAGTGCACGAAAGAGGGGTGACGGAGCAACTTAATCGAGTCTTCCAATCGAATGATTCGTAATGACTTGCAGCACCTTCCCAGAGGTATTAGTGTGGACAATTGCCCATGGACAAAATTCCTGGATTCTAAAGTAAGGTGCCGGAAAGAAAGGACCAGGTGTTTCTTCTTCTTTTTTCCCTCCTACCGCATCGCCTGCCTCAATGGGACGGTACTGTATGTGCTAGCAGTTTTGTGATCAAATTTAAGGCTACTTATTGGTTTTAAAAAACGTTCTTTTAATTTTATTTTTTTAAAAGAGAAAGACTTGAAATTTGAAAGATGCCTCGAATTTCTTGTTGTTGTTGTTATGTTAGGTACGTAGACACAGAGAGAGAGAGAGAGAGAGAACAGAGTGTATACTTGTCGAGTCTCTCTTTGGTGACGGCTCGTGTGGCGTCGATGCTGCTTCTGTCGTACAGTGCTTCAAAGGCTTCAAACGATGGGAACTCTGCACTCCCCCTCAGCAGCAATCGAAGCGCTGGCAGGACGATGTGGAGAACGGCCTTTAGACCCGCGCCCAAGAAATCGGACGTCTTCAGACGATCGAATTGCTCGTCTCGAGGAACATACACTCCACGTACAGGCATCTCTGCCGTCGGATCTGCCACCTCACTAAAATCTTAGAACTACATGAACGTGCTATTTCACTGTACTGCGTATGTAATTACTAAGTAGGCCAATTTAGACACGAAAATCTAAGCAAATGATAACTGCAGTTACAGAATGTGATAGCTTGCTCTTTGGACCACAAGATTTTGTGCTACAAGACCTCTGAAACATTGTTTGCGAAGAGAAGAGCCAAGGAAGACCATGTATGGTGCGGCCCTGACCTAATCGTTCAGCGACCTAGAACCTGATAAGACCCTCTCTCCATCAATAACCCCATCCCCATCCATTGAAGTGTTGTGGGCGGGGGGAAGCTGACCTTTTATATTATACTAGGGTTAACATGAAAGGCATTTAAGCTTCCCTCAAACATCCAATTAATAATTTTAACACTACCTGTCTTCGTTCTTTGACGCCCGGTCCGACATCTTCTAGGGTAAGGAAACTCTTCTGATCCACCTAAAGTAGGCCTGGCATACTCAGGACTGTCATCTGGACGCCCGAGATCATTATACACATCATAGTCGTAGATTCTGTCGGAGACAATCCTCTCGCCTTCTCCTGTCCCTCGTAGGTTTTGGAGCTCTTGTGCTCGTAGGGTCTCTAAACCAAGAGGGGTTTGATTGGGAACACACCGCTGTAATCAATCGGCAAAGAAAATGAGCGACAGGAGAAAATGTGATCTTGGTGGCTTTGCCAACCAAACTTTACAAGGACAATACTGAAGCTGCAATGAATAGAGCAAAAGCAGGAGTTACTATACGTATAGGTACGAGAGTCACGATTAGGGAGAACGATCAACTTTTCAATGTTCCAAAAAATATCCTCTTGAAACATAAACAGCTTGATAATAATAAAGAGATATGCTGAGGGTGTCGTCGATGATAGAAATTTGTGTGAAGTTTCTGTTAGGTACTTCCGAGTTCCCAGAGAAAGCTGTAATTCGTAAAGCAGTGAAATGCCTTGAGGCAGGGGCGTGAAAGGGTTTTCAAATAACAGTTGCAAATAACAAGTGCCTTGATGGAGACCTCCACGTGCGGGCACCGTCTTTGGTGGAATGATCTAAAGTGGGGTAGGGACAACAAACAGTTCGAGGAAATGAGTTCCAACTCCAAGCACTACCCACAAAAGAGCAAGGAGCCCTCCCTTATAAAGTTGTAAGGCATTCGTAGGGCATCATCCCAGCACATCTCACATTGTAAACAAAGGATTGCTCCGTGGAGTCTCAACTCTCCAGTCTCCAATCAAGTATAAAGTGTGGAGTTACTCGAATGTAGCAGGTATGGTACATAAGAGACGTGCTGTGCCGCGTGCAGTAAGTAGGTCAATAGACCTACGCAGGGAGAGAGAACAACCCATAGTCTCGCAGCCCCGCGCAAGTCCAAATTTCGATGGGACCCTTGCGGGGAAGGCGAGAGACCACCATCGCATTCTCCAGCAAAATAGCTTATTGCCACTCAACTTCAACTATGACAGGTTCACTGAGCACCTCTCTTTTGAGAGGCACTTGGTGAGAAGTTAGAACTCCTTCAAGTTCCGCTTTGCACAGAAGCAAAGTTCAGTCATCCCAATCATGCACCTAAAACTTTGACTTTGAGGAGTCATTCGACTTGCGTGTGGCTTGGGTCTAAAATTGGCAAAAGTGACATGGCCAACTGTGGGCTGGTCAGTGGCCCATGCCCTAAAATGTAAGATACTAAAATGTAAGATATTAGTTTTTTTTAATCTAATGTAATATTTATTATTTTCTTTCTTTTTAAGGGACACCTAAGTACTTAAGAGCCGTGGGCCTATGCTAGTCACCTTGTCTGCAGCATGAACATTATAGAATCAGTCGTTTGAAAATATTAGAAAAATGTTGGCAAACATCCGACCGAAAAAACATTGACCTTTTTCGAGGGAAATGTGTTGGCATAAGCACAAAATGAAGCAATTTTTTTTGGACCTTATTATCTTTAAGTCTAGACCGTCGTAAGATATGTAAGAACAAATGGAAAATGTAAGCCCAAAATAGAGATCAATACAATTATGCAACTATGACTAATAAAGCTCACAGAGGAGGAGGTAGAATATGGTTATAAAAGAAATCGTGATTTTAGATAAAGTTCATCACCTTGGTGGTAAAGAAAATGCGAGGGCCACCTGATAATTTGGGGCTATATACCCATGAATTGCATGTGAAGGTAATATCATCGGGTTGAGATGGTGATTGAAGGTTGATGCTCCTCAGGAAAAAAGGATTTGGGTGGTTATTTTCTACTAGAATGGCACCTGGCTGTCCAAAATCTTTGTCCACCTTGAAGCTTATGTTGTATTTTGTACCTTGATCGGCAACAAGGCTACTTGGTGTCTGAAACCAGCCTTCCAAGCACACCTTCACACTTTTCTTGCCACACTTTGTACCTGCAAACATTCAAATTTTCACGTTTAACTCTGAGGATGAGGTCAAGCCTTTCTTTCAAACGAGATTGCAAACGTACGAATGTTGACTTAGAGATGTGAGACTCAATCTGAAGCCGCTCGGGTCGTGAGTAGTCAAAAGCGATCTTTTCACGGTGAGAAAGGGTTCCTTTTAGGAGGCAATGATATGTGAAAGACGAGCAAAAGATAGAAAGGCAATTTATCGAGGGAACACGTGAACGGTGAGTGTGTACACACAACAAGAACACAATACTTTGAAATGCTATCCTCGAGGGGATTCCCACGCGCCTATCGATCATGGTTTCAGGACGTGGCGACGTGGGTAAGGACATGGAAATTGCGTGGGATTAGATTTGAAAGCCGGGCAGTCACAAGGGCCTAGCTAGAAGCCATATCAACCCATGATCACCTTCGAAACATCAAATTGACGAGGTCACTAACAGGAAATTCACCAGAGTAAATGTTAGCTAAGACCGTGGAGGTCACAGCACGAGCTTCGGAGGAGGAAGAGGTCATTGATTCAGATTCGGGCGATCAGAGTGGATGGCTCGCGAGCGAGCTATATGACTTGCCTGAGTCAAGGGCGTCCTCGCTGACGAGCTGTAGGTTTACGCGCGAGCCAAACAGCTCACTAAACTTGTCGGCAACATCTGCCACCGCGTTGTTGAGGTCCAGGAAGTTGAGCTTCTCCACAAGCGCAGTGCCTTTCCATTCCACCGCTGCCGCTGCTCCTCCTCCGAATTTAGCAGCAGCGGTAGACTCTGATGCCGGGCCATTGTAGGTTGTGGTGGGGGGCACGGACTTGACCTCTTGCTCGAGTCCCGATCTGGTGCCACTGCTGGGCGCGCTGCCGCTAGAGGCTGATCTGACGATCACAGGATCATATTCATGACGATGATGATGACGACGATGATGCGCTTGATGGTGGGTAAGTTGGACGTATGTGCCATAGCCTAGCAGAGTTGGGTTACAAGGGCTGAACACGGGGCTGGATAGCCTAGAGGTAGGATTATTGAGTAAGGAGACATTTCGGTGAGCAGGGACTAGCTCTTGCATATTGAAAAACACACGCTCTCACACAGACTCTCTCTCGCTCGCTCGCTCGCTCTCTCTCTCTGTGTATGTGTGCCTCTGCTGGCATGTATAACCAAGGCTATACCTGCCTGGCCAGGGCCTGAAAAGACTTTTTAACACGAGTCTCGCACGCACACTGTCTCTCTCTCCCCCGAACTCGCTCTCTCGGTTTGAGAGAGACATGTACTCCCGTACCAGTAATCTGATTCTTGAACAGTTCTCCATGTATCGGATCTAGATAAACTTGGGCCCAACACAAATAGTTTTTTTATGATGCGGAGAATAGTATATTATTAATTAATATTGTGAAGAAATTTATAGGCAGCTTTGAGATTCATCAAAGCTACGGGCGGTAGTAGGTACTAAACAGGCTTTCGAATTGCTGCCAAAAAGAACAGGTAGACAGGTGGCACGGCCCACTAGCCACGTTTATAAAGTATAAAGTAGTAGAATTATTCAATTGCTGTGATAAGGTCTGCGTTGTGACGTAACTGACGTTTCTCTGTCTTTTGACGCTATGCATCTTTACTCTTTCAAAACATTGTATCACATGGGCGCATTTTTTTAAAATATCTTTAAAAAAAGAGCAGAGAGCCCAGTGCCCACTAGACTCGAGAGGAAAAACAACAATTAAGCTAGTCGAAAAGTCAAGGTAAAGTTTGCTTTTTCTAATGCAGAAGTTGAGATGCAAGTATCATAAGATAAATGTACAGTTGAGATTAAGAATGACATAAACGTACAGATAAAAATTAAAGGTCGTGGGTCTGGTCAATAGGACGACTTCTGAAGATCAGCTTGTTGTTTTGCATGTACCTGACACGTGAGTCATGCCGAAGGGTTGCTTGATTTCACATCTGGGACCAGTCCCATCGATAAATATTAAAGAGAGGTATATAGCTTCTTCTTTCTTTGGATATTTACTGCTATTCATGTGAACGCTATTAAAATTTTACCTCTTCTCTAGGATGAAACCCATTTTCAAGGGTGCTACAACTTTTAATATTTAGGCGTCTATACTTCAGTCAAATAATTACATTGAAAAGGGGGGTTAGTCACACGGGACCGGGAACAAAACCTTCACGCTTCATCCAAATGTACTGAGTTTCAACTTCGATCCAAGGGGATTTGACCGAGAAGAAATTTCCTTTTTCCTCACTCATTTCTTTTGTGTCACTCGCAATCTTTTGATTCTCTTCGAGAAATTCCATTTCATGAAAAGAATCCCAGTGGTCATGGATAATCAATCATTATATTTGTTCAGTACTTGCCCTCCGGGTAGCCCGCCACAGGGACTTCATGCACCATTACAGGCCATGGTACCCTTTTATTATTTAACTCTCATTTTCCCTTTTAAGTTTTGCCTAGGGTATTATGCACTTGCAAAAGAAAAGCTTTTAAATAGACTACTAGTGTTCCACGCACGCTTCGTGCGCACCAAACGCTAGGCCGCCTCGAAGCGGCAAGCAAAGTTGCGGTGCTATCACACGGCAACTTCACTCAACAATCCATTTCTCATCTTTCTCTCTTCTTTTATTATTATTATTTTTTAAATGTAATCTCTCTCTCTCTCTCTCTGTCTTTTATTTTAGTTTTTTTTTCTCCTCTCTTGATTCTCTCTTTCTCTCTCTCCTTTTTTTATATCCCTGCTTTTCTTCTCTCTCTCTCTCTCCTTTTATTCTCCCCCCCTCTCTCCTCTCTTTTCTTTCTCTCTCCCTCTCCTCTTTTTTCCTCTTTTCTTCTTCTCTCTCTCTTTATTCTCTTTTTAAATTTTTTCTTTTCTCTCTCTCTCTCCTTATTTTCTCTTTGCGCTCCTCTCTCTCTCTCTCTCTCTCTCTCTTTTCCTTCTCTCTTTCTTCTCTATTTTTTATTCTCTCTTTTTTAATTTTATCTTTCCTCTACATACTCTCTCTCCCTCTCTCTCTCTTCCCCTCTCTCTACCCTCAGTCTCTCTTAAAGTATGTAAATTATATCTTTTCTCTAAGCATAATTCTCTCTTTATGTTTATATTCTCTCTCTTCTTCTCCTCTCTCTCTCTCTCCTTTTATTCTCTCTCTCTCTCTCTCTCTCTCTCTCCGTCCCTTGTTCTTCTCCTCCCCTTTCTCCTAAATTTCTTTTTTTCTTCTCTCCCTCTCTCTTTTAAATTTTATCTTTTCTCTCTTTTTCCCTCTCTTCCCCTCTCTCTCCTTCTTCTCTCTAAAAAAAAATATTTAAATTTTAAAAATGATTTTCTATTTTCTCTTATATCCTATCTCTCTTCCTCTTTCTTCTTCTTATTCTTCTCTCTCTTCCTTTTCTCTCCTCTTTTTTTTCTTTTTCTCTATTTAAATTTCTCTTTCTTTTAAATTTTATCTTTTCTCTCTCTATAATTCTCTCTCTCTTCTTCTTATTTTCTCTCTCATTTTCTTTTCTCTATCTCTCTCTCCCCTCTCTCATCTCTTTTTCTTCTTTTTTTCCTCTCTCTCTCTCTTTCTTTTATATTTTATATTTCCTCTCTTCATAATTCTTTCTCTCTGTTCTACCCTCCCTCTCTTCTTTCTTTTTTGCTCTCTCTCTCTCTCTTTCTCTCTCTCCTTATTTTAATTAAAAAGAAAGTTTAAATTAAAAATTTTAATCTAACTATGAGAGAGAGAGAGAGAACCTAGGCCTTACACATGAAAGAGAGAGGGGGGAGGGGGAGAAGAAAAATGTTTAATTTAAAATGACTATTCTATTTCCTCTTCTCCTCCCCCCCCCCTTCTTCTTCTTCTCTCTCTCTCTCTCTCTCAAAGTGTGTGAAAATTACGTTCGAAAAACTTTAAATTAAAAAACTTTTAAAAATTTTGAATTAAAAGAAAAAATTAAATTAAAAAGTTTAATCTAAATGTGAGTGAGTGAGTGAGTGAGGGAGAGAGAGGGGGGAAAGGGGAGGAATTTAATTAAAAAGGGGAGGGGAAAAAGAAAGAGATAGATTATAAGTGAGAGAGAGGGGAGGGGGTTTTAATTTTTAAAATGGGGGGAGGGAGGGAGGCTTTAATGAAAAAAGGGAGGGAGAAGAGAAAATAAGAGAACACATGTGAGAAAGAGGGGAGGGGAGGGGGTTTTGATTGGAAAAGGGAGGTTTGGAAAAGGAGGTGGGTTCGGGAAACCCTTTAGAGGTTCAGGGCTTTCCAAACCTATAGTGAAAATAATATAGTAGTAACATATAGAAACCTTAAGGCTTCAGCTCAAGAATTTGCATATTCAAGAGATGAGCAAACTTGCATATAGCAGCAATGCCAACAAAGCTCTTGTCTACCCTCTCGGCTAGTATTTGGAGGGGAGATGGCCCCCTAGTAGGTGTTCAAGTACATGGTGTATCTCCAAAGAAAACAAGTTTGCATAGGAAGTACTTACCTTTCTTGCATCATGTAGCACACTTCATCTTTATTACCATGGAGGAAAAAGGAAGTCTTGAACAAGAAGCCTTGCACAAGAATGGTTAGAACAAGGCTTGAAAATCTACAAAAAGTGCATCCATGGCATTTGAGTTTTACATAGGTATGTTAAAAGTAGGTACTCATGATAGGCAAGTTATTCTATAGTCTCTCATGGTGGAAATGCAAACAATGCATCCATGGAATGTGAGTTTTGTATGGGTATTTTGAGCTCAACTACTCATGACAATCAAGTAGTTTGAAATGAAGTGGTCGTCATACTCAAGTTAGTCTTTAATCTCTCATAAATGCAACAAATGATTCATGTAAGTGGGAGAATTTACCAAATGGATCCTAAGAGGTTCATAGAGTGGCTATTGATTTGGTAGATCGATTCATTATGTTTCTCTTATTATGATTTTACAATCTCTTGTTGTAATTTATGGGGAAAATCCCTTCTAAGCAACTCTATTCCAATCGATTTTCAAGCCATGTTTCAATCAAATGCACTTCCTCTTCACTAAATGTTTTTTGGAAGAGGGTTTTACTAATGAGCCTCAATAAGACAAAGATTGATTATTGTGTTGCTCAATTGGTATAAGGGGGACCCATTGGCCTAAATGCCTTGGTTAGTTGGGTTTATCTCCCAAGAGGTCTTACTCTCCAAGTGTCCATGTGAATCTCTCATTCATGGAATCCACACCCTCTTCAAGGTATTGGGGGTAAAGGCACCTCTACCTAGCCGCCTGTGTACTACTAAACTGACAATACTCACTATTGCACACTGCAGGTGGCAAGCGCCCATCACCATCACTTTATTCTTTATTCTTTTAGTGACAGTTTGAATAAAGGAAGGCCCGGTCGTACATTGTGACTGTTGAAGTTTCCATTTGGTCTCTCTCTCTCTTTCTCTTGCTCTTGCTCTTGCTCTCCCACCATAGCTCTCTTGTGCAAGCTTCGATCCTTCTGACCTTTCAAATGGTATCAGAGCATGGTTGCTCGAGCATTCCGACTTGGTTTGTGAATCCTTCAGCTTTCTATCGATTACCTACACTCATTGGGTCTCCTTCACGGCAACCATAGCTAACTCTCCAGAGCTCCCATCACTCCTCGGCTTCTCAATCACCTACCCGGCCCATTTGGGTACCGTCAAGGCATTCCTTCAAAGGTATTGGAGCTCTCTTTTGTTATTTTACTTCAGTCCATAGGTTTTGTGAAGTAGGGTAGCCATGTCCTCTTGCTTCTTGTGATGCCTACTCTCTATCGGTGACTTTGCACTTCAAAAGGGAGCTCCTGGGGGTCCTTGACTACTCCCCCAATCTTGCCTTGCCCTTCCACAGGCCACAGATCAGTTTGGGCTAGATTGAAGACCTGCAAAAAAGTTTCATTTTTTACTTTAGCCCTCCCTAAGCACTCATTGGCAGCTTAAAAACGCTTCATTTGGCACTTGGAAACACCCCCTTGATGCTCGACATTGGTGGTTATCATTGACATTGATTTGTGGATTGATTTACCTGAGTCAATCCAGGATTGTTTTCCATAGTCCACATGCAGCCACAAACAGTGTTACATTAGCACTTTATGTTTATGCTTGGTTAGCATTGACATTGGTTGCTCGGTTGGTCCCGAATGCTCCCCGAATTCTAGGGGATTTTATGCCTATTATATGAGATGTTTTGGGACTAAATTTTCTCCTTCGTTTATTGTTTTACACAATCCACAATCAACCCAAAACAGGGCAGCCCTCTATCATTACACTTTATGCTCATGCTACATAGTCATTTGATTCCCGATTATGCACGGTTGGTACCTGTACATATGGGAAAGTATGCCTATGGTTTGTCTATGGTTTTGAGCTTGGATTGAGCCATTATTTACTCAGTTTTGGACCTTTATTTACTGCTAGAATATTCAGGACTGAAGCTCTTTTGCTTGTGTTTGGATATGCCTATTGCATTTGGGCTATGTCTTAGATGTATACATTGATGTAGTGACTCTCAGGGATCAACATAGAGCTTGGATTTGCTCTTGAATCATTGGTTGAGCTTGAGCTCACTTCGCATAGCATTTGGATCTTCATCTCTAATGTACTTATGGCATGTACTTTGCTTATGTCTGACAAGTCGTCTTGACATGCTTGGCCTATGCCACTACTACATATCTGTTACATTGTTTGGAGTTGGATGCTATTGAGCCTTGCTTTGACTCATTCAATTGCCCGAAGCTTACTTTGGCTATTTCTCGGCTTGTCATAGTTACATTTTGGATGTACTTGATGTCTATGGATGCTATGTATGGATGCTATACGGCCTATATGCTTATGAGGCCTTATTGAAGCTTGATCTTGGATCTTCTAGCATTAGTGCTATCATATGCCCTTGTTGAGCTTCTTTGCTTCATATTTACAAATTTTGTGCCAGTTGGAGTGTCTTAATACGCTTGACAAACATTGAGCAGGCGGTTTATGCTACTTGAGCATTCAAATACTTGAGACTAGGATCTTCACTCGGATGTTGCATGGTCAATATGCAGTGGTCCTCACTGATGTACTTGGGCTGATTTGGGCTTTGCACTCCCTGAGCATACACCTTTTTGTGTTAGGTCTTGCTAGTGTTGTGTACACTTTGCCTTATTACACAGGGGGTGTACCGGCTTACTAACGGATTCATTTGATATGCTTGGGTGTTTTCTCAATGTCCGTATGATTTTCACATGCTAATTTATGCCTGCTTGATACTGGTTATGCTTTGAGAGTCAGCGGTTGACTTGGTGCATTCATTTTGTCTACAGTTTGCTCTCATTGTACCTGGCTATAATTTATTACAACAAGCAGTTATGCATGGATTAACATGGAATTTTCATGTTGAATCATCTCAATTTTATGGTACTAAGTGGCCAGCATCATTAGCTATCAGTTCATGGTCATTTTGCCTTGGTTTTGGTAGTATTTTGGCTGTTTACAATAGAAAACAACAAGCAATCTTGAACTGTCTGCACCATTTTGGACTATAGTATGGCATCTTCTTCCTCTGACAGTGCTATCTTCAACATCACTAAGCTTGATGGTACGAATTATGCCTATTGGGAGAGCCATTATTGGTGCAAAAATCGTAGATAAAGCCAATAATGATGTATGGTGAGCAGCCTAAAACTATGACTGATGACAAATGGGATGAGCTTGATGAGTTATGCAAGTCCACTCTCATCTTGTCTCTCACTGAACAGGTGCATTACAATGTGTTTGAGGAAGCACAGAGTGGCAACTTTGGGATAAAATTAAGAATCTCGATGACAAGAAAAGTCTAGCAAGTCAGATGTATTGGCTGAAGCAGCTTATGGATCTACGCATGAAGGAGAATACAACAATATCTACTCATTTGAGCCAGTTCCATGCTATTCTCAAGAACTTGACTTCGTAGTGCATTATCTTTAATTATGAGGTTACTCCATTGTTTTTGCTTGGAACTCTGAGTGAGTCATGGGATGTATTCCACAGTGCCTTATGTGCTCCTGCTATTTTGAACTTTCCTAATGTAGAGAGTAATCTTCTATAGGAAGAGATCAATCGTAAGAACTTAGATGTCTCTCGTGTGTCGCATGCTTTGACTGTTAGAGGTAGAGATGGTAATGGAAAGAATGACCGTGGATATGGACATGGCAGAGACTTGTAGAAGTCTAAGTCTAAGTCGCGTGGTAAGTCGCACAGCAAGTCTCATGGGAGAAATGCTAATGTGACATGTTATCATTGTGGCAAGAAGGGTCATATACGCCCAAAGTGTCATGAGTTGTATAATGAGAAGGACAAAGAAAAGGGAAAATACAAAGTACATGAAAAGTCCACTGATCACAACATTATGCCTGTGAAATCGAGTGTGAAAATCAAGGAGATAAATGTCATGCATACTAATGACTCCGATGGGGAGTATATACTCGCAACTAGTTCTTGTGATGCTACGTCGTTGACCGAGGTTCACTCTATGTATGCGTAGTGCTGGCTTTGGATTCTAGTGCTTCATTTCATGTTACACCATGCCGTGAGTGGTTCCATTTCTACCGCACTGTCTCTGGTTCAGTTCGCTTGGGTGATGACAAGTCACTTGCTACTGTTGGCATTGGGGATGTATGGCTGCAGTTCTCTACTGGCAGTACTTTTCTGTTATAGGATGTACATCATGTATCTACACTTACATGCAATCTTATGTCTACAGGGGCAGCTTGATGATGTAGGGTTTTATGTTTCATTTGGAGATTCTGTTTGGAAGATCACACGTGGCAGACTTGTGCTTGCTAGAGGTGCCAAGGCTGGCAGTCTCTATGTAAAATATTACACGGCATAGCGAACAGAATCTGAGAAAGAGATAGAGAGTACACAACAGATAAGAGGAGAATCAGTAAATTCTTTAACTTCAAACAACTGATACAAAGATGGCTCTGTCCACCCGTGCGCTTCCACTGTGTGAAGCTTAGATGGCGATCTAGACAGAAGATAGGTGAAGAGCTTAAGGCTAGCTGGAACAACAACTCTGACTGGGTGAAAGATGAGTGATAGATAGCTATGAAGGGGTTTAGCTTTTATAGCTTGTGAAGGGGGTCATGATGGATGACCTTCCATATGCACTTGTGTCTGTTGACCTTCCATGTGCCCATGTGTCTATTGACCTTCCATATGCACATGTGTCTCTTGACCTTTCATATGCATATGTGTCTGTTGACCTTCCATGTGCCCATGTGTCTATTGACCTTCCATGTGCACCTCCACTAGTTGGCTAGGGAATATTCTAGGGAATATTCCCTTTACCATTGGCTAGGGCCCCTGATAACTCTCTTACCCCGCAACTCGATGCAATGTGCCTCGATTTGCTATCAGCTTAACTACTCTGTCTAACCCAAAGATTAGACCCACAACGGTCACCTTTTTGCCATCTGGTCACATAGACCTCATCTGATATACAAGTCAAGACTCAACCAATGTATGGACTCACATATGGCTTCTCCTCATAATGGGGGCCTTACAACTTTGAGCACCATGGAACATTGGTAGCACCTAATGAGGGTGGGGCATTGATCATATCTAACACCCCCCTCAATGTCCACCCATAGGTGAACTATCTCCTTGGCCCAATGCCGAGTCTCTGAAGATGAACTTGAAGCAGATCCTTCGTAAGTGCTTTGGTGAAGATATCTGCTCCATTCTCCTCTGTTGGAAAGTAGACCAATTCCACTATCCCATCCTCCATCAAATCACGCACATAGTGATACTGGATCTCTATATGTTTGGTGTGTACATGAAACACTGGATTTTTGGCAATGGTGATGCAACTCTGATTGTCACATCTCAGCACAGTTGGTTCTTCATCCTGCACTCCCATATACCATAGAATCCTTCTCAACCATATGGCCTCACATGCAGCAAAACAAGCTACCTTGTACTCTGCTTCGGTAGAAGACAATGCCACTGTTGGTTGCTTTTTACTAATCCAAGAGAAAATTCCTGAACCCAAAGAGAAACAATAACCAGAAACTGACTTCCTGGAATCAATGTCTCTTGCCCAATCCGAGTCACAGTTCCCCACAAGAGAAGTTCCGAAACTGTATGTGATACCATAATCAAGAGTTTTCTTCAAGTATCTGAGCACCCGCATCCCAGCCTTCCAATGACTCTCATGAGGTTTGTTTGAGAACCTGCTCAAAACACCAACAGCAAAACTGATATCTGGTCTGGTGTTACACAAGTAGATTAGACTACCGACCAACCTCCTATACCTCCCAACGTCTGCTAGTGTTGATGTATCCTCGACGGATAACTTTGCATTCACCTCCATAGGTGTAGCTATCTCCTTGCACTCGGTCATGCCAAATGCCTTCAAGATCTCCCATGCATACTTCTTCTGAGAGATGAAGATCTTTCCTGGCTCTTGCCAGACTTCAATCCCCAAACAATAGTGCAGCAAGCCCAAGTCTGTCATTTCAAACTCAGAACTCAAAGCCTTTCGAGTTTGGTTGATCATATCTTCATAGTCACCTGTAATAAGAAGGTCGTCCACATATAGGACAATCACTACAGACTTTTTACCATCCCTGTAAACATACAAGTTAGCATCTGAGGCACATCTTTTGAAGTTTAGGTTTAAAAAGAACCTATCTATCCGCTGGTACCATGCTTTGGGGGCTTGTTTCAGCCCATACAATGCCTTCTTTAGTTTACACACTTTGTTTTCAGAATGGGGGGCCTTAAATCCTGGTGCATGAGCCACGTACACCTCCTCCTTGAGGTCACCATTTAAGAACGCTGACTTAACATCCATTTGGTACACTGGCCACTTCTTGTGGGCAGCCACTGCAAGTACCATGCGAATAGTGGTCATTCTGGCAGTTGGGGCAAATGACTCTTGAAAATCAAACCCTTCAACTTGTGAAAATCCTTGGGCAACCAGTCTAGCTTTGTACTTTTCTAAGGTACCATCAGCCTTGTACTTTACCTTCCAGATCCACTTGGTGTCAATAACCTTCCGCTTTGCTGGTCAATCCACTAGCTCCCAAGTGTCATTCTTCATTATGCTGTCATACTCCACCTGCATAGCAGCCTTCCATGATGGATTTGCAAGTGCTTCTTCTAAATCAGTTGGCTCCTTTACTTCTCTCATAATCTCAACCATCAAGGCCATATTGACTATGTGAGCAGAAGCCCTCCGTTGCTCCTCTATTCTCTGAGACCTTGGTCCGTCTGCCTTCTCCTCAACAGATGCAAGCATAGGATTATTGTGGTCATAGAGCTGCTTCACCCAGCGCGGCAATGGCTTTTTCGGTGGGGTGATGTCAAGTTGGTGAACTTTTTCCTCATCATCTGAAGATGATGCTTCCTCCTCCTTAAGGATAGGGATAGCTCTCGGGACAGGTTCATAGTGGACTACTTCTTCGCTTGATGATAAAGTGGAAGAACTTGCCTTCTCCTCCTCCACTGTATGCAGCTCCTCCTTGAACACCACATCACAGCTCGCGATGTTCTTTGCCTCTTGGTCATATAATTTGTAAGCCTTCTGCTCATCACTATAACCCAAGAAGATACATTTTCTGCTTTTTGGTTGTAACTTGTTTCTCTTCTCATCTGGAACATGTGCATAACATTCACATCCGAAAATTTTGAAATGTGAGACAGATGGTTTCTTACTAGTGTAAGCCTCATGAGGTGTTTTTCCCTTGAGAGCCTTTATATAGCTCCGATTAAGAATGTAGACTGCAGTATTAACAGCTTCAGCCCAAAAATGGTTAGGCAATCCCTTGCCCTTTAGCATGCATCTTGCCATCTCCACAATGGTGTGATTCCTGCGTTCCACAACACCGTTCTGCTGAGGTGTGTGAGGCGTCGTCAATTGATGCTTGATCCCTTTGCTCTTGCAAAAGCCTTCAAACTCCTTTGAGTTGAACTCACCACCACCATCTGTTCTAAATTTCTTCACACTTTTCCCTGTTTCATTCTCAACAAGTATTAGCCATTCTTTAAACTTGCCAAAAGCTTGAGCCTTATCACGAAGGAAGTACATCCACATCTTCCTACTGAAGTCGTCGACAATCAACATAAAATAAGAAGATCCCCCCAAGGCCTGTGTAGGCATCTTACCACACAAGTCAGCATGCACCAACTCTAGAGGAGCCTGTGCTCTATTCTTGCTTTCTTGTGGAAATGCTTTTCTGTGTTGCTTGCCCATCATACAAGCTTCACATGGTTCCTTCAATTCAGTTATTGTAGGTAGGTGAGCAACCATACCTTGCTTTTGCATCTCCTTCAATACTGCAAATCCGATGTGTCCAAAGCTTTCATGCCAAAGCTTACTTGTGCCCACTCCAGCGGTGGCTGTAAGAGCACTTAGCTCATACAGGTTGTTCCTTCTTTCTCCTTTGCCAACAATTGTGCCAGCACTATCAATAATTTCTGCACCTGTCTTCTTGAACCTCACTTCATGACCAAGATCAGTTATGGCAGCAACTCATAAGAGATTTCTCCTGATTTCGGGAACATACAACACATTTGAAAGATTTTTGACTTCACCATTTGCAACTACAAAAGAAATAGTACCTATGCCCGCAACAGGGCATTTAGCATCATTTCCAACCGTCACAGTGATGGATTCTTGTAGAGGCTGCATAGAACTGTATAGACCTTTCTTGTTGGTCATGTGACGGGAGGCCCCACTATCCAACACCCATGAGTCAGTGGTAGATTCTTCTTGCGTCGAGGAGCACACTTCTTCAATGGTCACCATGAATAATTCCAACTTTGCTTCAGCCGTATTGGCTGTCTCTTTCCCTTTACTTTTAAGGGTACCATTCTTTTCATCTGCCTTCTTGACACGACAATCTGCAATTGCATGTCCTTTCTTCTTGCAGTAGAAGCACTCTCCTTGAAACTTCTTCTTGCCGCCCTTCTTCTTTTTTTCACCATCATTTTTGGTGGAGAAAACACTTTTGCCTTTTGCATTGGCAGAGAATGCAGCATCTCCATTGTTGCTTCCTTCTCGGGCTTTCAGCCTCAACTCCTCCTCCATTAATAATGCACAAAACTCCTCAAAAGTCAAAGCTTGAGGTCTCACCTAAGTATTAAGGGCAGTTACTAGTCCATCAAACTTTTATGGACAAATCCGAAGACACCTCCGAGCTAGCTCTTCACTAGTCTTTTGTATCCCAGCGCCAGCCATCTGGTCGCACAGATTCTTAATCCGAGTGATGAATGCTTCAACCGTCTGTCCTTCAGCAAACTTCTCCGCTGCTAGTTGATTCTCCAAGTTTTGAATCCTTGTTTGGTTTCGTGTTTCATACTGACTCCTTAGTACATTCCAAGCCTCTGACGCTTTGGTTGTATGCTGAATCAAAGTCAAAACACTGTCAGAATAGCTTGTAACTAAGGCACACAATGCATCTGCATTCCTTCGTTTCCAAGCTCGCAGAAGATCTGCATTCGAAGGAATCATCACACTAGGATTTGATGGGTCGGGGGTAGGTTGTGGTTCTGCATCAGTCCCCAGCACAGTCTCCAGAAGCTCATAAGAATCAAGGATAGTTGTAATTTTGAACTTCCACAAGGTGTAGTTTGTACCATCTAACTTGCCTTCGCTGAAGGTTGGTGGACGAATCCTCAGTGTTTGAATAGTCGATACAGCAACACCACCTCCTGCACCGCTTCCGGAAGTCGACATAGTTTCTCTTTGCTGTTGAAGCCTTTGCCTCTTGCACGCTCTCTGATCTCTAGAGCCCCCTGGGCTCTGATACCATGTAAAATATTACACGGCGCAGCGAACAGAATCTGAGAAAGAGATAGAGAGTACACAACAGATAAGAGGAGAATCAGTAAATTCTTTAACTTCAAACAACTGATACAAAGATGGCTCTGTCCACCCGTGCGCTTCCACTGTGTGAAGCTTAGATGGCGATCTAGATAGAAGATAGGTGAAAAGCTTAAGGCTAGCTGGAACAACAACTCTGACTGGGTGAAAGATGAGTGATAGATAGCTATGAAGGGGTTTAGCTTTTATAGCTTGTGAAGGGGGTCATGATGGATGACCTTCCATATGCACTTGTGTCTGTTGACCTTCCATGTTCCCATGTGTCTGTTGACCTTCCATATGCACATGTGTTTGTTGACCTTTCATATGCAGATGTGTCTGTTGACCTTCCATGTGCCCATGTGTCTATTGACCTTTCATGTGCACCTCCACTAGTTGGCTAGGGAATATTCCCTTTACCATTGGCTAGGGCCCCTGATAACTCTCTTACCCCACAACTCGATGCAACGTGCCTCGATTTGCTACCAACTTAACTACTCTGTCTAACCCAAAGATTAGACCCACAACGGTCATCTTTTTGCCATCCGGTCACATAGACCTCATCTGATATACAAGTCAGGACTCAACCAATGTCTGGGCTCACATATGGCTTCTCCTCATAATGGGGGCCTTACAACTTTGAGCACCATGAAACATTGGTAGCACCTAATGAGGGTGGGGCATTGATCATATCTAACACTCTATCCTCTTGTAGTTGATGGGTCATGTGTTGACCATGTTTTGTCAGTCAGTTCCACCCCACATGTATCTCTTTAGTATGCCTGTTTGGGCCATATATCTTTGAAGGGAATGAAAATGCTTTTCGGTTTGTAGTACTTACCACCCCTTGACTATGCATGTTTTGATTCATGTAATGGTGTGCAAATCGGATGATGTATGCGCACGTAGTGAACGCCAAAAGGTCCCCAAGAATAAAGAGCTCTACAATAACTCATAAAGCAAGAAGAGAGATTTGCACGACATGAGACAAAAAGACAAATTGGATACAATCTCTCCCCATGCCTTGTGTGAGTGCTCCACAAGGCATGTATTTATAAAATTTACAATTAGCATGCTCTTGGCTTTTGTGTTTGCTTTTGCCCAAATAAAGAATAAAGTGTTTGGGTGTCCCAAAAGTCGGGTTGTGCCTAAATACAATGTCCAATAATGAAATATTTAAATCAAGTGCTTATGCGCATACAAAATATTAAATGTTTATCAAGTGCTTTAATAAATAAGCGCACCTAAATAAATATTGATGCCATGCCTTTAGTGATAAGATGCGTGCTCATAAAAAATAATAATTCTTTTAGATAATCTGAATACACGCTATCGCCTGGTGCTTTCCAATGCTATCACTGTATACTCTACACATCAATTGAAGCATTCACAATTGTTAGAAAATAATGAGATAAAACCCACAAAAGTGAATATCTAGCAGTCTTCAACTACAAAATAATCAAATAGGTTGGAACTCTGTCCTAACCTTAATTTAGCTTCTTCAACATGATAATTTTTAAACTTAACCAAATATGTAGAATAACTACGATTAATTTTAGTGGTCATAGAGTCAGTGTCTAGAATAGTTTCACGTTCAAGGATTTCAGTTTCTTCTTCTAATAAAGAAGAATTTTCATAAATAGGGTGGACAGGTAATTGGCCTCTAAAAGGTGGTAACAAATTGATATGAAAAGTATTATGGATTTTTCAAAGTTGGGGTAGTTCTAGTTTAAATGCATTGTCATTGATCTTGTGAACTATTTTGAAAGGTCCATAAAATCTAGGTGCTAATTTAACAATAGGATATTTCTCAACACTTTGCAATCTTCTCTTTTCAATGCATAACCAAACATAATAATCAATATTTAAACTCATGGCTTTTCTTTTCTTATTAGCTTGTTTAGTGTATGATTGCTGGGCTTTCATAATCATATTTTTAACTTCAGTAAAAATAGTCACATATGTAATTGACAATATCATCAGTAACTTTAATTTTATTCGACAATGATGTAGCAAGTGTAGGTAATCTATGTCCATAAATGATTTCAAAAGATGCTTTATGTGTAGCTATGTGTGGTGTATTATTGTATGTAAATTGA
This sequence comes from Lygodium microphyllum, assembly GCF_053477565.2. Taxonomy (NCBI): domain Eukaryota; kingdom Viridiplantae; phylum Streptophyta; class Polypodiopsida; order Schizaeales; family Lygodiaceae; genus Lygodium; species Lygodium microphyllum. The sequence continues at coordinate 75,498,478 of NC_141162.1, forward strand.
AGTAGATGCAAGCATGTATCCCATATTTATGGTTTTGAAATTGTGTATGCATGCAAAAGATGTAAAATTGTATTATTAGTAGCTTTTGTTTGCCCAGTGGTTTCATGATGAAATACAGATGAGAAATCAATCTTAGTACCCAAATTAGCAAACAAAGTAGTCCAAAAGTTGTTATAGAATCTAGAATCACAATAAAAAATAATAACTTTTAGCAAACCATGATTAGTGAAAACAATCTTAAAAACAATTGTGCAGCTTGAGATGTAGTTAATATTTTCTTGCGTCGTAAAAAATATGCTTGTTTGCCAAATCGATCTACTATAGTCCAAATCATATCATGATTAGCTTGTGTGTTAAGCAAACCAGTTTTAAAATTCATTGAAATATGTTCCCATGGACGTTCAAGAATTGGTAAAGGCATTAACAAACCATATTGCTTACCATGGTATCGCTTGACTCTTTGATAAATTAAATACTCAGAAATAAAGTTAAAAACATCAGATTCCATTTGTGACCAGTAAAAATCTTTAACCAATGGTCTTAAAGTAGAGATAATACCTCAATGGCCTTGATATGGAGCACAATAAATTTCGTGCAACACAAATGATCTAAATGGAATAGTGACACACAATCTTTTCTCATAAAACATAAATCCATTAGAATAAGACAAAGAATCAATTGGAATCTAGTTATTAGCAACTAATTTGTTCCAATCAGCTTGAAAATTGGGGTAATGGCTATAGGTATTCTTCATAGGAATAAGGAAATCAAAAGATAGAATAAAAATATTATGGATACTTGATCTTCTACTCAATGCATTGGCAACAACTTTCTCTCTATCAGGTTGATATTGGATAATGGATGGAAACTTTGAATGAAAGTAGCCCATTTAATATGACGGTCAGAGATTTGTAGCTGACTAAGAATATGTTTGATACTTTGTTGGTCAGTTTTGATCATAAATTTAGATCCCATTAAATAGTGTTTCCATTTACGTAAGGCTTGAACTACAGCTAACAATTCCTTATCATAGGTAGAATCTTTCAACAATTTAAAAAACAAAGATAGACGTACACAGTGTTCGTTCTCATTTTTACTAAAAACCAATATATCATCAAAGAAAACAATGACATAATTTTGATGCTTCAAAATTATTCTATTCATCATACAACTGAATGTAGTTGGTGCATTAGTCAAACCGAAAGGCATAACAAGGAATTAATAATGACCAAATTGAGTTTTAAATGCAGTTTTGAAAATGTCAGGTGTATCCAATCGTACTTGATGATATCCAAATTTAAGATCTATCTTAATAAAAATAGTGGCTCCTTGTAGTTTATCAATGAGGTCGTCTACCTTAGGAATCGAATATCTATTTTTAATAGTGATCTTGTTTAGGACACGATAGTCAATGCACATCCTATAGGTATTATTTTTCTTCTTAACTAATAGGATAGGTACACCAAAAGGAGAACTACTTGGCTTAATGAGTTCTAGAGTTAACAATTCTTCAACTAGTGCTTGGATTTCATTCTGTTCAATCTGATTATGTCTATAAGGTGCTTTACATGGTGGTTGAGAACCAAGGATTAAATCTATTTTATGATCTTCATGACATGTAGGTGGTAAACCAAGTGGTAAGTCAATAACAAAACAATCTTTAAATTGTGAAATAAATTGTGCATGCCTAGGATATATCTGATTTTTATTAGCTTCAATTTCATTCACCCATACTAAGTATGATTTGCTACCTTTTCTCAATGCATGTTTAGCCTGTGTATGACTAAGCAAGGAAAAATGATCAAAGGTGTACATTTCATATAATGTTATTTGTTTTCCATTAAGATGAATATTCATGAAATGTGTGAAATAATCTATGTCGGGATTATATTTGTGATGCCAAGGCATTCCTAAAATAATATCACTAGCTTGCAAAGGCACAATCAAGAAATTTATAAGCTTAACATAATCACCAATTTTAATCTCTAAATCAGAAACTTATCATGTACCATCATATCTAGTGCTTAAAAATGCAACCTTTATGTGATAATGAGTTGGAACAGTAGGTAAATTTAATATTTTTACCAACTTTGAGAAAATAAAATTATGTGTGCTTCCATCAGCATGCAAAATAATATTTTCTTGACCATGCAAAAGACATTTCATCATTAATAATAAATGAGAATTTGACATACCTGGTAAAGTATCTGAAGCAGTACTGATATCATCATTACCTTTAGTGAAGTCTGGCATATCCTCATGGTCTTTGTCTTCAGTCGCTCCAAAGTAATTGATTTGAACAACTGGCTTCTTGGATTGACAATTCACTGTTGAGTATCTATGTTGTTGAAACTTGTAGCAAACTATAGACTTTGCTTTGGAAACATTATTGGTAAGGGCTAGAAATTTGGGTATGTTGAGATTTGGTTGGAGAGATGGCTTAGGGTTTGAGTTTTTGTTTGATGGTAAAGTAGGGAGTCGAGTCTAGGGTTTGTAGAAAGAAGAAGGAATAAAGTGATTTTGATTGAATCTTCAAAAGTTAGAATTGAATTGCTTTGTACCGAAGTTACCATTTGTTGAAAATTGTTGTGGTCGCTTTTCTCGTCCACGAATTTTATCTTCGAATCATGCACTAGAGAAATCGCATCCTCCAAAGTCTTTGGCTTGAACATGTTCACTTTTGCATAGAAGTGACCAAGCAAACCAAACATACTTGCTCTTATGGATCGCCTCAAGAACATCTTCAAGCATTCGAAGTTGAAGTAAGGCACTCTAGAAACACTCAGTGTATTATGGGATGGATTCACGATCTCTTTGTTGCAGAAGATCCCACTGTTTGATTGCTTTTTCATGGGAATGAGGTGGAAGAAAATTTTGCAAAAAATTCTTTTGAAATGCCTCCCAAGTAGAGGAAAAATCACACTCTTGCGGACAATAGTCCACCATAATGATGCTCTGTCTGCTAAATGGTTAGTGACACATTTGAGTTTATCTTTTTCAACAGACTGTTCTTCATGAAAATAATCATCAAACTGACTAAGGAAAGCAAAAATAATTTTTCTGTCATGTTTCCCACTAAAAGTACAAAATTTAAAATTTATTTTACTTATCTTAGCTTCTTTTTTGAGAGACTGTGCATCAAGTGTCGTGTCAATCATACGTTGAATAATATCTTCAAGTTGTGTTCCGTCTTGATCGATAATGGATTGTTGAAGTGTAGCGAGTTGTGCTTGCAAATTTTGGCGTGCTCTTCGCTCTTCTTGAAGTTGATCATGATTAGGTCCAATTTTTGCTCCATAGTTAGTTCCAGTAAATCACATTCGCCCATAAAATCTTCCATGTTTTGATCGGACATTCTACAAAATCTCAAACAACCTCACACACTCAAAATCTCGTTAGAGGGATGAGCATAGGTCAAATTTATGTTTACAAGACTTGATTTTTTTAAATAGCTTTTTTTTTCGATCCTACTTCTTTCGTGTGTATAGCAATTGATAACGGTCTTCTTCCAAGCGAGAAATAGACCGTGCGTGATAGCCTACTTGTTGGAGATCAACTCTATCAAATTGCAGGTGTGAACAAAGGCTTGTTGAAGTTTTTGGGATTGATTTGGGAAGAGCTGAGTGTAAACACCCACTAAGAAGGAGATTTAAGAGTGAAATCTTTAAGCTTTAATAAAGCTTAGCTTTAAGCTTTTAAAGGAAAAAGCTTTTGATAAGCCATTTGCTAGCACGTAGGACGAGAGGATGTTGTGATCAGAGTCGATGCTGTTGAGAACATGCTGTCGTTGTTGACGTTGAACTTTGGGGCTTAAGCTTTTTCTCTTAAGATTTTTAAGCTTATTAAACTCCAACTAATTGAATTTTTCTTCTTTGCTTCTCTGAAAAAAAAAAGTTTTGACAAAGGATATTGAGATATGATGTTTGGGCATCCCAAAAGTCAAGCTATATCCAAATACAATGTCCAATAATGGAATATTTAAACTGAGCATCTATACGCATGCAAAATAATAAATAGTTATCAAGCACTTTAATAAATAAGCATGCCTAAACAAATATTGACGTCATGCCTTTAGTAATAAGGCGCATGCTCATAAAAAATAATAATTTTTTTGGATAATCTGAATACACGCTTTCGCCTTTGGTGCTTCCCAACGCCACCGCTGCCTGCTTTACACATTAACTGAAGCATTCACAATTGTTAGAAAATAATAAGATAAAACCCACAAAAGTGAATACCTAGCAGTCTTGAGCTACAAAATAATCAAATAGGTTGGAACTCTATCCTAACCTTAATTTAATACGAGTACACTCTAAACTTAGAAATATCCATTCATTTAAATATGTATTTTATGGAATCACCTGATGTGGAATCACCCACATGCACATTAAATTAATATGACACCCAAAAAGGATAGGCATCCCCGTCAACTTCTCGCATAAGGAATCCACCTTGTGTACGAACCCCGACAAATACATATAGTTTTATGGAATCCACTGTAAAACCTCGAGGAATCCACCGTGGAATAAAAAATCCTCACGGAATCCACTATGGAATATGCCTCCTCACATCATATGAGCATTGTATTTATGGCAGACGGACTAGGAATACGCATAAAAAGTTTAATAGGACACATATGAGTGAGCCCCTAGCATTGGTACATTTGGATGTCTGTGGGCCCATGCCCTATCAATTTATGGGTGGTGCAAAGTATTTTTTGATGTTCATTGACGATTTTTCGTGTAAAGTCTGGGTTTACCTCATCAAGCTTAAGTCAGATGTCTTAACTGTGTTTCAGAGATGGCTTGCATTGGTTGAGAACCAGACTGGGCATAGGCTGAAATTCCTTAGGATTGACAATGGTGGCAGAGAATATGTGTCACGTGCCTTTGAGCAGCTATGTGATGAGAGGGGTATTAAGTGTTAGTTGACTGCCCCCTATGACCCCACCCCAAAATGGTTTGGCTGAGTGGATGAATAGAACCATCTAAGAGCGTGTACACAGTATGCTTAGCCATGCAGGCTTATCACATAGCTTTTGGATTGAGGCAGTCAATACAGATGTGCATGTCATAAATAGATCACCTTCCAGTTGTTTGGATTTCCAGGTTGCAGAGGAGGTATGGACTAGAAAACCTCCGTCTTATGCACATCTACATGTCTTTGGATATGACGCATTCTACCATATGCCCAAGGACAAGCGCACTAAGCTAGATCCTAAGAGTGTCAAATGCATTTTTCCTGGCTATGGAGATGTTGTCGAGATGGGTTACCGCCTCTAGGATCTGCAAGTGCGGAAAGTCATCTACAGCCATGATGTAGTCTTCCATGAAGACAAGATGCATAGGCAGCCTGAGAAGGTGGTAGAGATACACAGGGTTATATTCCACGAGGAGCAACGTGCTCTTACACAATCAATGGGACAACCTGCAGCAGCAGTTGGTACACATGGTCAGGGTGTTGGGCAGGATGCTAGACACACAACAGAGCCTGCCGTGATGAATGTACTCCCTCTGTGAGAGATAGAGTAGTCCCTAATGTCTATCACGCTTAATGCACATACCAAGAATGTGAGAGACATGTCCCAAATCCTTCATCTCAAAGCTCTTCTTTAGTTGGGATTTAAGAGCATCTAGCTCATCATGAGCTTTCCCGGCTATGAGCATATCATCCACATAAAGTACCAAAATAAGCAATGAGCCATCACGAGCTTTCTTTGTATAAAGACACGGATCCATAGCACTCTTATTGTAGCCCTATGATTGCATAAAAGCATCAAACTTATGATACCACTCCCTAGGTGTCTGCTTTAAGCCATAAAGACTTTTCTTCAACTTGCACACTAGATGCTTCCTGCCAAGTTCTGCAAAGCCCTTAGGCTGCTCCATGTATATCTCATCATGCAAGTCCCCATGTAAGAAAGTTGTCTTAACATCCATTTGGTACAAGTCCAAGTCAAGCTGTGCAACCAAAGCCAAGACTAAGCACATGGTGGTCATCTTAACCACATAAGAAAAGACTTCATCAAAGTCAACTCCATGCTCCTGTTTAAAACCCTTTGCTACCAATCTAGCCTTGTATGCTGGCTTGGGATGTCAGGGGGCTTTAGCTCAATTGCACATGTTATAAGAATGCACAAAGTCCTTAAGTAGTCTCCACATTTGAGGCCACAAAAAATCCATTGAAACTAGCTCAATTGTCTTGTTAACCCCAAAAATGCCCTACTAAGAGGAGATCATGCCTCTTCTTCAGTATATTCACTTGCAACAATAGAGCAGCCCATGAATTTCCTAGAAATTCCTTTGAGTTTGTACTTAGCCTTGATGAAATTGTAAACACAACCCTATTTTCACCCATCAGTTTATGAACTTGCTATTGTTATGAAACACAACCCCTAAGCTCAATCATAGCAACAAGTATCGAACCGTCATTCCCACAGCCTCCTTATGTATTTGAAAAATGATTCTTTTGTAATTTCCTTCTTAACCTTTGATAAAGAATCTAAATTCTTCTAGGGATTTGTTGATAATTATTATTAATTTCATTGCTCAAATTTCAAGACTACTAAATTCTATTGGTCATGGGCTTCATCGCCTACTTTTGTTTTCCACATGCACGACGTGAAGCCCATTGGCTATCCATTACCTTCTTATGTGAAGGTCTCACATGCCGATTGTCCACAGATAGGTGAGAAGAGGGCCAAGATGGCCAAGTTCCCTTATGTATCAGTCATGGGTAGTTTGATGTATGCCATGATAGCCACTCGTCCAAATATTGCATTTGCAGTTGGTGTTGTGGCACGCTATATGGCTATACTTGGCAAGAAACATTGGGATGCCGTGAAGGGTATTATGAGATACTTGAAAGGCACAATAGATATGTGTATTTACTATGGTAGCCAAGATACTGGAGTTGCAGGGTGCACAGACTTCGATTATGTAGGACATGCAGATAGTAGGAAGTCCACTTCTGGCTATGTAGTCACCTATGCTGGAGGTGTTGTCTCTTGGATGTCTAGGGTTCAGAAGTGTACGGCTCCCTCTACAACTAAGTGCAGAGACTTCGATTATGCAGGACATGCAGATAGTAGGAAGTCCACTTCTGGCTATGTAGTCACCTATGCTGGAGGTGTTGTCTCTTGGATGTCTAGGGTTCAGAAGTGTACGGCTCCCTCTACAACTAAGGTCGAGTATGTTGCAGCCACTGAGGCTTGCAAGGAGGCCATATGGTTGGGCCGTTTGGTTCATGACCTTGGGATTGATTCTATGCCTATGTTGCATTCGGATTCTATGAGTGCTATTCAACTAGCCAAGAATCGGTCTTCCATGCGAAGACGAAACACATTGAGGTGAGGTATCACTTCATATGTGGGGTTGTGGAGGACAAGTCTGTTGACCTTGTCAAGATCTCCACTAATGCAAATCCTGCAGATCTGCTCATGAAAAGCCTCACTACTGAGCACTTTGCCTTCCTCAGGAGAGTGATGGGCGTTGGATGAGATGACGTTTTTCCTCATCCTGTTGTACATGTGTACATTGTACTGTCTTTTCTTTTTCTTTTCACTTCTCATTGGGGAAGTTTTGCCTTTAAGTGGGAGTTTGTTGGGGGTAAATTTGCGCCTCTGCCTAGCCGCATATGTATTACTGCACTGACAATACCCACCACTACACACTGCAAGTGGCAGGTGCCCATCACCATCACTTTATTCTTTATTATTTTAGTGGGAGTTTGCATAAAGGAAGGCCCGGTCACACATTGTGACTGTTGAATTTCCCATTTGGTCTCTCTCTCTCTCTCTCTCTACTGCCATAGCTCTCCCATGCAAGCTTCGATCCTTCTCACCTTTCACAAGGCAAAAAGGTTTGAATGATTGAGATATGTTAGGCTTGAATAGTTCATATTAGCATGTGCACTCACTATTAGGAGGTGAAAACTAATATACATACTCATTATCTATATTTAAATAGTCACATTATTATGAGGCACTTTTTCATTTTTTGTGGGAAGGTGTGGATATGAAAATCTTGTGAAGGATCTAATGAGAGAAAGGAGTATTGTCTTGTGACTTGCTTGTTCAAGAAATGGAAGAATGGATATATGGCTTTCTCTCTCCTTGGTGTCTATTGTCTTGTTGTTACCTTTATGGCTTTTGTGATTTCATGGTTGTATGCATCCATGCCATAAACACTTGGAAACTCTACTTCATTTTATCAACACGATGGATTGAGGACAAGTCTTGCAAGTTTTGGTGATGCCAAGATGCTATAACAATTTGCAATAGTTCAATGTGGTGAAGAAGATGCATTCAAGTCTCAAGTTTCAACTTCAATGAGTAGTTTGGTTGTAATTCTACAATTTTATGGCAAAAATATCAAGATTTGGTGCAAAGAAGGGAAGAAATGTTGTGCCAAAGTGGTTTTAATATGTATCCTAAAGATGGATTTATATTCAAGAATGGTGATTACATGTGGGTTCAAGGTTTCAAGTTTAGGATACTTGACCTATAAGAACTTTGGATTTAGGCATTCGGTTTTAGGATGTAATGGTGAGGTCAAGAACAATGGTAGCAAATAGTTAGGAAGGTAAAGAAAGTTTAGTTTGATTTAGATCAAAGAGGGATTTGATGCACCCTTGCATTCTTCCTATGTTTCAAAATTTCAACATTCAAGATTTAGGTTCAAAATTTTGGGGTTTTTGGCAAATATTCCAAGCAGAAGGTCAAAATGGTACATGCAAGTGCAAAGTATCCAAGGATAACTCTATGTTGAGATTCATTGACAAAAACTTTAGGTCAAGAATCAAGGCAACATTACAAGGCGGTGCACACTCAAAGCTTGTGTCCACAACTTGTAGACCATCACATTGTCTCATCCTTACAAAGGTGGGATTTTCAATTTGCTATATAGGAGAGCAAGAAAGAAGAATCAAGGGAGTTGAAAGAATATGCTGTGGATGTAAGGAGTAGCCTTCTACCTCTTGAAATACTTTGTGTAAAATAGCAAAAAGAAATTGAAAAGCAATGCAACCTTGAATATCCTCTTTTATGTGGTGACTACTTCCTTGCTCACCTTAGCTTGTGTAACTTCTTAGTTTCAAAACATGGAAATTAGAAGAAAAGTTCGCACCTTTAATAAATGTTATTAGCACCACCAGTAAGAAAGGGGATAAAATGGAGGAAGCCTCATAAGAGGAAGTACCAATAAGAAATGGGATATAATGGAATGAGCCTCATAAGAATTGGAAGAAGTGAGAAGAAGAGGGATGAGAAACTCTCCCATTGTTAGAAGAGAAGTAGAGAAAGTTTTTGTCCAGCTCCTTGTTTGGTTGCTTGCTTACTACCATGGCCATAAAAAATAGAAGTAAAAGTGGCAATGTTAGAACAGAAGAAGATGTAAGTAGAAGAAGAAAGTGATTTAATAGCCTAGCCTCATGCAGCATGTTGACAACCACCCAACATTGCCAACCTTATTTGTCAAGCGTACCTAAAGAATAGATGAAGCAAAAGAAATGGCATCTCACTAGCCATCCATAGCATAATCGAGAAGGAGACCATTTCAGAAATAAGAAAGAAGAGAAAGAGAGGGATCCCTCCACACTTTATCCTTGCTCTTTTTGTCACCTCAATTGTAGTGTTTTGCCACCCACAATGGCTGTGTCTTTTCACCCCATCCATTTATTGTTCTCAACATACTCCTACCACTAGCAACCCCTGTCGCTCGTTATTAGGCTTGAGTTGCCCTCTTCTTGATGCACTCAAAATACTGCATGTGAGATATGAAAAGGAAGAAAAAGAGGGGGAGAAGGCAACATCTGAGCTTGGATTAGTAGCTCACCCCTTGGCATAGTGATAGCCGATTTGTAATGCCACATTCTCTTCCTCTTCAATGTTGTCCCTATTCCTAGGAGAGCAACATCATTTATCAACAAATATGATGCCTTGTTAGTTTTAAAATTAACGAAAACATCTAAGATTCTAGACTCTAAGTCCTAGAGGCTAAGCCTTGTTCTCGTGGTGCTATACATCAATACAAAGAACTAGGGGATGTCTTGTTGTAGTATATCTTGGTAGTGGTAATTGTTTATCTTGTTATAATCTATCAAGAAGAAGAGCTAGGAGGGGATGAGCATGGTTTTCTTGCTACAATCTAGCTTACCATGGTAGGTTGAAGATTTGTGCAAAGTGGAGAAAAGGCATACAAGAAGATAAATTATCTTCCACACATATCTTTCAAATCTTTGAAAATCATGTGAAGTGGCATGTTCTTTTGTCATTGAGAAGCATAAAGCATTGCAATATGTATTTGCACCATGAGACTTGGGAAGAGGAATTTTAAAGAATAACTTATCAATTAAAAAAGAAGAAATTTGGTTAGCCATTAACTCACCATTAATTGATTGAAATGGAAAAATCAATGTGCAAAATGTTTGTTAGGCCAAACAAAACAATATTCCCACTTAAATGTAGAATGAAAAAGCTCCATGACATCCACAAAATATTTCTTGTCGCAACAAAGTGCACCAAGCTCCAAAGCGGAAAAAGCATGGAACAAGTTGGATTTTTTTGGATGTGTTCTTGAAGAAATTACATATAGTTGGGATGATGAACGCAATGGTATAAAGTGAAGTCCTATTCAAGCTTAAAAGGGGTTGAAATCTTGGAATTAAAGTCAAGTAAAACTATGGTGATGATTTTCATTGAAGTTCTAGTGATGGAGGATGATGATTCATGCTTTCTTAGTTTGGATTGACCATTGATTGAGGTTATGGGAGTGAGAGAGTATGAGAACCAAAGTTGTTGAGGATCCTCAAGTGGCCCAAACCGTAACAAATATTTTTTCTATACATTGGTTGATATATACATCTGTATCATTTTTTACACATGTCAAAATAAGCACTAGTAGAAGTATAATATATGTCGAGATTTATATTAGCACCTATTTTGAATAAATTTTAAGTGTGGATAACAACAATCTCAAGTTGATGGTCATACCAATCACATCTTGATGGTTGGTCCAAACATTTTAAAACATTTTTGTGTGAATTGTTGTTAAAATTTTTGCCACTACACCATTTATATGTTGTATGATCACAATGATTATACTTCATAGTGAGGTGAGCATGTAAGTATTATTACTTGTCTGAAGTGCGGTGCATCATGTTTTAGAGTGTCAAGAGAGCCTCAAACTAGCCAATGTCATACATTGGATATTCGACAAAGACTAAATTAAGAGGATATCAAGTGAAAGTGCAACATTCAAGCACAATTATACCATATGGCCAGAGTTTGTGTTAGAACCTCAACATATCACTATAAGGGATGTGGGGACTACCAATGAAAAGTTTTGATATACAATTTTGAAAAAAGTATCAATTGGTATAAGTTTCAGTGTTATCACTGGGATACCCATCAGTAACAATGTGATATTTATTGCTAAACACACCATCCCATATATCAACAGGTATACCAATGTAGTTTAAAGCATTTTGTAATGCACATTCTAGGGCACATATAGATGTTGAAACATTGCTGCCATTGGGAGTTTACTATTTTGTTCATCTCAATGCCATTGACCTTCTAGGTAAGCACTCTCCAAAAACTATAGCTATTCACTTTTTTCTCACTTCCATAATATGTTTTTAAAATCTTTAAGTATGAATATGGATTCTACATATAAATTAGTGAAGGTTTCAATATTTTTTGAAAGTCTTTGTGTTGGATTATGAGAGAGAGAAGAGGGAGAGGAGATAAAGGAAGGGAAAGAGAGGGAGATAGAGAGAAGATGTAAAATTGATGTTTTTTAGTTTAATATATTAAAATACTTAATCATTTATTTAGTAAAAATTATTTCATACCAATTGTTTAAATTAAGTAGAGAGAGAAAAGAGAGAAGAGAAAGAGAAAAGGGAGGAGATGAGAGTATAGAGAGATGGGAGAGTTTAGTGGAGAGAGAATAGTAAAAATGAAGAGAGTACATAGAATAGAGGAGAGAGATAGGGAAGAGTAGAGCAAAGAGAGAGAAATTAGAGTAAAGAAATGAGAGACAAGACAAAATAGAGTGAGGAGAGGGAAAAGATAGTAGAGAAAGTACAAAGAGAAGAGTAAAATGGAGAGAGTGGAGATGATAGAGGAGACATATAGGGAAGAGTAGAGAGAGGAGAGAGAATTTAGAGTAGAAAGAAGATAAAGAAAATAAAAAATAAAGAGGAGAGACAACCCTCATTTACAACATATTGTAATACAAAGAATGTTACTATTTGGTCATTTTTAGTATTTTCTTATATTTTCCTTCAAGATATTGTTATGTTAAGCTAGATTATTGTATATAATTTTTTATAGAATGTTCTTGGTCCTAATTATGTAAAAAACACCTAATGAGCACTCATGCATGTCCAAACATTAGTCCATGCCTAATAGGATAGGAGACATGGACAACTAGGATATGGCCCTACAAGGTGCTAGATCCTTGCTTCTTTTTTTCTTTGTATCCATTGGTATTCTTTTTTTGCACACATTGGAATATTCCTTGATATATCATTGTTGCACACCAAGGTATTTTTTTACGAGCGTTTCATCACATACTTGACTGTTTATACTAGTGTATGCAAACCAAAATATTTACCAATGCATATTCTGATAGCAAGACTTGATATTATCAAAGAATTTTCACAAATTTCCATCTTAGATTTCATTGGTATAGCCTTCATATATTGTAGTAAAATTGAAGAAATCAATCTCCTTTCAATGTGATCAAGAAAGTGGATGAACATGGCTAATAGTTCTTATCTAATGTAACCTACAACCATTCATGTCTCTTAAGAAATAGTACTTAATACTACTTTTAGTAAATCAAGGTATGTGAGTAACAATCTTATGCCTAAATTGCATTCTAGACTTTATGAAACACACAATTGATAAGAGACATGAACAAAAAAAAACATCTAATAAAAGGTATCCATGTGTGCAAAGTACACATCAACAATCTATAGTAGTTATGGAAAGGAATAAAGGTTCTTAATATATGCAAGACTATAGAAGCAAGAAGTTTGGAGGTTTGCAAGATTCTAACATGGATAATCCATTACTATCTTGCCTATGATTTTGCATCAAGTTCATCAATTTAAGAGATTTATTAAAAAAATGAGAACAAGGATTATCCAAAGTTCCCTATAATGTTTAATATTTCAATTAATGGTTATATAGGGCTTGTCTATGTGTGTCAAGTGAGTTCACTCAAATGTAGAAAGATACTAGAAAAAGCTATATATCATCAATCTAAATGATTTCTATCTCTACAGATTATCTATAGTATAGAAAAAGAATAAGCAATGGATTTAAATGAAAATGTTGAGAGCATATATTGTCCTACATAAATGATTCATATGGACTAGCATGAAAAATGAACAAGGGAATCTCTAGTGGATCTAGAAGTACATATTACATGTAATAAGGATAACATGACATCAAAATCTATGGCACCATCTGCCCTAAATATTCAACAAACTTGAAATTAAGGGAATATAAATGGAGAAGACTTTGTAGAGATGGTTTGTTTGAGGCTAGTGTTCTAGACATTGAATGTCAATCCTAGAAAGTTGGTTCTTAGTGGAAAAGTCATTGACTAGCACTAAAATCCTTAGCTTAAGTCTTTTCTTTAGGTGGCTTCTAGGGTGACAAGTATTGTTATTGATACTAACAAATTTTATTTAATGGTATTCAAGTACTTATATACTTATGGGCATCACTTGCAAAGTATCCATTACTATTTTGAAAATTACCATTATACTTATTTAGTAATATCCATTTTCTCTTAAAAATAACCAATCTACTAACTTATTATCATGACTCTTAGGATTGTCACAAATAGACTACATAAGAAGACAATGACTATCTTGACATGCCATTAAAAAAAGATGGAGTGCATGGAGCTCCTCCATATGATGGAACAAGGAAAAACATACAACATTTTTAAATCCAAATCCATGTTCTTATTCACCTTGTTGAATAGATAGAGCTTAGTGGAGATTTGAGCACACAAAGCATGTTTTAGGTTCAAAGACTCATGCAAGCTATGAAGGGGTTTGTGTGACAAAAGTCAAAGCCCAAATTATCTGGGGAATGGATAATTTCTTCATAAGTATAATATATATGACCATTTTCTATAGAACTTAGAGTGTGTGAATGTTGAATCTCCTCGTTCTTGGACAAGTGAGGATTTAGAAGCCTTAATAGAGATGGTATTTGGGAAGGAAGCCCCACTAAAGTGTATTGTAGAGGAGAGGGAAAGATTGAGAACCTTCCCTAATTCTCAATTCAAAATGCATACAAAAATGAATTGAAAAGCACCATACAAAGTAGCATAGAGTAATAGGAGTCTCAAGAAGAGACACCATTGACCATTTCAACACCATTAACCATTTCATTAGAATGGCTAAGCAACAAAGATAATAAGGCACAAGTGAAAGGAGATGAGATTCCACATGAGGACTTTGAGCTAAATCTCCTCAATACCAATCCACTCCTCTAGATTGACATCTCAACCTTACAATATTTTGTAATGTTGTAGTAGTAGCTCCTTCTTTGGGATTGTTTGAAAACAAGTTAGGTGTGTTTAGTGGCTTTAGTTAGGTAGATCTATTTCTAATCCCCTATCACTTTCCTCACTATAGAGTCCTAGGGCACATGAAGGGCAAGATATCCCAAGCTTTCTCAAATGACTTGTTACCTTGAGCTTTGCACAACTCAATGACTTTTCACCAATTGGGTTCCTAAATATGGGACAATACTTCAGGCTTGTCTAGAGTTCATGACCCATATCCCACTTGAATGTCAAGAAGGGGACAAGGGAGAGAGAAAGAAAGAGAGAGTGTGTGTGCAGAAGAGAGAGAAAGATTGCAGGAAGAGAGAGAAAGAGAGTGACGAGGAGAGAAAAATACAAAAAAAGGAGAGAGAAAGATAGAGAGAGAGAAAGAAGCCATGAAAGCTTGGAGAGAGAGGTGAAGATGAAAGGAGACTTGTATTATAATCTGATGATCCAAAATCAAGTCCCTAACACCTTATACACCAGTCACTGTAGCTAGTGTTTCCCCATTATTAAATCCCCCTCTCTTACATTCTATCCCCACCCGAAGGTTTTTTCCCTCAAAAACAATTTGGGCACTTATGATAACTGGGCAGGAGCAGATCAAAGTACTACTCTGTTGCATTATTACAGGAGTATACTAATGAATGAAGAGGTATTATTGTGTATGATGGGTCATTGGGGTACGTACGATACATGGGCCTTACTGGGGAATTATAAAAAATGAAATTTGACCCAAATATCTTGAGTAAATGCGAGCTGTAGACATTGGACAACAAATTGTTTATTACAGGGCCTTGCTGTAGTAAATCTGTCATAACTTTCTGTAGGAGACTAGGATTGGGGTGTACCATATATCAAAATAGAGCTCTCAAGTAGTACTTTCAACCTGTGTGTTATGTCCATTGCTATCCATAATAAAGAGTAAAATTTGCATTGAAACAGAGAGCTGACTGCAATCAACTAAGAGAAAACAGGGCCATAGCTAGCTAGATTTCAGCCAAATCTGCCTCCAGTAGGCATGTAAATTCTTCCAAAACTGAAGCTGGCATCCAAGAAGCTTCCTCAAGTGGTAAACCTCGCCACTTAATCAAGTATTCCATGATGGAGCGAGAGTGAAGCTTCTTTTCCCTTTGTCCTATGACTTGCTCGGGTATGTATTGAATGATGCCTTCTTCATCTATCGGTGGTAGCTCTTCAACATAATCCACTGATGATCCAATAAAGGGATTCAATTGACTCACATGGAAGACATTATGAATCTTCATGGATGGGAGCAATGCCAATCGATATGCCAAGTCTCCCACTCTTTTGACAATCCAGTATGGCCCATAGAACCTGTGAGCTAACTTACCCATCCTTAAGGGTGGCATATCTGGACTTGGGTACCTTCAAAAGCACCAAATCCCCTTCTTGAAACTCAACATCCCTTCTTTTGTCATCAGTATAAAGCTTCATTTGATCCTGAGCTTTCTTCAAGTTGTCTTTACACTGCTGAAGCAAGGCTTCATTCTATCCAACTCCTCCTTGCTTTGTGGGTTTATTTTATCATTGAAGATAACAATGGAAAGGGGCACCTTATAGCCATACAATGCCTCAAAAGGTGAAACTCCAATGCTAGAGTGTGTGGAGTTATTATAGGAAAACTCAGCCAAATGCAACCATGAGTCCCAGGCATGTTGCACATCATAACAAAAATTCCTCAAGTAAGTTTCCAGTCACTCGTTAACCCTCTTTGTCTGGCCATCGGTTTGGGGATGGTAAGCAGTGGAAGGGGCTAATTGAGTGCCCATAGAGCTGAAAACTGCATGCCAAAAGTTACTCATGAACTTAGCATCCCTGTCATGCACAATGACTTGTGGTAAGCCATGTAATCTGAAAACATGTTCTATGAATTGGATGGCTACTTGAGAAGCATTATATTGAGTCTTTGTAGGAATGAAATGGGCTACCTTGGTGAGTCTGTCCACAACTA
Organism: Lygodium microphyllum; assembly: GCF_053477565.2. Classification (NCBI taxonomy): domain Eukaryota; kingdom Viridiplantae; phylum Streptophyta; class Polypodiopsida; order Schizaeales; family Lygodiaceae; genus Lygodium; species Lygodium microphyllum. The sequence goes on from NC_141162.1 coordinate 75,515,032, forward strand.
CATAGATGCTATTCCATCCTTTTTTGGTTACCGGTAGGCCGGTAATGAAGTCCATAGTAATGTGTGTCCATTTGCCTTTGGGCATAGAAAATGGTTGTAGGAAACCAGCTGGTCTTAAGGTGTTGTCCTTGTTTTGCTGACATGGCATGCATCTCAAGACAAAATCTTTTACATCCTTCCATAGGCCCTTCCAATGAACGCCTTTGGCAATCATGTCATAGGTTTTAAATATGCCCAAATGACCAGCTATAGGTGAGGAATGCATCTCTTGCATGATCTTTTGCTTGAATGAAGAAGTGTATGGGATGGCAATCCTGCCCTGAAACCATAAGAGACCGTTCTAAAGCTGACATGGAGAGTTTTCTTCCACATGCCCTTACTATAATTTCTAGAAAATGTGGCTGAAATCAACATCTAATAAGTAGGCCTCCTGAAGCTCTTCTATCCAATCATTATGAAGTTCCATGATGGCCGAAACTTTACAAGCTCACATTCTAGATAATGAATCATTGTAGCTACCCATCTGCGTTGTTTGGGGGTAAGATTAGACTGAGAGAGGAAATACTTGAGGACCCTATGGACGCTCTTGATCCTAACTCTGCTGCCATATAAGTAGTGGTGCCATTTCTTAATGGCATGAAGGATGGCCGGCATCTCTTGGTCATATACATTCATGGACATCTCATTTTCAGCAAGTTTGCAGCTCTTAAACGCTATAACCCTAGGCTCCTGTAACAATATAGCCCCTCTGCCTCTTCCACTAGCATCACATTGAATGGTGAATTCTTTCGAAAAATCTGGGAAAACCAAGATGGGAGTTGAGGTAAGCAATTACTTGAGCTGATTAAAGCTCTTATTAGTTATGGCATCCCAAAAAAAGGCCCCTTTCTTAAGCCTATCCACCAAGGGAGTTGCAATAGTGATGCTAGGAGGCATATTCCACGGTGGATTCCGTGAGGTTTTGGGGTGGATTTCGTAAAATTTTATTTATTGCCGGGGCTCATACACAAGGTGGATTCCTTGTGCGAAAAGTCGATGGGGACGCTGTCCTTTTCGGGTGTCTTGTTAATTTAATGTGCAAGTGGGTGATTCCATAGCGGGTGATTCCGCAAAATGCATATTTAAATTAATAGATGTTTATGAGTTTAGAGTGTGCACTTGTAATAAATTAAGGTTAGATTGAGTTATAACCAATTTATTTATTTTGTAGCTGAAGACTGCTGAGTATTCACTTTTGTTGTTTTAATTTTATTATTTTCTAACAATTGTGAATACTTCAGTTGATGTGTAAAGCAGACAGCAATGTCATTGGGAAGCACTGGGCGATAGCGTGTATTCAAGTTATTATCATTTTTTATGGGCATGTATCTTAGGCATGGCGCCAATATTTATTTCGACGCACTTATTTATTGAAGCGCTTGATATTTATTTATTATTTTGTATGCACATGGGCGCACGATTTAAATATTTGTATTGGACATTGTCTTTGGGTACCGCTCGACTCCTTGGGCGCCCAATAGCTTTAATTCTTTAGTGGGACAAAACCAAACACAAAAGCTAAAGCGTGCTAATTGTAAATTGGGCTATTTTTTGAGCTTGGAGATCAATAATATATCAAATACATGCTTTGTGGAGCGCTCACACAAGGCATGGGGGGAGATTGTACCCAATTAGTCTTTTGATTTTTATCGTGCAAGATTTTTCTCTTATTTTTTGTGCAAAAGTAGAGTTCTTTTGTTCTTGGGGACCTTTGGACGCTCACTGCGCGCACATACAATATCCGATTTGTGTACCAGTGGTATCAGAGCGAAGCTGAGATCAAGAGCTTTTAATCGCTTACCATCTCTTGGTGAGGTGGAGCTCCTAGAATGATCGAGCTCTACATTCAGTCTTGTGGCAATCCGTCAATACCAGTGTGTTCCTGGCAGTCAAGGACCCACTACTACGTAGTCAGATCGCGAAAGACTGGCCTCTGCAGGCGAACGACCACACAGGAAGCTTCTTCATCAACACGTTTTTTCTCTCAGAGAAGAACAGTAAGAAACTTCCTTAATATTAGCTTAAAGCTTAAAGAAAAGCTTAAGATTTGCTTAAGCTTAAGCAATTCGTCAAATCATGGCAAGAGGACATCGTGGGGGAAGGCGGCGTCAATAAACGGCCCCTTTTTTTCACGCCATTGAAGAAAAATGACTTATAATCTTTACTAAGCTTCAAAACCTTAGTTATAAAAGTAACTAATTATTCCTTCTATCATGGGTGTTCACATTACTTGGATTCCTGAACCGGTTTGAAGCTTCCAAATTGCCTTCATTCACACTAGTTAACTCTGAACTGGTTTTTACCCTCTTAGCAAGCCACTGTTCACCCTTTGCTGTGACAAAATTCAATTCCAGCTAACAATTTACAACATGCAATCTACATACAAGATTATTTTCTTGGAAGACGACCATGATAACAAATTCTGCATCCGCAAAGGAGAAATACTACAAAAAGCCATTTTTAAAAAAAGAAAGAAAGAAGCCTTGTAAACTCGACTTTGAGCTACACTCATCCCGCTAATGAGATTTTGAGTGTGTGGGGTCTTTTGGAATTTTGCAGGATGTTTGATCAAACCATGGAAGATTTTATGGCTGATGGTGACCTACCTGAACCAACGATGGAGCAAAAACTGGATTTGATTATGATGCAGCTTCAAGAGGAACGAAGAGCACGTCAAACCTTGCAAGCTCAATTGACCAATGTGCAATGATTCACTGCCGACGAAGATGGATGGCAATCTGAAGATCTTATACGACGTATAATTGATGCAACACTTGCAGTGCAATCTATTCGAAAAGAAACAAAGATAAGTAAAAGAAATTTCAAATTTCATACTTTCAATGGGTCACGCGATGGAAAGACTGTACTTGCTTTTATCAGTCAATTTGATGATTATTTCCATGAAGAACAGCATGCTGAGAAAGACAAAATTAAGTGTGTCACTAATCATCTAGTTGACCGAGCATCCCTATGGTGGAGTGTTGTCTGCAAGAGCATTGATTGTTCTACTACTTGGGAGACTTTCCAAAAGATTTTTTTGCAAAATTTCCTTCCATCCCAATTCCACGAAAAAGCAATCAAATAACAGGATCTTCTGCAACAAAGGGATCGTGAGCATATTTCACAATATACCGAGCGTTTTTGGAATGCTTTATTGCAACTACGAATGCTTGAAGATGTACTTGAGGCAACCCATAAACACAAGTTTATGTTTGGCTTACTTGGACTTTTTTATGCGGAGGTCAACATGTTCAAGCCAACGACTCTTGAAGATGCAATTTCCTTGGCTCATGACACCGAAGACAAAATTCGAGGACGAGAGAAGCGACCACAACAATTTCAAACTAATAGTAACTTTGGTTCAAAACAATTCGATTCAAATTTTTGAAGATTCAGTCAAATTCGTTTCCTTCCATCTTCATTCCGTAAATTTGGACATGACCACTTGCTTTACCATCAAATACAAATCCAAATCCTAAGCCATCTCTCCAGCCAAATCCCAACATTCCTAAACTTCTTGATGTTACAAGCCAATTCCATAGTCTATTACAAATGTCATCAACTTGGACATTTAGTGGTAAATTGTCAATCCAAAAAGCCACCTGTTCATATCAATTATTTGGGAGCGATAGAAGATGAAGAACATGAAGAAATGCCAGATTTCACGAAAGATGATGATGACATTGGTGCTACTTTAGATACTTTACCAAATATGCCAAATCCCCACACACGACTTTATTTTTGCAAAATTGGTCAAAGAATTGAATTTACATACTGTTTCTACACATTATTGCATTAAGGGTGCATTCTTAGGCACTGAATACAATGGAACACAAGAGGTGCATGACTTAGAAATTAAAATTGGTGATTGTGTTGAACGTAGGAATTTCTTAGTTATGCCTTTGCAGTCTAGTGACATTATCTTAGGAATGCCTTAGTGTCATCAGTATAATCCTGATATAGATTATTCTACGCATTCAATGAAAATTCATTCTAATGGGAAACAAATCACATTGCATGGTATGCACACTTTCGATAATTTTCCATTACTTAGTCATATTCAGGCTAAACGTGCATTACGGAAAGCTAGCAAATCCTATTTAATATGGGTGAATGAAATCAAAGCTAAAGAGAATCAGATGCATCCTAGGCATGCAAAATTTCTTTCACAATTTCAAGATTGTTTTACTGCTGACATACCACTTGGCTTACCACCTGTACGTCCCGAAGATCATAAGATAGACCTAATTCCTGGATCGCAACCACCATGTAAAGCACCATATAAACATAACCAAATTGAACATAAGAAATTCAAGCCCAAATTGAAGAATTGTTAACCCGAAGACTCATTAGACCTAGTAGTTCTCCATTTGGTGCACTTGTCCTTTTAGTGAAGAAGAAGAACAATACATATCGCATGTGCATTGATTCTCGTGCCCTAAATAAAATCACTGTTAAGAATAAATATCAGATTCCTAGGGTAGATGATCTTATGGACAAGCTACAAGGATCTGCAATATTTAGCAAAATAGATCTTAAATTTGAATACCATCAAGTAAGATTGGACACATCTGATGTATTCAAAATTGCATTTAGAACCCAATTTGGACACTATGAATTCCTTGTTATGCCTTTTGGTTTAACTAATGCACTAGCCACATTCAGTCGTATGATAAATCACATATTTTTGAAGCATCAACATTGTGTCATTGTTTTCTTTGACGACATATTGGTTTTCAGTAAGAATGAGAATGAGCATTATGAACATTTATATTTGGTTTTCAAATTATTGAAAGAGAATCAATTATATGCCAATCTAGAAAAGAGTGAATTTTAGCAAACACAAATTGAATACCTATGACATATTGTTTCATCTGAAGGTATTAAAGTTAACCCTAAAAAGATAGAAGCAATTTTGAATTGGCCCATACCTAAAAATGTGCACGAATTACGTTCTTTCTTAGGTCTTGCTAGCTTTTATAGAAAGTTTCTGAGAAATTTGTCATTGCTTGCATTACCTTTGATAAAATTATTAAAGAAAGGCATTGTGTATCATTGGTCTGACAATCAACAAAAGTCCTTTGATTTATTGAAACATGCTTTAACTCATGCTCCTATATTGCAATTACCTGACTTCAATAGACCATTTTTCCTAGTAGTTACTGATGCTAGTGGATCTGGAATATAAGCAGTCCTTATGTAAGATTCTCATCTCATAGCCTAGTCTAGCTGCAAACTCAAACCCTCTGAACTTAAATATTCTACCGATGATAAGGAATTGCTAGCTGTAGTACAAGCTTTACGTCAATGGAAACACTATTTAATGGGATCTGAATTCATGATCAAAACTAACCAAAAAAGTATTAAACATCTCCTTAATCAACCACAAATATTTGACCAACATTAAATGGGCTGCTTTTATTCAAAGTTTTCATCCACTCATACAATATCAACCCAGAAAAGAGAATGTTGTTGCCGATGCTTTAAGTAGAAGACCGACTATTCATAATATTTATGTGATATCTTTTGACTCTCTTCTTCCTATGAAAGACACTTATGACCAAGATCCTACTTTTCAAGCTGATTGGAATAAACTAGTTGCAAATAACTGGATTCCCATTGATTCATTGTCTTACACTGATGGATTTATGTTTTATGAAAAAAGATTATGTGTAACTGTTCCATTTCGATCATTTGTTTTGCATGAAATTCATTGTTCCCCATACCAAGGCCATAGAGGAATTATTTCTACTTTGTATACACTGATTGAAGATTTTTATTGGCCACACATGGAATCTGATGTATCTAACTTTGTATCTGAATGCTTAATTTGTCAAAGAGTTAAAAGACACCATGGTAAACAATATGGTTTATTAATGTCTTTACCAATTCCAGAACGACCATGGGAACAGATCTCAATGGACTTTATCACTGGTTTACCTAACACTAAAGCTAATCATGGCATGATTTGGACTATTGTTGATAGGTTTAGCAAACAAGCATATTTCATTACATGCAAGAAAACATTAACTGCATCTCAAGCTGCTCAATTGTTCTTGAAAACTATTTTCACTAATCATGGTTTGCCAAAAGTAATTATTTTTTACCGTGATTCTAGATTGTGCAATAATTTTTGGATTACTTTGTTTGCTAACTTAGGAACAAAGATTGATTTTTCATCTACATTTCATCGTGAAACAAATGGGCAAACAGAAGCTACTAACAGTATCATTTTAGATCTTTTGCGTGCATACACAATTTCAAAACCACAAACATGGGATACGCATTTACATTTACTTCAGTTTGCATACAATAGCACACCACATACAGCTACACAGAAAGCACCATTTGAAATTATTTATGGATATAGATTACCTACACCTGGTACATCATTGTCAAACAAAGTCCAAGATGTTGATGATATTGCTAACATGCATACTACTATTTTTTATGAAGTTAAAGATATGATTGCCAAAGCCCAGCAATCATACACAAAATAAGCCAACAAGAAAAGTAAAGCTATGAGTTTCAAAGTTGATGATTATATTTGGTTACGAATTGAAAAGCGAAGATTAGAAAGTGCTGACAAACACCCTGTTGTAAAGTTAGCACCTAGATTTTATGGACCTTTCAAGATCATTCACAAAATCAATGACAATGCATTTAAACTAGAATTACCACAACACTCGAAAATCCACAACACTTTTCATATCAGTTTACTACGACCTTTTAGAGGACAATTACCTATACACCCTGTCTATGAAAACCCTCCTTTGTTAGAAGAAGAAACTGAAATCCTTGAGCCTGAAACTATTCTAGATACTAACTTTATAACCACTAGAACTGGCCGTAGATATTCTAGATATTTATTAAGTTTAAAAATCATCCTATTGAAGAGGCCCAATGGATACACACTCGAGACCTTAGTGCTTACCCCTCACTACTAGCTCCACATTAAATTAATAGCAATTGAGGACAATTGCTATCCCAACACGGGGGTATGATGCTAGGAGGCATATTCCATGATGGATTCTGTGAGGTTTTGCAGTGGATTTCGTAAAATTTTATTTATTGCCGGGGCTCATACACAAGGTGGATTCCTTGTGTGAAAAGTCAATGGGGACGCCTGTCCTTTTCGGGTGTCTTGTTAATTTAATGTGCAAGTGGGTGATTCCATAGCGGGTGATTTCGCAAAATACATATTTAAATTAATAGACATTTATGAGTTTAGAATACGCACTCGTAATAACTTAAGGTTAGGATTGAGTTCTAACCAATTTATTTATTTTGTAGCTGAAGACTGCTAGGTATTCACTTTTGTCGATTTAATTTTATTATTTTCTAACAATTGTGAATGCTTCAGTTGATGTGTAGAGCAGGCAACGGTGTCATTGGGAAGCACTGGGCAATAGCGTATATTCAAGTTATTATCATTTTTTATGGGTGCGCATCTTAGGCGTGGTGCCAATATTTATTTTGATGCGCTTATTTATTGAAGCACTTGACATTTATTTATTATTTTGTATGCGCATGGGCGCACGATTTAAATATTTGTATTGGACATTGTATTAGGGTACCGCCCGACTCATTGGGCGCCCAATAGCTTTAATTCTTTAGTGGGACAAAAGCAAACACAAAAGCTAAAGTGTGCTAATTGTAAATTGGTCTATTTTTTGAGCTTGGAGATCAATAATATATCAAATACATGCTTTGTGGAGCACTCACACAAGGCATGGGGGGAGATTGTACCCAGTTAGTCTTTTGATTCTTGTCATGCAAGCTTTTTCTCTTGTTTTTTGTGCAAAAGTAGAGTTCTTTTGTTCTTGGGGACCTCCGGCACTCACTACGCGCGCATACAACATCCGATCTGTGCACCAAATAGTGGCATAATGTTTAATGAATCTATGATAGAATGATGAGAGACCAAGAAATCCTCTAAGTGAAGTGGTATTTGCAGGTGTGGGCCAGTCTTTTATACACTGCACTTTAGGATCAGCCCTAATTCCATCTTCACTAACAATGTGCCCCAAGTACTCCACTTCTGTCTGCATGAAAGAACATTTTATCTCCTTGGCAAAGAGTCTATGTTGTCTCAATACATCAAACACCTGCCTCATATGCCAAAGGTGATTCTTCAGTGATCTACTATAGATGAGGATGTCATCAAAGAAAACCAACACAAATATGAAAAGAAAGGGTTGAAGTATTTTGTTCATTAAGCTCTGAAAGGTGCAATACTAGGGTACTACCATGGTACTACTACTGTGCTATTACATCGATAGGTTGGAGTTGCCAATTTGTTCCCAATATTACACCAGTGTGCTACTTTTATTGTATTACCAATGTGCTACCAGGTTGATAGCTTGGGAGCTACCATTTTATTCTTGACTTCATAGCAGTCTCCTATTCCCATTATGCTACCAGAGTGCTATCAATGAGCCGCTTTTAGGCTACAACTAGTGTTCCAGTAGATTGGCAATATGGGAGCTACCATTTTGTGCTAAGCTTGATACCAATTTGCTAGTTTTGATATGCTAAGTTATGAGAAATTTGGATTAAAAAATGGGCCCTTAAAAATAATATAGTTTAAGATGTGGCTCTTTTGGATTGTTCAATAGAAAGGCTAGATATTGACATCCAAGGAGGGTGAATCTTCTCTCTCCAAATCTTGGTTTTTTAATCTTTAAAATGGGTTATTGAGGATTTTAAAAAGGAGTAAATGAATAATACACAATTTTTGAGTTTTTCTCACCTTGTATTTCTCCCTTTTTTGGTAGATTTTCAATTTTACTTTTTTTTTACTCTCACAAAATTATTTTGACCCAAAAGCTTAGTAGTAGACCACTTTCCCTCATTTCTCCATTCTGGTAAATTTTCGTCTCCATTGAAGCTCTCTGGAGAGAGTAACTAGGGTTTTGAGTACTCTACTTACGTCTCCACTTTCATCTCTTTGTAACTCCAGAATTTGGGTAAAATACATTTGGCCAACTCTCTTTGCATTTATTCTTGTTTGCTATTTTTTCACAATGGTTTGATGTTGTTTCTTACTATTATTGTTACTTTATTATAGAGATTGTTTTGGGCAAGAGGCACATGTTCTCTCTCTCTCTCTCTCTCTCTCTCTCTCTCTCTCTCTCTCTCTCTCTCTCTCTCTCTCTATGTGTCGTTTCTCTTTCTTGTTGTGTTTTCAATAAACCTTGATATTGGTTCTAATTGTTGTTGTTTTCTTATGCTGTTCATTTTGAGCAAGAGATGAAAATGTTGATCTCTCTCTTTCTCTCTATGGATTTTCTTTATTGCTATCTTTTCAATATAGTATAATGTTGCTTCTAACCCTTGTTATTGTTTTATTTTGGGGATAGTTTTGGGTGAAATTAATAAGTACTCATCTCTCTCTCTCTCTCTCTCTCTCTCTCTCTCTCTCTATATGTTTTCCTCTTTTTTATTGTCTTTTTAGTATACCTTCATGTAAATACTAACTCTTGCTATTGTCTTTTTGCATAGATCAATTTGGGCATGATTGGATAGATGCTCATTTCTTTCTCTCTTCCATTCACTCACACATACTCTCTTTCTTCTTCTCTGTATTTTGCCTTTTCTGCTATCTTTACAATAGGAGTTGATGCTAGTCCTAACTTTTAGATCAATTGTTGTTGCAACACTTAACACAAGGCAAAGCAAAGATTTACATGCCATGTGGTTGCCATTCTTGTATCATTACTCTTAAATACTTACGTTTTTGTGCAATTTATTGAGTCAAATTAAACTCCTATTCATTATGATGCAATTTTCTTTTCCCAAAATTCTCTGAGTATTCTTGTACTACTCTTTTCATTCTATTTCATGTAAATGGTATGATTGAAGTGATGCCTTGAAATTGATTCCTTAATTTGTCTCAATGTACATACATATATTTACAAAAGTAATTTGTCTCAATGTATTTACAAAAGTATATCTTTGGATTTCTGTGAGTGGTAATATGTTGAGAGTTTCATAGGTTCTTTTAAGTATTACCACTTTGAAATTGGTACACTGCTCTTTAAGGAGCATATAGCCAAGCAAGTCGAAAAGAACTTTGTATTTTTCTACGACTCCAAGTACATATTGCCCAAGGGGAGTCGAGAATATGAAACCCTTGAGTCTATATACATACCAAATATCAATAGCATAAAATGGCCATTGTATAGTAGTGACATTTTGCATATATATAGCATAATAATTTCAACAAACATATTGAACTTTATAAAGTGAAGCACTAGCTCAAAGAATGTACATCTAAGTTGGTCCATACCAATTGCAATTTTTACACATATGTTCAAGGAATGTGAGGGTTTGACCAAAAGCACACACATCATGAAAAGTGTATCAAAGGATTATGTAACAAGGATCTTAAGCAAAACTTGGACATCAAAAATCACTCATAGTCCTAACACGATAGAGTGTCGAGTCACAACAAAGAGCATAGCATTCAAGTAAAATTTTACTCTCTTGGTTGACTATTTTCTTACTTTGGAATGGATCAACTAGCTTTCCTTTTCAATTGCATGTACTTTGTCACACGACATACTTTATGCCTGGTGTTCAAGTATTGTAGATGCAGGATGCTCAAGGGTGAATGGTTGTGCCTTGATCAAGACACATGTGAAAGTACAACTAGAGCAAGAAAGGGAGAGACTAGAAATGGGAACTACAACAGTCACAATGTGTGACTAGGCCTTCCTTTATTCAAACTGTCACTAAAAGAATAAAGAATAAAGTGACAGTGACGGGCGCCCATCACCTGCAGTGTGCAGTGGCAGTGACTGTCAGTGTAGTAATACACGGGCGGCTAGGCAGAGGCGCCTTTATCCCCAACAACCTCCCACTTAAAGGCGAATCTACCCCAGTGAGGAGTGAAAAGAAAAAGAAAAAAGACAGTACAACATGTACACATGTATAACAAGATGAGGAAAGACGTCATCTCATCCCATGCCCATCAACATCCTGAGGAAGGCAAAGCGCTCTATAGAGAGGCTTTTTGTGAGTAGATCTGCAGGATTCTGGTCAGTTGAAATCTTGACAAGATCAACACACTTGTCCTCAATGACCCCACGTATGAAGTGATACCTCACTTCAATGTGTTTCGTCTTCGAATGGAAGACCAGGGATTCTTGGCTAACTAAATAGCACTCATAGAATTCGAATGCAGTGTAGGAATAGCATCAATACCAAGGTCAGCAAACAACTAAAAGACCCAACCAAATGGCCTCCTTGCAAGCCTCAGTGGCTACAACATACTCGGCCTCTGTAGTAGTAGAAAGGGCCGTGCATTTCTGCACCCTGGACATCCAAGAAACAACACCTTTAGCATAGGTGAATACATAGCCGGAAGTGGACTTTCTACTATCTGCATGTCCTGCATAATCAGAGTCAGTGTATCCCATGACTCCTGTATCCTAGCTGCCATAACATATGCACATATCTGCAGTGTCCTTCAGGTACCTCATGATACCCTTCACGGCATCCCAATGCTTCTTGCCAGGTGTAGCCATATAGCGTGCCACAACACCAACTGCAAAGGCAATATCGGGACGAGTGGCTATCATGGCATACATAAGACTGCCCACTACGGATGCATAGGGAATCTTGGCTGTCTCGGTCTTCTGCTCTTCTATCTATAGGCAATCAGCCTGTGATACCTTCACATAAGAAGGCAATGGATAGCCAATAGGCTTTATATCGTGCATGCAGAAGCGCTCAAGGACTTTATGAATGTACTCCCTCTGTGACAAGTAGAGGAGTCCCTGATGCCTGTCGCATGTAATGCTCATACCAAGTATGTGACTGGCCTGTCCCAGATCTTTCATCTCAAAGCTATTCTTGAGCTGAGCCTTAATAGCATCTAGCTCATCATTAGCTTTCCTTGCTATCAGCATATCATCCACATAGAGTACCAAAATCAATAAAGAACCATCACGGGCTTTCTTCGTGTAAAGACACCGATCCATAGCACTCCAGCTGTAGCCCTTTGACTGCATAAAGGCATCAAACTTATGATATCACTCCCTAGGTGCTTGTTTCAAGCCATAAAGACTTTTCTTCAATTTGCACACTAGGTGCTCCCTGCCAGGTTTTGCAAAGCCCTTAGGCTGCTCCATATAAATCTCATCATGCAAGTCCCCATGTAAGAAAGCCGTCTTGACATCCATCTGGTATAAATCCAAGTCAAGCTGAGCAACCAAAGCCAAGACTAAGCACAGGGTGGTCATCTTAACTACAGGAGAAAAGACCTCATCAAAGTCCACACCATGCTCCTGCTTAAAACCCTTTGCTACCAATCTAGCCTTGTATGCTGGCTTGGGGTGTCCAAGGGTACTTTTTAGCTTGTACACCCACTTGCATGGCAAAGCCTTCTTGCCCGTAAGCAAGGAAACCAAATCCCAAGTGTCATTCTTATGTAGGGAGTCTATCTCAGATTGCATAGCCCTCTCCCAGGAGTGACTGTCACCCTTGCGCATAGCCTCATCATAAGTGAAAGGCTCTCATGCATCTATAACCAAGACATAATGCATCGAGGGATGAAATCTATCTGTTGGACGTCTATCTCTAGTAGACCGTCTCACGGCATGCTCTGCTGCCTGCCCAGCTGCATGTCCAACGCCCTGACCATGAGCATCTACTGCAACTGTAGGATGTCCAACTGGCTATGCGGGAGCTCTCAGCTCCTCCTAAAATATGACCCTGCGGATCTCAACAACACTCTCAGGTTGCCTATGCATCTTATCTTCATGGAAGACTACATCATGACTGCAGATGACTTTCCGTGCCTGTGGATCCCAGAGACGGTAACCCATCTCACATGCATCCCCATAACCAAGGAAAATGCATTTGACACTCTTGGGATCTAGCTTACTTCTCTTGTCCCTGGGCACATGGCAAAATGCCTCACATCCAAAGACACGGAGATGCGCATAAGATGGAGGTTTTCCAGTCCATACCTCCTCTGCAACCTGGAAATCCAAATCACTAGAAGGTGATCTATTTATGACATGTACAGCTGTACTAACTGCCTCGGCCCAAAAGCTCTGTGGTAGGCTTGCATGGCTAAGCAAACTGCGTACACGCTCCTGGATGGTTCTATTCATCCACTCAGCTAAACCATTCTAGGGGGGGTGTAGGGGGCGGTACCTTGATGCTTAATACCCCTCTCATCACATAACTGGTCAAAAGCAAGTGAGACATACTCACCCCCATTATCTGTCCTTAGGCATTTTAGCCTATACCCAGACGGGTTCTCAACCAATGCAAGCCATCTTTGAAACACAGCCAAGACATCGGATTTGAGCTTAATGGGATAAGCCTAAAATTTTTGTGAAAAATCATCTATGAACGTAACAAAATACTTTGCACCACCCATAGAATGACAAGGCATGGGCCCACAGACATCCGAATATACCAATGCCAACGGCTCACTCATGCGTGGCCTACCAGACTTCTTATGCGTAGACCTAGTCTGCTTGCCATAAAGACAATGCTCACATGAATCAAAACATGCATAATCAAGGGGCAGTAAGTACTGCAAACTAGAAAGCATTTTCATTCCCTTCAAAGACATATGGCTCAAACAGGCATGCCAAAGAGATACATGTGGGATAGAACCCACAGACAAAACATGGTCAAGGGAAGAAGCTGATACAATCAAGGGGTAGAGACTACCAGCCTTGGCACCTCTCGCAATCACAAGTCTTCCCACGAGTGATCTTCCATGGAGAGTCTCCAAAAGATACATGTTAACCTGCGTCATCAAGCTGTCTAGCTGACATGAGACTGTGTGTCAAAGCAGGTACATGAATTACATCTTGCATAACAAAACTGCTGCTAGAAGGAAATTGTAGCCTAACATCACCAATGCCCACAATATCAAGAGAGCTGACACCACCCAAGCGCACAGTACCCAAAACAGTATGGTATGAATGAAACCACTCTCGGCAAGGTGTCACATGAAAGGATGCACCTGAGTCCAAGAGCCAACACTATGCATACATAGAGTGTATCTCTGTCATCTGCGAAGCACTATAAGAAGCTGCAAGGATATAATCATCATCATCAAAATCCTCAGGTTGCATAATATTGATCTCTTCAATTTTAACACTGGACTTTGCAGGCACTATGCTGCGATCAAAAGACTTATCCTGTAGTTTGTCTTTCCCCTTATCTTTGCACCTTTCATTGCGCAATTCATGTCATTGTGGCCTAATATAGCCCTTTTTCCCACAATGGTGACAAGTAACGTCTGCATTCCTGCCACGAGATTTGCTACGTGACTTCCCACGAGACTTGGACCGAGATTTTTGAGAATCCCGTCCATGGCCACTACCACCGCCATGCTTTTCATATCCATCATTCCTGCCTCTAACTGTCATAGCATGCGACACACAAGAGGCATCCAAATTCTTACGGTTAACCTCTTCTTGCAGAAGAGCACTCTCAACATCAGATAATTTCAAGGTAGCAGTAGAGGCACATAATGCAGTGCGGAATACATCCCATGACTCATTAAGAGTACCAAGTAAGAAAAGTTGAGTGACATCCTTTGCAAAAGTGATGTCCTGTGAAGTCAAGTTCTTGAGTATAGCATGGAACTGGCTCAAGTGAGCAGACATAGTCACATTCTCCTTCATGCGCAGATCCATAAGCTGTTCAGCCAATACATTTGACTCACTGGACTTTTCTTGTCATAGAGATTCTTGATTTTATCCCACAACTGCCATGCACTCTGTTCTTCCTCAAATACATTGTAGTGAACCTGTTCTGTGAGAGACAAGACAATGGTGGACTTGCATAACTCATCAAGCTCAAGCCATTCCTCATTTAGCATAGTTGCAGGCAGATGCCCGCTTAACCTCAAAGGTTCGATCTGCGATTTCTGCACCAACACCTACCAAATCTGGCTCTTCCAATAAGAGTAATTCGTACCATCAAGCTTAGTGATGTTGAAAATAGCATGATCAGTGGACAAACTCGCAATAATGCAAGCTAGAAGACTATAGACACTTCAAAACTACTTGCTGTTTACTGCAAAAAATGACCACAAAATCACCAAAATCGAGGGAAAATGGCGAGGAAAGTGGAACCAAAGCTGCTGCCCACCAAGTACTAGTGAAAGTACATCATTTCATAGTGTTTCAACATGAAAAATCCATGTCAGTCATACATATATGCTTGCTGTAATAAATTTCAGATTTCAGTAAAAGAGAGCTAACAGTGCCAAAATCGGATCCCAAGGCAATCAGATATTGCCAAGACCAAAGCCGGCATCATGCGGGCATAGCATAAGCATATGATGGTCGATAAGCATGAATCCAACACCCAAGTATATCATACAAACATCTGCCAATGAGTAAGCACACCCCCCAGTCAACGGGGCAAAGTGTTCATGCCACTACTAAAACTTGACACAAGTAGGTGTCAGTTCACAAAGATACGGATCCAAAAGTGAGACTTAGTTCATAAGCATATAGTGAACCAAGACATATGATGTATCATCCCAAAAGGTAAGAAGTCCCAAAGTCTCAAGTGTATGTAACTGCTCAATAGCATGTAATGGCTCAATGCATAAAAGTACCACCTGCTCAATGTTTGATAAGCATTCAAGAATGATCCCACTGGCACAAAAGTCATATGTACGAGCTCAAGATCTCAAGCCAAGGCAAGACACAGTGCCAATGACAAGACAATACATCAATAGTACATCTTGAACATGTAGGAGGTAGAGCATCTGTATGTAGCATCCGTAAGCAAGTAAGACATCAAATGCATCCCAATCCAAACTCTGACAAGCCAAGTAACATCCAAGACTACTCCAGATAATCCAAAATGCATCCAAGGTGGAGCTTCAATGAGCACTCAAGCTCAACGTATACATAGGGTAATCAACCATGACATGAGCATCAAGCCGTAGGCAATGGGTATGCATAAACCCAAGAAGCATCACTGTCAAAGCATATACCAATGTCAATAAGTGTGGGCTGAAATAAGCTCAAGATTCCAAAAGCATCTAGATTCAATGACAAGCTCAAAGTCATCCCTTGATGATCAATACATCATAGCATAACCCAAGACATACATTCGGAACAAATAGGCATATGTCAAAGCATGAAAGATAGCTTTAGCCCAAGAGTATTCAGCATGCATTTACTGTTATAAGCTATGTATTTTTAGTACCAAAATCAGGTCAAAATCATAGCATTATATGTAGCTTCAATCCCCAATCAATCGTGATGCAATAGGCATCAGACCGGTTATGTAGTCATGCCCAAACAAGCATAGGCATACAAATACATGCTATCTTAGACCTGAAATCTTGCCTGAATCGGGTTCCAAATGCCCGAGATATGACAAAAAGAGTGATTTTTAGGCTAGATTTTGAAACAGGCACAAAAAAAAATATGAGCTAGCTGGGGCAGGGTCTGTTGTCCCACGTGTCAATAATGGGGCCCAAAGGGGGCACAAATGAGGGCCAAAGAAGGCCTACACCAAGCCTTAGCAAGCCTTAATAGGCTGGAAGCAAGATCCAAGTGAAGGAAGCTCCAAGAGGTGTGAGCTATGGCTGCCCACAACTTGTTTACAGCCTGTGAGACCTGAGAACTGAAGTAAAACTCTGAAATAATGAAGCAATATCTCAATGTCCATGCCTTGATGGTGCCTCAATAGGCCGGGAAGAAGTTTGGGAAGCCGGGGAGTGACGGGAGCTTAAGAGAATGAGCTATGGCTGCCGGGAAGGAGACCCAATGCAAGTGGGGAGTGGATGGGATGCTAAGAATGCCATGAACCAAGCTCAAGAGTCGGAAAGCAAAGCTCTGATACCAATTGAAAGGGAGCGACGGATCGAAGGTTGAACTTGAGAGCTATGGTGGGAGAGCAAGAGCAAGAAAGGGAGAGACTAGAAATGGGAACTCCAACAGTCACAATGTGTGACCGGGCCTTCCTTTATTCAAACTGTCACTAAAAGAATAAAGAATAAAGTGACAGTGATGGGTGCCCGCCACCTGTAGTGTGTGCAGTGGCGGTGACTGTTAGTATAGTAATACACGAGCGCCTAGGCAGAGGCGCCTTTACCCCCAACAAATACAATCAATATATCCAATTCTATAGGAGATGGAAGAGATGTGATATGATCTAATACATGGTGCGAAAAAGTGCCATCAAGCAAGACATTTAGCCATTGAATGTACTCGAAAACCAACTATCCTTGGAGCCTTCTATTCGTACTATTTAAAGAAGAACCATATAAAATATATTTGCTCTTTGAAGGAGATGCATGAAAGAAGGAAGAAAGATGAGGAAGCAAGATTTCACTTTTTAGAATCCAAGATGACTACCCAGGATATCAGACCAAAGCTTAGAGAGTTCAATCCTAATTTTGGCCCAAGGAGGTTTCCCTCTCAGAGTTATAGAGGATGGCAGTCTAGTGGTAGCTAGAGATCAGAAGTGGAGTATTAGAGATGTGGAGAAAAGGGACGTATCTCACCTAACTATCCAAATCCTAGAAGGTCTGTGGACTACAAACCCTTATTCAGTCGATGCAAAGAAGACGGCCACAGTGCAAAAGGTTATCCTAGTCCGCGGCTCCTATGAAAGCCAACACCACTAATCAAGAGAGAAGACCTAAGAACCTGCCTTCAACTTGGTGGAATTGGAAGTTGCCGCAATAACACCTACCAAGAAGAGAGAACCCATAGTTCCAAAAGAGAATGTTCCTTTTGTCAAAGAAGTGACATTCAATCTTCTAAAAGAGAAACAAAATAGTACAGGATAGAACGGTACAGAATAGAGTAGTCCAGTACTAAGAAGGATACTAAGACATGACCATAGGTCCAAGAGATAGAGGATGTAAAAGTACCCCCAGTGATAGAAGAAGTATAGATGTTGCAACTGGTAGAAGAAAAAGGAAAGATAAAAGTGGTTGTTGCCCCATTCCCTAGCCGATTGGAGAAGCCCATGGAACCTATCAAAGAGTATAACTTGGTTAAAGACCCAGATACCTTCAAACCAAATCTAACATTTTGACAGTTATTGATGCTATCCCCTAGTTGTCAAAGAAAATTTAAAAGTATATTGACAAGAAAACATAGCCTAAGGATTTCTCCCACAGCTACCACTAAGTTTAATAAAGTCCCAGAGCCTGTGAAAGAAGTGGATGTGGCTAACGCCTTCCCAGATCCTGGTATCCTAGAGATTGGCATTTGGATTGAAGGATGTTTTATAGTGGACGCATTGATTAATGGAGGCCCATCAGTAAACATGATGACAGATGTGATAATGAAAGATCTAGGCTTGTAAGATATGTAGCCTACACAATGGCTTATTAGACTTGTGGACCAAAGAAGAATTAAGCCTCTGGATATTCTCCCATATGTGAAGACAACTCTCGCAGGAGGATGAGACTATTGGCTGACCTATTTGGTGGTAAAACCAAATCCCTATAGGACCTCATATCCTCTGCTTTTTGGAAGACCCTGGCTTTTTGAAGCAAGCACATGAATGGATTGGTTCAAGGGAACTCTAACCCTAGGCAAAGGACCCAACAAGGTGGTAGTCAAGTTGTATGGCTTGCAAAAAGGTAATGGATCCATCTCTATCGAAGTCTTAACAGACTCCTCCAACAAAGTTACAAATGGGATATCAGCAAATGCAGAAGCTGTCAAATAGATATTTCCCAAGAACACCCTTGCTGCCTTTCAAAGAGTAATGATGGATGCATTTCAAAATTACCTACATGATTTTATTGAGGTATACTTGGATGACTTCTATGTCTATAGCTTAATTTGTGAGCATTGGGAACACTTGGAGCAGTGCTTTGACAGATGCCGAGAGTATGGGATCTCTCTCAGCCCTGACAAATGTGTATTCGAAGTCTCTTCAAGAGTTCTTCTGGGCAACATTTTCTTTGCAACAAACCCTACAAAGATTGGGAAGATTGCAGCTCTAACTGTGCCAACCAACCTCAAACAGTTGAGGGGATTCCTTGGCCATGTGGGCTATTACAGATGATTCATTGCACATTTTGCAACAAAGGTAGCCCCCTTGCATAAGCTCCTGAGAAAAGGTGTAGAGTTTACATGGATTGCTGTTGTGATAAAGCATTCAACACTCTGGAGCACTGCTTGATTGAAGCACCCATCTTACAACCTCCTGATTGGACAAAGGAATTCCATGTGCACATTGATGCATATGTCAAAGGGTTAGGTGCAGTCTTATGTCAAAAAGGCTCCTCAAAGTTATTTCAACCTATCTACTACATAAGCCATAGGGTCATTAATAGAGAAAGAAACTACATATTGACAGAGCTAGAGTGCCTCGCAATGATTTTTGGCTTGGAAAAGTTCTCCGACACTACTCGCTCTCAATGCACTTCAAGTTCTATGTGGACCATGAGACATTGTCTTTCTTGATGAATAAGGTAGATATGAAAGGCCGAATGATGAGATGGCTCCTTCTGTTCCTGGAGTTGGATTTTGAAGTGGTGTGACCAAACCCGATCACTCCCATGTCCTAGCTGATCATCTATCATGAATCCCTCAGAGCAACGAAGACGAGCACGATAACCTAGACCTCCCTGATGCTTCCTTGTTTCTAGTTAAAAATATAATCCCATGGTATGTAGATATAGCCAAACTCTTGTGTAGCGAAAACCAGGAACTTGAAGATAAGAGGATAATGTGCACAATAAGAGATACGTATAGAGACAATATAGAAAAGGTAGTAAACTGCAGTTGAGTATTTCATTGCTAGTGGTTGTATATATAGAGGGTACATTAAATGAGGTAGGTGAGCTTTATCTCTAAATATATGAGATATTGACAAAGTGGATATCTATGAGATCCTTTTGTTCACATACTGACTTGTCCTTATCTTATCCAAACCTTTATCCTTATCCACAACTTTATTTTAACATCCCCCCTCAAAAGGATTCCATAGGTATTTGTAGAGAAATAAAAGATTACATTGAATTCATCAATTTAGCTAGAATGTTTTCCCCTCCCAACCGGATCATGCAAAGGATTTGCATGGCAATTTTGTGCTTCAAGTGAGGAACTGATTTGGTGAGGAAATCAGTATCATTATCACATTATGGTACATATTGAAGGATGATATGGGAATTTTCAACTAATTCACATACAAAATGATATCTCATATCAATATGTTAGAGTTTAATGCTTAATTTTGGTCCTTGAGTAACAAAGATTGATGCTTTATTGTCAGTGAAGATTGGAATTTGTTGAGACTGATACCCAAAACTGATGTTTTCCAAGAGTTTCTTCATATAAATAATTTCCTAGGTGGCCATGTTGCATGCCACATATTCGGCTTTAGTAGTAGAAAGTGAAACAAAGTGTTGCTATTTGGTACTCCAAGAGATGGGACCTCCTACTAAAGTAATGATAAAACCAGTGATGAGAGATCTTCAGGTAGCAGGATCACCACCCCAATCTACATCGAAATAGGCCCGTAAAAGAAAATCATTGTTGTCTTTTGTAAAACAAATTTTCATATTTGATATTGCTTTTAGATATCGCAAGACCTGTTTAAGTTGCTTCCAATGTTCATAAGTGGGTTGATGCATGGCCTTGGAGAAAATATGTCCTGCTGCATAAGATAAATCTAGACAGGTACAAGTTATTAGATATCGAAGATATCCAAGTGCCTCCATATAAGGAATAGTCTCCATTTCACGAGCCTGATCAATAAGAATGGGATGAGGATGGATTCAATTGGAGATTTTGGGCAAGTGGAGTGACCATAGGATTACATTTTAGCATGGTATAATGGGAGAGAATAGACATAATGTAGGTATGTTGATGCATTTTGATAGATGTGGGTGATTGTTCAATTTCAATGCCAAGACATTAATGCATAGGACCATAGTCTATTGTAGCAAACTGTGAAGATATTATAGATTTGGCTTTGGACATTGCATGAGGAGTGTTGGCAAGAATAGGAATGTCATCAACATAGAGACCTAAGATCATGATTGTGTTGCCCTGAAGAAGAGTATAAATGTTGTGATCTATTTCTAGCCACCGAAAGCCATGGTGTAGTAAGTGAGAATGAATACAAGTGTACCACTACCTTGGTGCCTATTTTAGGACATAAAGAGCTTTATGCAGTATAAGCAAACGTGTGTAGGAAATTTGGGATCAACAAAGTTTGATGGTTGAGATGACATATAGATTTTTTCTTCTAAGTGACCATACAAGAAGGCAATCTTGACATCAATGTGGTAAAGAATTAATTTAAAATGATATTCCATGGAGAGTAATACCCGTAAAGAGGACAAAGAAAGTACATGAGAGAATGTACTTCCGTAATGGAGGCCTTCAATTTCTTTGAAACCACGAGCCACAAGTTGAGCTTTGTACTTGTCGATGGAGCCATCTGGTTTGAGCTTTTTGCGAAGTACCCATTTGCAGCTTATGGCAATTTCTCCAAGAGGAAGGGGTACCAATTTCCAAGTGTTATTGTGAAGTAGAGCTTTGTATTCATCAAGCATTGCAGCTTGCCATTGAGAGGCTTCATTACTTTGAAGTGCTTGAGTAACAGTAGGGAAAATTGGAGCTTCGGGAATAGTGATTGGAGGTGAATCTTGAGCTTGGCCAAGGGCAATGTTGGCTTGAAGATGAAGATCATGTAAGTTTTTGAAGCAAGGAGTTGATTGTGATTGTACCTCTTCAGTGTCGAAGTCGGAAGTACTGAATAGAGTAATCAACATTGACGGAGAAGCTAGAGAAGTTGGAGATGGAGGCCATAGAGTCGTAACAATGAGAGCCATAGGAGAAGTATTGCTTGATGTTGAAGACATTGTGGCTATGCGAGCTGACCTTCAAGGTTTGTGCTCATTAGTGGATGGAGCTAATTTGGGAGTAGAGGCCTAGAGAGGAATCGAGTTTTTATGAGGAAATGAAGCTTGTGGAAGATTGGAAACCTACTAATTATATAGATTTTCTCTTTCATATTGGGAGCTTTGAAATTCTGGAGACAAGAAAGTATCTGACCGAGTGTTAAATTGTTGATTACAATTTGTGGCAGGCTCATAAATTGTTGATTACAATTTGTGGCAAGCTCATATTTAGGATAGGCAACAGTCGAGCTATGGTGCGCCAGTTGCTGGTGATGCATTGCATGTACCTTGTTTTCATGGATTGGAGCAGTTGGCGATTTTGGACTGATTGAAGAGTCCATATGCTGTGAGCCGTAGAGGTGTTGCATGGCATTCAATGCACAGGTTGCTGCCTGATGGTCAGCGCCGTTTGAAGGGACATCATGCGTGATTATCACCGTTTGACAAGCTAGAGTAATAATGGCTTTTGACGTTTTTAATCACGTTTGATATCCATTAAGGTTTGAAGCTTTTTGAGATGAGGGTTGTTCATGTGATCTAATGGAATTTGAACTTCTAAAAGAAGATAAGGATGATGATAAAGGTGAAGAGCTGGTGTGGCTAGAAAGAGAGGATTCTGTTGAAGATATGATTGGATTTGTATGAGGCATGTCTAATGTCAGAGATTCATTGACGGGAAAAAGTGTGAGAGATGGACATTGTGTAGTGTTGGACGGAAGAAGATTATCTCCATAAAATATGGCACTTCGGCCAGAAATAAAGACTTTGTCAGTTGGATCATAGAAGCGATAGGCTTTGTGACCATGTGGCTCTCCATATCCTGTAAAAATTAGTTGTGTGGCTCTAGGAGAAAACTTGGATTTGTGATCTTGATTGACAAGAAATGCAGTGCATCCAAAGACTTTAAGATGTGATAAGTCAGGAGGGTGACTAAACCACAATCTATAAGGAGTATTATTTTGTAGGGAGTTGGAATACAACCTATTTTGAAGATATGTTGTAGTAGCAATTGCTTCCTCCTAGTAGTCTTTTCCTAGACGAGCTAATGATAGCATAGCTCTTGTAGCATTGAGTAGTGTATGATTCTTTCTTTTGACAACTCCATTTTGTTGTGGATGATGTGGTATGGTAAGCTCATGATGAATGCCAAAGGCCTTGCAATAATCTTTGAATTCATTTGAAGTATATTCTCCTCCGTTGTCAGTACAAATAGCTTTGAGTCGTAACTCGTGCTTATTTTCAACTGCTTCCTTATATTCTTGGAACTTGGAGAATACTTGTGACTTCCTCTTGAGAAAATATATCACAATATATCTTGAATAATCATCAATAAGCACCATGAAGTATTTTTCTCCAGTGAGAGATACAGGATTTATTGGACCACAAATGTTAGAGTGTACTAATTGAAGTGGTTGAGTCGTAATGGAGTAAGATTTGGGATAAGGAAGATTTGTGGCTTTACTGAGAGAACAAGCTTGAGAAAATGGAAGTTGAGAGAGAGAAGATGAAATGCCACGGACAAGCTTCTTGTGAATAGGTTGTTGGAGAATATTCTGAGAGGCATGACCAAGCCTAGAGTGCCATAGAAGTGTGTTCTATTGTAGACTTGTAAGTGAAGTGGAGTTAGCTGAAGCATTTGAAGAAGGTTGTAGTAGTGAATACCCAAGTGTATAAAGCCGACCTACTTTGGGCATGTAAGTTTGAGAGAAGGTGAGAGTAGTTGTAAGATGCAGTGGTCTTTATAGAAGTGAGTAGTGAGAGAGGATTGAGAAGTGAGCTCACCGATACTTAATAGATTTTTCTTGATATTGGAAACATAATAGACTCTATGTACCTTGATTATGTGATTAGAGGGAAGCTCCACTTGAATTGTGCCGTAGCCTTGAGCTTGTTGAATGAGGTTGTCCCCCATGGCAACAAGGAGTGGAGTAGAGATCTCTTTGAAGTTGACTAACCATTCCTTGTGAAATGTCATATGATGAGTAGCTCGAAAATCTAGAAACCATGTATATTCTTCTTTGGAGTTTGATGAAGGTGCCCAAACACTTGTGGCGAGGCTGATGATTGTTTTTTGTTGCTCTTCGATGTCATAATTGCCAATGCTAACAAAGTGAGCATGACCTTTTGATTGATATTTGTTGAATCTATTATTTTGACGACAATCCTTTTCAATATGACCTTGTCTTTTGCAAGCATTACATATGAGATGATAATGAGGGTTTCTTGTTAAGGATAGGGATTGAGAAGACTGGGTAAGAGTTGGGCTTATGTTGAGGATTACTAATAATCACTTTGAAGTTAGACCGAGAAGAAAACTTAGGATTTTGTTGAAAGTGTTGAGCTCTTTTGTGAAAATGTTTTGGGTTTTAAGCAGTTACAGCTAGAGCATTGGATTCTTGATTTGAAGAAGTAGAAAGAGTATCTCTCATGACTTGCTCTTGCTTGATTCTATTAATCAGTGCGACTGAAGCTTGAGTTTGTCAGTGGAGGTTTGAGTAGTAATAAAGGCTCTCCAAGATAGAGGCAAATAAGAGAGTAGAAACATGGCTTGTAATTCTTCTGAGATGACCAAACCAAATATTATGGTTTCATCTAGCAAAGATTTCCACTATTCTAAGAATTTAGTGGTAGATTGATCTTCATGCATGGTTGCAATAGATAGTTTTCTAAACATGGTCATTTGATAAACAATGTCTGTGTGTTCATATGTATTGTTGAAGAATTCCCAAATACCTTTTGCAGTGGGTATTGTTCTTACTAGTTGTACTTGGAGATCTCCACAATGGACAAGTATTTCCATTCTCGAAGCTGCATCTCTTTGCATCCAATCTTCCTTGTATGCTCCTTCTTGTTCAGGGCAGTCTTCCTTGCCATTGATAATATTCCATAGGTTTGCTTGAGATAGGTAAAGCTCTGTCCTTAGCTTCCACACTTGATAGTTGCTTCCATTGAGTTTGTCGATCTTGATGTGTCAGTTGTAGGAGATAGTAGCATTGACGAGAGCCATTGGAAGAATGGGAGTAAAGGAGGATGAGTAGTTTGTGAATTTGAGGAGAGTATGATAAGCTAGAAAGATAGGGTGCTCTGATACCATGTAGTGAAAACCAGGAACTTGAAGATAAGAGGATAATGTGCACAATAAGAGATAGAGATAGAGACAATATAGAAAAGGTAGTGAACTGCAGTTGAGTATTTCATTGCTAGTGGTTGTATATATACAGGGTACATTAAATGAGGTAGGTGAGCTTTATCTCTAAATATCTAAGATATTGACAAAGTGGATATCTATGAGATCCTTTTGTCCACATACTGACTTGTCATTATCTTATCCAAACTTTTATCCTTATCTATAACTTTATCTTAACATCTTGGCCACTCAACAATATTCTCATAGCATCTCCTGCAAAGAGAAGAAGCTTCTGTTGAAATTAGTCCCCCTACACCCTGTTAGACAATGCTCTATTGTACAAGAGAGGGAAAGATAAAGTGCCGCAAATATGTGTTGTAGGAGATGAGATTGGGATAATGCTAAAAGCGTGCCATGACGAGCCTTGTGGAAGACACTTTGTAGGAGAAGAGACAACTAGAAAGGCTTTGCTCATAGGATATTGGTGGCTTGCCTTACCCAAAGATGCCTACAACTACTATAAACATTGTGATGCTTGTTAGAGAATGGGAAAGCCTACCAAATCCATCGCTATGCCACTATAGTCCATCCTTTCCCTAAATCCATTCGAGAAGTGGGACATCAACTTCATGTGCGGCTAATCGATTCGCCAATCAAAAGGAAGTAGAACATATACATTTTGGTATATACAACTATGTGTCAAAGTGGTGTGAAGCCAAAGCTCTTGAATGAGATGATGGCAATGTGGCCCTATTTCTGTATGAGAATATCATTACTCGACTTAGTAATCCCTTAGAGCTAGTAAGTGATATAGGTACTCACTTTCTCAACAACATTATGGGAGAACTGATAAAGCTTTATAAGATATTTCATCACAAGTCCACACCCTACTATCCTAGAGCCAACAGCCAAGTCAAAGTTACCAATCGCATCCTCTATTCAATCCTGACAAGGACGATTGTTGAACATCACCATGATTGGGATGATCAATTTATAGAGGCCCTCTGGGCATATAGAACCTCTTATAAGGCTATTATAGGATAAACACTTTTTCAGCTAGTGTATAGCATAAAAGTGATCTTCCCTATCGAGTTAGAGCTACCCTCTTTTTGAGTGGTTAATACCCTGAATGACTTTACAATGTATGGAAGCCACACATGCTAGACGAAAGGCTTACCATGACAACTTTATTAAACATAAGGAATTCAAAGAAGGAGATCTAGTCCTCTCCTATAAT
Source organism: Lygodium microphyllum (assembly GCF_053477565.2). Taxonomy (NCBI): domain Eukaryota; kingdom Viridiplantae; phylum Streptophyta; class Polypodiopsida; order Schizaeales; family Lygodiaceae; genus Lygodium; species Lygodium microphyllum. The sequence continues at coordinate 75,541,315 of NC_141162.1, forward strand.
TCGTGCTTTGCATGTTCTGAGGAAAGCTCCAACGGTGATGGATGGGCCCCTACAAGGTACTTGCTGTCAACCCTAATGGCTTTATTCGGATACAAACCATGGACACCTCTGAAGATCCCTTCCTAATCAATGGCCATAGCCCAAAAAAGTACTTCCCTCATTGGGAATACTGACAATCACACTCGACAATACCTCTCCCTCTGAGGCATCAATCCTTCCTCCTTTTTATGTTGCTTTTGATATCCATCATTCTCAGCCTAACAGGGTGGTACCATTATAATAGCCCCTCACCTCCTCCTGTGCCTTCTATTTGATTACCTTCCTATTCAATCCAACAAACATGATGTGGATGGTTTTGATAAGTAATGTTCTAGTCATGTGAACAAAAAGAAAAAAAACAAAACAAAACAAAACACAAGTTAGTTATGGGAGAAAAGGACTTTGGTCCATGCCATGCCAACCTACTCTTCAAGAAAAGGTGGAAACATCCTTGGGAGTAGGGAAAAATAAAAAAAAGAGAGAATAAAAGAAAAAGAAATATAAAATTTGATATGGGAGAAAATGAAGAAATTCCCTGTCATAACAGGCCTCGCTCTAAGAAAATGTGGCAAACACCCTTGGGCGAGAAGCTAGCTATGGAAAAGATGGTAACACCCTGCAATCCAATTGATTCCTCAATTGACCTTCCTGGATCCAGCTCCACAACCATCTCCCATAGTGGTGCACTGTGTCCTGCGTCTCTCTACAGAGCATTTTTCTTCTTTGGCAGATGACATGTTCTTATATTCCAACATAAGTTCTTGATCTATGGATTACCTCCTTGAGTACGCCTCTTCATCAAACAATGGACACAATTTGACATCATCAATAGCTGACCTTCATTAGCAACTCCTTGAGTGATGTGCGCTTTCATTCTACTAGGATGGGGATGTGAGTATGGGATGCCCTATGCACTTATCAACAAAGAGGTAGACAGAGGATGGGGTGAGTGATCAATCCTTGTCCTTTAAATCCAAATGAGAGGTGAGATGGGTGAATGGAGCATTGCACACATAGCTTGGGCTTCTCAATGCACAAAGCATGATATGTTCTTGTTCATGACACTAGAAGGCTCCTTGGCCTTCCTTCTTACACGTATGTCGACACAAGGGGTGGGATGCATTGTTGCACCATCAATTGCACACAAGCTATATAACCTTTGCATAAGTAGCAGTGAGTATTAAATCAATGGATGTCAAAAATTGGGTTGCCCTTCTGTATTTATCAACAGAGCATGAGACAAAGGGGGTTTTGAACATGACAAAATTTCCCCTCGATCAATTTTGAGAGGTGAGGTTTAAGGGATGTTATGACATTACCGACTAGGTACATTTATGTTTTTCTATGCACACATGGACGGGCCTCTTTCATCATTATAGGACACATCACTCTATGATGTGCACTGCACTACAAGGCCCCCTGGCCTTCCTTCTTGCACTTATGCCAGATGGGTTGGGACACACAAATGCACCATCAATTGTGCACATTGGCATACTTCTTTTGTATCATTCCCTTGTTGATTTCTAAAACGAGTGTGAGGTATGGGTCCCATTCTACTCCTATTCAAGCGATGTGAGTTATGGGGTGAGCAACTGATCTATCATCCCAACATGAGTGATTGCCAAGATTGAGTGTTATATTCTTCACCACATCGACGGCTTACCAGTTCTTCATCAACGATGCTACCTCCGTGGTGCTTCTGCCTAGTCCATGTCATGTGGAAGCATGTTGTGTCTAGCTTTGGTACCTCCTGTGGATGAGTTCATCTACCCAACGTGCATCATCAACAATCTCCATTGGTCAACTGAATGGGCTAAGTGTTTCTAACCCTACCTCTTACATTCATTTATGTGTATCTCATGTCTTAAGTATAGGGATGTACAGGTACGGTGGGTCATAGTCCAGTTATAAACCCTTGTTGATTAGTCAAACCGATATGTTCATGTTTTAAGTGTGAGGATGCGTCCTTGCGTGTCTTGTTTATATACATTCATGAACACCTTGCTAACTGATCCTCAAACGATATCGTGTTTTCTTTATGCTCTATTGAGATCCCTTCCTCATCCCTCCACCCTATTCTAACCCATTTTCATGGTCTTCCTTTTCCCTTTCGGTTGTTTTATCATTTGGCTCATCTTCCATGTGAATGCACCTTACGTTTACTGAAATGGACATCTAACCTTCCAACCCTATTCATCCCTTCGAACTGGCCATTTTTATTTTTATTTTCCTATGTTACAAGTAACACTTTATCAATTATTAATTTAAATTTTACGTAAATCAGTCGTGTTTCCATGAGACATACCTTTTTCGCACCGAAATTGCCATTTGACTTGATAGCCCAATTCTTCTCTATCTCCTGTCACTTTTTCTTTTTATAGCCCATCTTTTGATGCACGGATTGACTATTCTTTATTTTGACATGTTTGCGGCTTTATTTTTACATAGTTTTTGTGTTTTTTCCATGTGAACCTGCTCTTTTCTCGTCAGAATGGCATCTTGTTTGGATAGCCTCTAGCTATTAGTCCCCTTGGATAATTTTTATTTTCCCTCCCCCTTGTTCCAACCTACCAATTTTTTGTTATTAATTTTTTATTGTCTTTTCTTACACATTTTTGCCATGTTTTCCATGTGAACGCATCCTTCTTCCATCGGAATCATGTTCAGACCTAACAGCCCTATCAAAGATTGCTCCTTTGACAATTTTTCTTTTTGTTGCCCCTTCTTTTGCTTAACACTTGGCCTCGAATTATATTTTTTTAATTTTTGTATGTATTTTTATCAAATTCCCCTACGAACCATCCTGTTTATCCTCAACACCATGTTTCGACCTGATATCCCTATCTGTCTCGTCAACCCAAACATTTTTCCTTCTCGTTGTTTTCCATTTCGACCTTTTGATTTTTTGTTATTAATTTTCAATTATGTTTTTGAGTTTTTTTTTAATTTTCTCTATGTGAACATGTCATATTCTTGTCCAAAATGTGTTTTAACTTGACAAGCTTGTATGGCACCTTTGCTTGGATATTTTTCCTTTTTTTAACACTTCATTTTGATCGATAAATTTTGTATTAATAATTTTTACGTGTATTTTCGTATGTGTTTTTGTCCTTTTTTCATGTGAACATTGGTTTTTACCGCATGCTGCTTGTCAGGGCATCCAATGTGTCGTGTTCGATCCCATCACAATAAATTTTTTTACCCCTTCCCCATGATGGTGCATGGGATCGAGGCGCATTATTATTATTATTATTATTTAAACAAAAAAACATAAAATTTAAAAAAACACTTTCCCCCCAACTGTTCCTTCACATACTCGCCCCTCTCTCCTCTCTCTTATCCTTCCTTCTCTCTCCTCTCTCTCTCTCACCCTCGCCATAACCTCCTCCTCCCTCCTCTCTCTCCATCTCCCACTCCTTCTCCTCCTTCTCCTTCTCCTCCCTCTCCCTCTTCTCCCACCCTCTCTTCCTTCTCCTTCTCCCTCACCCTCCTCTCCTGACGATGCCCTTAACATCCATCTGCCCTTTCTCTTGCCCCACCCCCTATCCCTATCCTCCTTTTCTACCCACCTAGTTGCTAACCCTCTCCCGACCCCTGGTCCTAAACCCCCCCCCCCCCCCCCCCCCACCACTCCCTTCCTCCCCAACCCTTCCTAACCTACCCCTTCCCACCTGCCCTACTAACCCCACCCCCCACAACCCTATCGCCAGCCCCCGCTTGACCCACCCCCCACAACCCCCCTGCAGGAATTGGCCCCACCCATTATCCCCGCCCGACTAGTCCCACCCTCTTGCCTTGCACCACCCACCAGCCCCTACCTGCCTGTCAGACCCCCCACCTGCACCTTTAGCCCACACCCCCCAAATTTTCCGCCTACCCCAAATTTAGTCCCCCTTCCAAATTTGACCCTTTCCCCACCTCGTCATTTCAATCCTCCCATTGCATCACTTCTCTCCCTCATTCGCATCCGGGCTTGTGTTGCGTGCTGCAGTTCTTTTTCATCGTACCATGCTCATGATCATGCTCGCCCTTGTTCATGTGGATTGTGCTAGGCACGTCTTGCATGTTTGTTTTTCCGTGGTCGTTTGCACTTGGATTTTCTAGTTCATGTGTGTGTGTTATCTAAGCCCCTATTTCATGCACGAGGATGCACACGTGGTTCTCCTCAAGTAGTGGATTTGCTACTGTTCACATGCAGCTTGCCGTTCACATGCCATGTCATTGGTACTTGCCTTTTATTCCCATTATTTTATTTTCATTAAAAAAATAAACAACAAAAAACCCAAAAAACACATAAAAATTCATTAAAAATTTAAATATGAAATTTATACAAAAAGATTTTTTTTGAAAATTGAATACACATTTCAAGTGGAAATTTACATTAAAAATTCAATGAAAATTTTGAAAATATTTCATCAAAATTGGTCAAATTCATGAAAAATTCATAACAATTTACAACAAATAGCTAAACAAATTCTAACATACTCCTTACATAAGTTCGCCCATTTTAAATCTCTTTTTGCTAACATGATATCATCATTGAAAACATAAGACAAATATAAACACAAACATAACACCCAAAATTCAAAATAAGTTAATTAAGAAACAAAATCCAAACCAACATATAAAAGCCCAATAAAACATAACCCACCTCACATATAGTTTACATAAATAAAATCCACCAAAACAAACAAACCGTCAGTATAATCACACTCTTCCAAAAAAAAAACACAAATGAAAAAGAACAAAAAACAAAACATAAACACCCTTACCAAGAATACAAAAACACAATTTTAAAAAAACCATAACTCACAAACTAAACCAGACATGTTTTGAATGATGGGTATTAGCCATTGGTTTTTTTCTATTTTACTATTGTCCAGGCACTCGATTCTTCGTGGTTGACCTATTGCACTCTTGTTTATGGATTTTTTCTGGATATGGTAGTTGTACTTGTTCTTTTTCCATTATGCCATCACACTTTGCAAGTACATATACACACTACTAGGTTTTATTTTCTTTTTCCTTCTTCATGTGCGCTATAACACACGTGTAATTTGTAAATAAAATTAACCCGTTCATTGCACCCATAAATTTAATAGAACACACTCCATAAAATTTTAAATTAAAATCAATCAATTATTAACTTGTAAAAGAAACCCCCCTCATTGCACAAGCACATGGCAGAATAACTCACATAATTTTGTAAATTAAAATTCGCCCATGATGACCACAATATATGTGCACATGCACTGTAGATACATTAAATTTATAACTAAAATTAATCCCCTGCCGTCACGCAAGCTTTGCACCAAATATAATCTAATTAGTAATAAGGAAGTGCATTAGTAGAGACCAAAGTTTAGTCAAGTCTAAGTGGGGTTGGGTTACGTAATCGAATTCGCCATGCATGAATGGGTAATTTAATTATAAACTGTAAAGTACAATTTTTACCCATAAAAGGAATCCATGCAGTTCTCACTCACCCACATTACCGCACCTTAGAATGACGACATGCGCTTACAGGGTTAGGGTTTATCAATCAAATGGTAGTCTAGTCAAGTCCTATTTCTTGTTAGTGATTTTGTCATGATTCTATTATGATTTTTTTTGCTTAAGTCCAAGTCTATAATATTCTCACCATAATAGTTCATATCAAGAAATAAATTCGGGCTTGAAATATTTTAAAAATTACTCGTTGAGCTATCACATAAGTGATTGCATGTAATTTTCTTAATATCGAGTCTTGCATTAAATCAATTCTGCAATCCGACATGAGAAGATGCCTCAATGTTCCTAGCTAACAAGAAGCAAAGATGCCTTGTAAATAATTTTACAACGGCTTGATCATAATTTTTTTCGCATTATATTTGATTTAGTATTCCCGATTCTATTTAATGCATCAAAGATCGCATTGATTTTGTAATCACAAGACAAATCACAAAAGTCTTAATCGGTAGACGAAGAATGCACAAGAACGAGCATGATATTGAGTAAGCTAAGTATCAAAGAGTATGGCATGACTTTATAAACTAGATAAGTCATGAGGTAACTTGGCCAAAAGCCACCAAATGAAGTTGTTTTGAAGAAAAAAATATGGGTTTAAAAAAATAGGCCAAAATTCATGACGTTTTTTTACGCCTAGAGGGAGAGAAAGCATTAAAAAATAATTTCCATGCCCACCATCCAACATGTAGGCAATCAAAATACATTTTTAATAAAGTTCACTTGGCTCTTGACAAGTAGCCAAAAGAATGAGTTGACTGCATGCTCCCCTCATGCCTATAAATACACCCCCTCTCCTTCACAAAGAAAGCAAGAAGGAAGACCTCTTGATGATAGAAAATTTTCTCTACTCCTCTTTTCCTGTAGCTTAAGCCTTGAAAGAGGAAAATACCCCTCTTCCACCTCATTTCCATTTTCTCTATCCCCTGTTACACCTTCCTCCCATACAGCTAGATTGCTAAACAAAACACTTGCAAAATTTTTCTAAATGACCACCAACTCTCCCCGAACTACCAGGTCAATTTCCCATGACATCCATGGCTCCATGAGATCGTAGAAATTCAAAAAGCCCATTTGAAGCAAGGGAAGCAAAAAACGCGGCCGATGGAGAAAATGACGTGGTAAGAATTAACGAAACCCTTATTACAACAAATCTAAGAGAGGTAACATCTCGTCGATTTGGAAAAAATAATGTTTTATAAGCGTATTGCTATATTTGGCTTTAAATGATTACAAACGTATTTTAAAGAAAATGCGTATGAACTACCGCTTAGAAAAATAGCCTAAATAATATAATAATTAACTATTCAATTAAAAGACTCTTTCACTTAGAAAATGATTATATGTATGTTATTAAGAATATATATTAATTATGGTTTATTTCATGATATTTATTGTTATTTCATTAATGACACATGTGATTATAATTATAGAAAAAAAGATAGACAATGTTATGGAAGGAAATATTTTATAATTTTCTCTTAAAAGCAACTATCTCTACTTCATTTTGCTAATGATAAAGAGATGCATATGAGTTTTATAATAATTTATAGAAAATCATTTAGATAATACCATGAAATAATCAATATATTAAATCAATAGAAATTTGCATATGAAAATATATACTAGATGTGCATAAATTAGGTATATGAAAATATAACTCGATGTCTAAAAGATGAAAGAAAAATTACGCTTTTTGCATTGCTTGGAATAAAGTTTTCAGAAAAACAATCAACATTGCACTTAGGACATAATTAAAATTATTCTTTCTAGATAATGTTGAAAGTTCAGCAAATGGTTAAACATCATCGATTAAACCATAGAATAAGAGTAGAATAAAATAAAAATTATTATTTTTTAAATAAAAATACACATAATGTTAATATTAATAATTATATTAGTGAGAGCATCAATATCATGAGTTGACCCACATATGAGTCAGTGAGAAAAACTTACCTAAAATATCAAGAATGTTGAAGCAAAAATAGCTATGAAATACTCGACAACCCTGAAACTATCAGTAGTATCAAGAAATTAAATAAATGTCGAAAGTTTGTAGGTCCTGTTGGACATTGATAAGAATTTGTCGATATAAATTCTAAAGTCGAAATACACTTGGAAAAGCATTTGAAATCCTGTTAAGTGCAGGTTAGGGCAGGGTAGCACATGAACTGCTTGCCATAGGTATAAATGTACATGTTATCTTTTAGGACGGAAATATCAAATTTTTCATAAGGATAAAATAGACTTCAAATTTGCAAAATAACTTACGGATCTTGAAAAAGAGTTGCAAGTAGGAAGTGAAACCCTAAGAATAAGATGGAACCTTAAAAAAGAAACCCTAGATTTTGGTGGTGCTGCTTCTTGTGTTAAAAACACTAACTAATGTTCCTTTTGATTTGTGCATGGTTGCATAAGAAATATTGATTGTGCTTGCAGCAGTTAGATTGGATTGTAAATATATAATCAAGATAATAAGAGGAAAGATCGCACTATGCCTCCCCCACGGCTAGACGCGTGACCCTGCTCCAAGGGGGATTGTTTTATACCGTCGTGAGGAGATTTGGATCGGCTTCGATGATGAGAGGTCACTCGGTGAGAAATCCGTTAGGCAGGAGGAGGCGTGAGTGCTAGGGGGCTCTAGTTGTAAATCTCTCGATTGCTCCTAAGAACTACATGACCTTCATACAAATCAGGATGGGATCCTGGAGTCCTCGGTACTAGTGAAGGAACGAAAATCTTTGAGGCTTTCTTTTCTTCTACATAGACAAAAGGGATTTTCCAATGAACAAAGGTTTATCTTCTGCGTAGGCAGACCAGGAAAATCATTATAAATAACTTTGTGAAATAACATATAAATATGTTTTGCCTAGAGTTTGTTTTCTCTATCTTTGTGTTGTGTCATAAAATTACGCAAAGAAACTTGTGATAATGGGTTAATTAATGAAGCTATTATAATATGTCATAACTTAATGTGATAGATAATTAGAAAACTAAAGAAAACCATTTGTGGGAAGCAGGTGGGAGAGATTCCATGGATGGGTGGTCCCAGTAAGCTGGGAGCTTCTCTCAAGAGATTGAACAAAACGTTAATTAGGAAAAATTAGATAGAGATGAGCGTTGACTTACCTAGGGTCAACAGCAGGTCTTAAAACCTTGATTAGTAATTATCTTAGGAAAAAGGTGCGTCGGTTGTGCCAGAACTCCGTTAAGGTTCCCTGAATCCTAGCCAGTTGTTGCTGGAAAAAAGCATTGTACTCCATGAACCAAGGGTAACTACGATCACTCCAATCAGATGAGAAGCCCTTGTGGGACACCTCCGATATGGAGCTAATTAATGCATCGAGACCTTAGTAATCAAATTAGGATACCGAGGTTGCAGGTTGGATCCTCATGGGGACGGTCGGTAACTTTTGTTACGGGGTGGACTTTGGAAAACCTAGACGATAGACCTCGTGCATTCTCACGAGTGCTGAGCGAAGCCATCTAGGATAGTTCCTCGATGGACCACTAAAACATACTACCAGTTAGGTAGGCATGTGACAGAGTCACAAATGTGGTGTGACTTGATTATATTTTATTTAGATTGCTTGATTGCAAGGGATTAGGGTGCATGTTTGTTTGTATAGCATGAAGCTTTCGGTCGCACGTATGCATAGGTCATGTCAAAATTTTTCCATAGAGGCTATGGATTTCTTGGGGTTATCTAGTTTAGTCTTGTCAGTCTTGTTCTTTTCCTTAAGTTTTTCTATCTCAATTGTGGTCTGTGTATTGGTGTTTTGCAGGAATTCCCTACTTTGTGGCACCTTTTGAACCTCCTATGCTTGTGATTTAGCATCTTCCCCTTTTGATCCATGATTATTCTCTCCTTCCGTGGATTGTGATTGCATTCATAAGGTAGGTCTTCATCTTTTTGTGGCCTTGAAGTTCCCTCTAGCGGATGCAAAGCTATGTTACTATTTTCTAGAGACTTACAAGAAGCTTTCATGCTTGATGTATGGCTGTTGGTTCTGTTTATCCCTTGCTACTATATCAACGAGGCCATGTTCCTTCCTTTTGCAGCAGCTTCCCATATGCCTAGTGGTAACCATTTATTATCCATATAGAGATCCTTGCCTTGTTGTAGAAGGAGACCTCTACTCCTTTAGTACCGAATAAGGTTATCACCAGTTTAGGAGTATCAATGGCACATATTTCCTCTGCCTTGTGGAAGCATTTATGCCAATTCCTCTAGGACTAATTTATGTTCGGTAGTACGTTTGCATTCAAGTGTTTGTCCAGAGAACTAATTTATGTTGAGCGGTATGCCTGCATTCAATTCCTCTAGGACTAATTTATGTTTGGCGGTATGCTTGCATTCAAGCATTTGTCTAGAGAACTATTCACTATGTCTATTAGAATCCTTGAGGGGATTAAGTTCAATTGGACAACTTTTCTTTTGGCTAAAATGGATTAGCATTTTTAGCGTGTAAAGAAGAGTCAACTTAGTATTGTTTCCTATGGGGTTTTCCTATAAAAGATCATTCATTTGGCACCTCCCCCAAGTGGCACCTCCCCCAAGTGGCATTCTTGTTCTTGATCTTGAAAGAAGAGCCATAGGCAAAGAAAAAAGAAAATCGATGGAAAGGTCACACTTAAAATTGAGAGTGCCACAACATTGCTTGTTGAAAAGAAGGTCGCAGGTGCAAACACAAAGACATCACACCAAAGATTGCTAAGAAGGGGATTGCTAAGGTAGGGGAGTACCTCAACCAGAAGTGCCAACTAGAAGCCATAGAAAAAGTGAAGGAGTGGGTGAAAGAAGCCCAGGAAAACCTAAAGGACGTTGAGCCCATCTTGGAGGACAAGATCGATGATCTCTCAAGCATAAGTACACCAGTTTCACCTCCACAACCAAAATCGAGAGACACAACTACACACAAGTAGTGCCGCACTTAGAAGGAGTTTAAATACTACGGGCCAACAAATTAGTCAAGGCCATTGGCCAAGAAACATAGAATTAGGAGAGAAGAAAGTAGTTACCAATCTCCTCACAATGCTAGTAACCACTCTAGTGACTCTAAACTTAGGAGACATGCTTAGGCAGCATCCGATGCTATGGCAAGAACTAGAGAAATGGGTGGAAGGATCGATAGAGCAAGCCACTACTGACTTGCACCATGAGCATGATGCTATGACGTAGATACTGAGTTTGACATTGCACTCAATGCCTAAGTCCTTGCATGTTAATGCTTTCTGGGAAGGAACCAAAATGCATGCAGTCTTATCGATCCTAGCTCTAGGCGATACCATGAAAAAGGAAATCGTAGACATAGGAGCAGGAGTTAGTGTGCTTAGCCATACAATGCTCCAGGCTTGGGGTAACTTGCCTATCGAGAATGCTAGATTTAATGTCAACTAGCTGACAGAATGAAAGTAAAGCCATTCAGAGTAGTAAGGATTGGCCATTCAAGATCGTGAAAGTCCAATTCTTTGTAGACTTCATAGTCATGAAAGGAGTGGACTATGACATCCTATTAGGCCGACCCTGGATGTGCAATGTGCGAGTCATAGAAGACTAGGGCAACAATCTGATCTTCTTAGGCAATCGAATGAAAGTGGTAAGGGTAGAGATGGATACTTGGAAGAGTATGCCAGTCGACTTAGATGCCATCTTAGCCATGCTAAAGGGTGATGCGCAAGTTAGAAAATCATACGGCCCACTCACCAAGTATATCCCTTGTCTTGAGGATGAGCGAGATTGGATGTATGTGCTAGCCATGATCGATTTTCCATTCTCAGATAATGAGGAGTACGAGCAAACCATTAAGGCAACTAGTAAGCCAAGTGACACACCCTTTGTACCAGTCTGCATGATGGCTAGGAGCTTGCATAGACAATCCAAACCTGTCATATTCCATGTACCAAACAACAAGCAAGAACTCCTTGAGATCTTAGAGCATCTGACGAACAAGAACAAGCTAGCTAGCAACCCAACAACCAATCTCAAGATACTCAAGGATCTCTTGGATAAAGCCAAGTGGCAGTGGACTAAGGTGCACAACTTGAACTTAATGTACAATTGGGCCTTAGTCATTGATGAAAAGGAAGCCCCATATCAAGACTTAGGAGATGATGAGAATTTGGATGAGGATAGTTCTAATGAGGAATACAAGGACTGCTACTCCTTCAGTGACGAGAGCAAATGAGAGATTGATATGATAGAATACGGCACTAAGGGACATGTAATTAAGCAAATACGGGCAGAATCCAAACCTCAAAAGAACACTATTAGAATTGAGAGAGGAGTCATGTGCATGGATTGTGATTGCATGTGATTGGAGCATATATGAGCAATTAACTATAAGCAATCAGGCCTAGTCCAATCGAGTGCCGCACCATTATTTAGGATAGATTCACACTATGAACTACGACTGTCAGGAGAGACCCCCTCTTCTAGTGAAGGTGGAGAATTTAATTTTGAGTCGGAAGTAAGCTCAAATAGTGATCCTGAAATACCTCGACCACTTAAGACCAGACACACCAAAGGAGACTTACCAGTCCATCTAAGGCGCCAAAGGTTGAAGGAAGAACAAAAGAAACAGCCTAAGGAACCGCAAGCTAAGGAGCAAAGAAATCTACGTGACCTGCTAAAATGATTCACGAAGTTTAAGAAAGGCGATAGGGTAGTCATCTTGCTATGAGCCAAATGATAAGGGCAAGTGAGTGAACCAATAGGAGGCTAATCTAGCTAAGAAAGGGGGAGACACCTCAACCTATCTTTATAGCCGATGGCTTGACCAAGGAGGAGGAAGCTAGTCTCATTGCTCTCTTATGGGAATATATAGATGTCTTTGCTTGGTCCCTCAATGAGCTAAAAGGGGTAGATCGAGTATAGTGACTTACAATATACCCCTGACGCCTGACGCAATGCCGGTCAACAAGCAACGACTGTATCCTATGAATCCCAAGCACGCTCACGTTATCAAAGAGGAAATTGACAAACTGTCGAGAGTAGGATTCATTTATGAGATTGAGCACACGGACATGGTCTCACCCATAGTGATCGTATTGAAGAAAAACAGAAAGATCAAAGTGTGCATCAACTACAAGAAAGTCAACGCTGCTACCAAGAGAGACAATTACCCAATGCCATACACTAAGCATATGCTTGAGCGAGTAGCTAGTAAAGAGGCCTATAGTTTCCTAGACAGCTTCTCAAGGTACAATTAGGTGCAAGTGCATCTTGACGATAGGCACAAGACTGCATTTGCCACTGAGGGGTTTTTGCCTACATAGCCATGCTCTCTTGGTTGCAAATGCACCAGCCACATTCCAAAGGCTCATGTATGCCATATTAAAGGACATGCTTAAGAAAGAGAAGTATTCCTTGATGATATGCATGTTCACTCTAATTGAAAGGAACACCTAGATAAACTCTAAGCGGTCTTTGAACGATGTCCATTGTATCGTCTCTCGTTGAACCCCTTGAAGTGCCAGTTCTAGGTAAAACATGGATGCATCATCCTAGGGCATGTGGTGTCAAAGAATGGCATCGCCATGAACTTTTTCAAAGTTAGTGTTATTGTTGATCTACCACCACCATCTGATTACAAGGGAGTTTAGTGCTTCCTAGGCCATACATGGTATTATCATAGATTTGTACTGAACTATGCATTGATTGCTAGACCCCTATACAAGGTGCTAATAATATTCAATGGACTGAGGAATGCCAGCATGCATACGAGAAATTGAAGAAGACTCTAACCACAACACCAATCCTATGAGCCCCTGATTGGACCATAACCTTCCACATTCACATTGATGCTTTGAAGTTTATTGTGGTGGGAGCTATGTTGTGCCAGCCTGGTGAACACAATCTAGAATATCCAGTGAGCTTTGCTAGCAGAAAACTCACAGATACGAAAATGAACTACTCAATGACAGAGAGAGAGGGTTTAGCCATGGTTTTTGTTGTAAAGAAGTTTTGGCATTATCTTTTGGCTACGCATTTTACCTTCTTTGTTGACCATCAAGACTTGCTTTATCTCATTAATAAACCTTACACTACAAGATGCATTACTCGATGGCTAGTTTTGCTTTTAGAATTTGACTTCTCTGTGGTTGCACAAAAAGAAAAGTAACATTACTTGATTGATTATATGTCTCGCATACCCATTGGAGAAGTAACTAGACAGGGCATCACAGACGAATTGCCAAATGCACATCTGTTTAACTTGTTTAGCAAGAGAGATTTGTTTAGAGCTGACTTGAGGCCATATTGGGTAGTGCTTGAACACGGACTGCCTGAAAGACACATCAAAAAATCCCGACTTAGGTGACTCATCCTTAAAATACAACCCTATCACTTGATAGCTAGCCAACTCTATAGGCTAGGGCAAGTTGGGTTCCTGCGAAGATGTATATGCGAGCATGAAATGCATGACGTACTTGCAAAGGCACAAGACAAGATTGTAGGAGGACATTTCAATGGAGACACGACAACCCACAAGGTGTTGTAGTCTCAACTATGGTGGCCTACTCTTTTTCAAGATGCAGCACCATTTTTCAAGCATTGTGACGAGTGCCAACACACCACAGTACCTATTCGCAAGGACAAAATGGAGTTAAGTCCAATCATTGCAAGATAACCATTCAAGAAGTGGGGGATTAACTTCATTGGGCTTGTTACTCTCACAACACAATACTCACAAGCCAAGTATATCATTGTTGCCACTAATTATCTCACAAAATGGGCAAAAGCATCAGCCACAAGAAAAAACAACGTTGGGACCACAGCTAAGTTCTTATGGGAGTAAGTGATCTCACGATTCGGCTGCCCCATTGAACTGGTTAGTGATCAAGGCACACACTTCATCAATGAAGTGATCACTCACCTCCTATCCACCTTCCTGATCATCCATTGAAAGTCCTCACCTTGCTACCCTTAGGCAAATGGCCAAGTGAAGTCCACAAACAAGATTCTAGTAAACATCTTGACCAAAGTAGTCTCTACTTCACGCAATGACTAGGATAACAAACTAATGGCAACCTTATGGGCCTACCAAGTCCAATCATTGCAAGACAACCATTCGATAAGAAAGGGATTGACTTCATTGGGCCTGTTAGTCCCACAACATAGTACTTGCAAGTCAAGTACATCATTATTGCCACTAATTATCTCATGAAATGGGCTGAAGCATGAGCCACGAGGAAAAATGACTCTAGGACCATAGCTAAGTTCTTATGGGAGCAAGTGATCTCACAATTCGACTGCCCCATTAAACTGGTTAGTGATCAAGGCACACACTTCATCAATGAAGTGATCACTCACCTCCTATCCACCTTCCTGATCATCCATAAAAAATCCTTGCCTTACTACCCTCAGGTGAATGACCAAGATGAGTCCACAAACAAGATTCTAGTAAATGCCTTGACTAAAGTAGTCTCTACTTTGCCTAGGTGATTGGGATAACAAACTAATGGCAGCCTTATGGGCCTACCAAACAGTCTATAAGACGACTGTAGGACAGACTCCTTTCAAGTTGACCTATGGAACTGAAGAAATTCTACCGGTAGAGTTCTTCATTTCTAGCTTGAGAATAGCTCTTCAAGAGAGATGGGATAGAAAGAAAGCATGGACGGAGCACCTAATCGAGCCAGGACGCTTATCAGAGACTCAACTTCTGGCCACCCATGCACTAATATGCAAGAAGGCACGATGCAAGAGCTGGTTTGGCAAGCACATCAAGTAATGAGATTTTGAACAAGGTGACTTAGTGCTTTTGTACTCAGTCAAAGGCTTATGGCAAAAAATGAAGTTTCAAGGACTAGGACCTTTCAGAGTTTGCACCATTAGTCGAGCTGATAATGTAGAACTTGACACCCTAGAGGGTGAGGGCATAGACTTCTTCAACGACAGCCACATAAAGAAGTACTATCCTCCCCCACACCCACTACACGAGCCTCCATTGCTAGAATCCCCTGTCAAGGTACGAGTGGCCACTATCACGGAAATCGAAGATGAAAATGAGGAAACCATAGCTCCGACTTACATGCACACGACTATCACTGCCAAGCAAACACATACATTTGATGCATTGATTGATGAGGGCATTGATTTTAATATCTTGACTCACGATCATTGGATTCAAATTGGTAGACCATAATTGCTCACTAATGCCAAACTTAGCCCATTTGGGGGTCAATCATATGCACTTCTAGGAAAGTGCAAGGTTGCAATCTCTATTGAGTCTGAAAGCATATCAATGATCTTTTATGTATTGTCAAACGCAAATGATGCAGGTACGTAATCGTTATTAGGATGTATGTTTAAAAAGAAAATACTTTGTAATGTCGACTACCAGTCACAACATATTCATCTAGCCATCAGCAACATATGTATAGTCACGACTTTCAAGGGCAGCATGGCTCCATCAAAGCCTGTAAAACCACCGGTAGAGTAACCCACCACCAAGCCTAAGGAGGGAGGTTGTAACTTGTCACAACTTGCCAAACCTCAAAGCCAACAAACTACTGAAATCAAAGCTAAGGTCCATGCACCATAGTTTAAATGGATGCCTAAACATCAAGTTCTGCCACCTAAAAGCACACAATAATGACCTCGCAAGGCTAGGAACTTGTATGCGAAACCTAGGAGGCAAAGAAGGAACTATAGGCATCAATGAGTGGTCAAGCAATGATGGATCCCCAAGATCTTATTGCAAGCACAAGGCTAATACGAGGGTAATTCCTGGATATGGATACCTAAAGCCAAGATGGCCAAGGGCACTACTCAAATGCCGTCCACAACCTTGACCACACCAAGCCACATGATAGAAAATGCCCCAATGCCACAAATGGCTAAGGTTGCGAATCCCATAGAGCCTCAAATGCATAAGCCAACATAAACTAAACAAGTCTATCGACCAAAGTTGTAGAGCCTACTACTCACACACTACCTCAACCTAGTCCTGCTAGTGTCCCTAAAACCTCACCAGCATCTAGTAGCACGCCATCCACATCACAAGCCAAGTCGAGTGCACCAATGTCTCAACCGCACCATCAAGAACAACCAAAGGTTCAACCATCGGCTACTAAATTATCTAGTTCCATCAAACCTCAACCATCTATAGGCCTTAGACCTTCTTACGAGTAGAGATCAATCTTAACCTTGGCCGCGGGCTTCGCTGAAAATACGAGGGATGACTTGGTTGCCTACCTTTGATGGTTAGATGCCATGTTTACCATACTTGCTAAAAGCTATGATTGACTGGACCTAGGTCTTTTGGACAAGCCTTTAGCAACGGAGGTACGTACGCTACCTTGCTCATGGGAAGAATCCGAATTTGTATTCATTAAAGCTCCCCACACAGCTGAGGAATTAATTACCACCGAGATATCCCAGAACATGCACAAAAAAAATGCCTCATTATGTCATATGACAAGAGCACAATTCTTGCCACCAACTAGGAAATGGAGGAGTTGAAATGGTTTGCTGACAACAACTCCTATTTCTTGAGGAAATGGTCTGCTCTCCGACTTCAATGGAAGCTAGAGGGCTTCCATTCAAAAAAGAAGAAATGGCAAAGTACCGCATCTCCCTTGAGAACCGTGCCTACAACCAACTAAAGTTCAAAACTATCCACAACATTGAAGAAGTCTTGGCCAAGGAGAGGAGGCTACCAAAAGAGTTTTGGAACAATGCAATCTTGCTAAGTATGTTAAGAAATTTGGGCAGGAGACCAACCACACTAAGTGCGTAGAGTTCTTGAGAATCTACAATCCCGACAAAGATGTGGCACTGTGACAGTCAGAAGAGGAGAAGAAGCCAAGCAGTTGCAGGTCTAGCTAAGTAAAGCCTTGGTGGAGAAGGCACTTGGGCTGGAGCGCAAAGTGAAAAGGAGGCCCAAAAGGGATGTCTATGCCATGTTGAACATGAATAAGAACTAGGTTATGACCAAAGATGGCATCACCATCCAAGACATCCCAGATCCAAAAGTAAGGCTTTAGGCAAGAGTTATCTGCTCCCTATTCTCTAGATAAAGGTATTACTTGCTTATGCACAGAATCAACGTGCCCATATTGGAGAGCCTGGTAGCCCATTCATTAGATGAGGTTGATTGGAATGGGTATGTGAGAAAGACGATCGACCAATTAGCCAAGGCACTAGCCCTAGGGAGCAAATTGGCTTGCAAGGAATCCCAAGCATCAAAGGTAGGAGTTGAAAGAAAGAAACCATTATCAAAAGCCTTGTTTATTGGATATAGTGGTGTCCTGAGTGCTCTTATCCAAGAGGCAGTGAAAGAGGCATAAAATGAAGAAGGAGAAGGAGTCGATGAAACATCGGACAAGTTGCCTCCCCACCATGAATAATAGCAATCCAGTGAAGAATTGTAAGTAATGAAGAGGAAGAACAAGAAACACAATCTAGCCATGGAGGGACTGAGAAGGCAAAGAATAAGAGGGCACAACAAGAGGAAAAACAAGAGTAAGAGGCAGGAACAAGTTTTGAGATGGGACCTCAAGAGGAAGAACTCATCCCTCAACCCCCTTCCCCTTGACCCAAAGCACAGTAGGAGGTGGACACCTTTATGAAAAGAAAAGCGAAGCACAAGAAGAAGAGACAACATATGGTAGAGCAAGCACTAAGAAGACTTAATGCCCAACAAGTAGTAGTGCCAAGAGCACCTATCCTACCAAGCCAAGATGACTTCCCAACAAGCTTTAATGCTGAACTCATGATTTGGGAGCAAAAAGAGACTACTCGTGAGCCCCTTCAACTTTAATTTTTGATTTTTTGCCAACTTGTGCAGAGTACTACCACTCAAGTTGGTGGAAGAGGTAGTTAATGACAGAAGCAAGCTGGGAGACAAATGGATATCTGAGAGGGCACAAAACCCTATCCCATGGGGGATAGAGGACACATATTTTTGGTAGAACAAAGCTTTTGAAGTACCTAGAGTAGTGAAGGACTATGAATGCCAACCAATATGGAGAATGCGTGTTTTTTATGTAAATATGGATGCCTAGATGGCATTTTGTAATACCCTACCCTTCAAAAGGAATAACTTGACTTTCATGCCATATCCAAGAAGGGTAGGAGTGAATTTTAATCCAAGCATCCATGGCATATATGACTTTCCATGGATCTATAATGCGAATGCTACTAAACTCGAAGAAGTCCTAGTCTTCACATCAAAGGACCTATATAACTCAATAGTCAACTTCATTGATGAATTCTCTTCTTGCCCTGATCCCACTTTCATCACAACATGTAACTACCTTAGATTACTTAGGATACTACTGAGGCAAGATTTGACACCACAAGAACATCGCCTCCCAATACTCTTTTTTTATCCAATGGCATAGATAGCTGCGCTATGGCTAGATTAATGATGTGAGCTACTCTACTCCCCTCATTTTTCTTGGCCCTCTAAGAAGAATCAGTCCAAAGAAGTCTAGTTTGAGACAAAGAAAAAGAAGTCCAAGAAAACTCCAAATGCGGACAGAAAGGAAGAAGCAAGAAGGGAAATGGCCAAAAGCACAAGGGCAGTCTTAAAAGCTAAGTCAAAGGCAAAAGCACATTTTTAAATGCAACGTGTCCCTAAAACTTTTGTAAAAGAGTGCCAGGCTCCCTCTCCTATGCAAATTATAAAGGGTAGACAAGCGCATGTAAAGAGAAAGGGAAACTAGACGGGAATGGGAAAAAGGGGACTTTGCCACAATGTCAGGTCATGTAAAAGGGATGGGTTCCCAAAGAGATAAGGGTTTTGTATATAAATTCAAAAAGTGAATGAGAAGCTCATTCTTTGGTGTGTGGTTAAGGTGGACTCTTCTTCTTCCGACCCTTCTTCTCTCCTTCTTGCTTGCTTGTGTGTGCTTGAGAGAGGGAGCGTGAGTGTGTGAGGGAGTGAGTGTGTGAGGGTGAGAGATCTTGGAGAATAAGTTCTCCATCATCTCCTATCTTCTTCTTCTCTTCTCTTCTCTTCTCTTGTCTCGTCTCGCGTGCAGCTATGGAGGATGGAGGTTGGAGGTGGAGCCTTGAGGATGCTTGAGCTCACATCACGAATTATGGAGCTACCAACTTGCTTGAAGGAGGAGGCTACTCATTTAGGCATCAAGGTAATCTCACTACACCCTGGTAGGATCAAATGCACGTTAGCTAGGTGAGAGATAGCCATTTGTTCTCGCTTGAAATGCTTGAAGCAATAAGTGGTCTATGGGTCTTGGCCGTTGAGCTTGAGCTTCCTCCACACTTCTCATGGGAAGGTTAGTCAAACCAATTATTCACAATTAGATGATGAGAGGGTCGAGATGGCCAAGGTTCCATACGCATATATAGTAGGAAGTTTTATATATACCATGATAGCCACTTTTCTTGACATAGTATTTACAATTGAGTTGTGGCACACTGTTCACTAACTTTGACTATGTTGGACATGCAAATAATAGGAAACCCACCTCTAGGTATGTCTTTAGCTTTGTTGAAAATTTTGTTTCTTGGATTTTCAAGATACAGAAACATACAACCTTGTTTATTACTAAGGCAAAGTATATTACAATCACAAAGGCTTGCAAGGAGGCCCTATGGTTAGGTCATCTGGTGATAGCCCCCTTGGTATCACTATTACTCTTATAGTACATTCAAATTCTATGAGTGTTCTTCAGCTGGCCAAGATTTTGATCTTCCATGCAAAGACAAAGCAAATTGAGGTGCGCTATCACTTCATTATAGGAAGGGGGTAGAGGACAAGTCTATTGAGCATTGATTGATAAGAATCTTGCATATTTGCTCACTAAAAGTCTCTCAGAAAAATATTTTCCTTTCTTATGAAGATGATGGGCATAGGATGAGATGGTGGGTGCTATCACTTCATTATAGGAAGGGGTAGAGGACAAATCTATTGAGCTTGTCAAGATCTTGACTGATGAGAATCCTACAAATCTACTAACTAAAGGTCTCTTGGAAAACATTTTGGTTTTTTTAGGAAGATGATAGACATAGGATGAGATGGTGTCTATTCATCATCCTATTGTACTTTATGTACATTTGTACTTTGTCAATTTTTTGTTCCTTCACTCAAGGCACATTTGCCTTTAAGTGGAAGTTTATTAGGGGTAAAGATGCATGTGTCTATGTTGCCCTATATTTACTACATACACCATGATTGTACACCTATATACTACAAGTGAAAGGTGCCCATCACAATTACTTTATTCTTTACTCTTTAAATGATTATTGAATAAGGGAAGGCCGATTACACATTGTGAATATTGAAGTTTCCACATATAATATCTCTCCCTCTTGCTCTCTTGCTCTATCCACCATAGCTCTTACCTTGCTCTTGCTTCCACTAATGTGCTTCTATTTGGGCTCTAACTTTCAAATTCTCATAAGTTTCTTTCTATTATCTTATTCTTTAAGGATTTCAAAGACAACCTTTGCCATTATCTTTTGAGTATACTTAGCTAGATCAATCATATACCTAGTCATGTACCCATGCTTTAGAAAGACTGGGTTGGGTGGCTTGATATGGGTTGGTTGGTTGTTAATGGCCTCCAAGTTAGCATCAATGGTGGTAAGTTTACTGGCATTGATAAAAGATTTGTCATGTATCGAGTTTTTTTACCACATCTCTATGCTTTTGGATGTCATGGAGACTCAAAAAATGGTAATTGATATTCCTTATGGAACCAGATTACTTTCAAGGTGAGGACGATAAATGATTGTATGAGAAAAAGGCTAAGGAGAGGTATAGGAAAATGAAGGCCAAGGGTAGGTGGAGGAATAAGATTCTCTCTCTCTCTCTCTCTCTCTCTCTCTCTCTCTCTCTCTCTCTCTCTCTCTCTCTCTCTCTCTCTCTCTCTCTCTCTCTCTCTCTCTCTCTCTCTCTCTCTCTCCCTCTCTCTCTCTCTCTCTCTCTCTCTCTCCATATGAATAGACCAATATGAGGGGGAAGGGATGGACATTATAATGTGGAGAAATGGGGAGGGGGTTTTAGGGATATATATAGGGGGTGAAATGGTGATGGTTTCCACTCCCTTGACTCACTTTTTTCTTGCTCTTCCCTATCTTGTAATCATCACTATCATCCTCCACCCTTCCTTCGGGTGGCTAACTAGAGGAGGGATGATAAGAAAAAGTGTTTTAATTTAGTTGATTAAAAAAAGGAGACAATTGTTATTCATGAGATAGGAAAGAATAAATCTTGACATATTTCATGAATATGATTCATAGGTTTAATCTTAAGGACTACCACTACAAGGATAAAGACTAATGTGGTCGATCACCCATCTTACTCACTAACTCTAACTATATATGTATACACTCATTCTTTATTCTTGGAGTGATAAGACAATAAGGTACTACGCACAAGAGAGCTATTGGAGAGCTACTCTGTGTGTGTGTGTGTGTGCGCACGCGCGCGTGAGCGCGCACGCGTGCGCATGTGCACATGATCTCCATTCTCGTTCCATCTCCAACAACTAATATAATAGTGGGAAGAAGTCTCTCGCCAACACTAAATATTCCCAGATTATTTGGACAAGATTTGATGTGTGTAAAAAGTTCAACAAATTCTCAGAGTGAACTGATAACAACCTACTTTGCTCTAATTTTTAAGCGAAGCCTATTTTGGGCTCCATTTTTTACCTATAAGTAATGCCTTGTAAGTACTGCATTGACTATTTTGTCTTTTTCGGCAATTCTACACAGGTTGTTTCGAAACTGCAAAATAGCTTAAGGCTTACAGTGTCCACTATAGAGACACTCTACATAGATTACTAAGCATTGATAATCAATGCTAGACTATTAGAAGCAAGTAGCTTCAACTTGTATGTTATTTGATGCAAATTTCCGATTGTAGATTTCACTATTTGGAGTTTGCTGTTAGCTATTATTATATATACCAAGTGTTACTAGAGTAGAGACTTTGATGTATATACTATAGCAACTCTAGAGCTACAAATATTATCATACTATCCATGTATATTTGCCCATAAATGAGCAAGAATATTGTTCTTTGATATATTACAATGGTTTTAGGGGGATCAGTCTTCTAATGCACTCCTAAACTATTGGATGCTGCTATTTTGTTATATCTATGAGGAAGCATTGATATTATAGTACCATGTTTTAACTATATCTATTAATTTTCATACTATTTGGATAGTGATACATGCATTATTATTGAACAACTGTTCATTTTATATCTTCTCTCTATTTTGGTTATAGTGAGTAGATATTGTAGAAAGTATGTCTGCTCAGGGGGGGTCACTTTATAAAACATGTAATATACCATGAGAGCTCAAAAGAAAGGGTATTTTTATTATGTTGACTTACAATTTTCCAAAAACAGAAGGGGTTTATAAATGCACCCCATGTAAAATTCACATTAGGAGTCTATTTATTCAAAAAATTTCAAAAGTACACTTTTTTAGGGAGGCGGGGGGGGGGGGGGGGGGGGGGGGGGGGGGGCGCGGGGGGGCTGCTGGGGGCGCGGTTTGTGGGGGGTGGGAAGGGGATGGGTGGGGGGAAGATGGGGGGAGGGGAATCAACACTTAAAGGCATATATGTTCTCATGAGACAAATATTTACAACTAGCACCGGGGGGGGGGGGGGGGGGGGGGGAGTGGATTCTATCATAGCTTTTCATCAATATGAATTTACCTTGTGTTCACATAGTTTGAGGATTATAGGAAACACAGGTGCTTTTGTCAAGTGAGGCAAAGCATCCATAGTTGTTCTCTCCCCTTGAAATTGTATTAGTATTGCCCTTTAGGGTATATGCTAGTAAAATGGTGCATGGCTCCAAAAAATTAGCCGCACTTTACTCAAGTTAAGTGACTCACTATCTTGAGTAAAGTGGCCCACTTTATGAGTTAAGAGTTGTGGATCTTGAAAAAAAAGAAGTCCTTAAAATTAGGCATTGGCTACATCAAGGCAGATTAGATGTGTTGGAGGAGGGTAATCAACCAACTCACTCAACCTTGTACACTATCATGGATAGTGGTCAAAATAGAAGTGGTACAATGGTGTAGTAGTAAATCGCATCTTAGTATGGATAGCACCTCCCCTTTATGCATAGAAGGCAAGAAGATTAGCCAATCATTGTCTTCCACTCATGTTAGGAAGCTATTGTTAAGGTACAGACCTGACTTTAGCCACATTTGCAGAATCTAGGGCATTGAATTGTCAGATGTTGAGATTGAGGGGGCACTTGTTCATCTTTGGAACATTAGGGCTCCTCTCAGAGATAGAGTATTTAGCTGGAAACTCATTTTTGGTGCTCTTTTTATATGTTAAAAATTAAAGAATAGGGGTATTTTAGATGGTCTATGTATCTGTGGAGGAGTGGAAACGCCTTTACACTTATTATGGGATGGTTTCCATGCCCCCCAAATTCGGAGGGAGGTTCTTTTCAAATTGAGTCAATGGGGATTAACTGTTCACAACCCAGATTCTTTTATCACAGCCAGCAAACTTTTGATGTTAACATAAGTAGGTGATTTACACTATGTGAAATATGGTAGGCACACATTAAACTCTTATTAGAAGAAGGAGATGGGCAAGTTTTCTAGGCTGTAATATAGCCAAAAGTTTGGTGGTATCTTAGGGGACTTTGTAAAGAGAATCACTTTAGCAATAATGAGCTAAGTTAGCTAGCCAAATGGCTTCCAATTTTGTAACCCAGAGATTCTTTTTTAACACCATGAATAATAATACAATACTTAGTCACCTCCAAAAAGGGATTCCTTGATTTTAGGTTAATGCATACTATACCATCGAAGGGCCACCTCACGACTTAATACTAGACAACTTCTCTCCATCCTTTCTTGCAGTTAGAGATGTAGGAGAGGGAGGTATCATCATCATCATGATTCACCATTATCATCAATCAAATCATCATTCTTACCAATAGCATTTCTACAAGAGAGATGGTCTTGCAATCGATAGCTCCCCTTTGCATTCAATCAAATATCAAGAAAGTGAAGACAGAGTCATCATGGATGCAGTATTTTAAAGATCCCCTTTGCATTCAATCAAATATCAAGAAAGTGAAGACGAAGTCGTTATGGATGCATTATTTTAAAGATCCCTCGTTGTGGCAGGACAATTACAATAGTAAGTTAGTTTGCCTCGATATATCTCATCATGACGTATTCAACCTTTGCAAAACATGAAATCTTATGAGCTATCATAGAGACATGGCTTTTTCTCTCACCCCATTGCAAACACATGCCAGTGCAAAGGTCTTTAGATTTCAAGCACAAACTGACATCAGAGGCCTTGTCATTGGAGTACCAGTACAATCCAACCTAGGTTTTTGAAGAGCTTTAAAAAATGAATCAACGGTGATACTTAAATTGAATGAAGCGGAGCCTCAAGAGGAGAAATGATCTATCTTTTGAGAGGAGACTGCTCATGTTGTGGGACTTTTGAACACTTGTGCAAAGCAAACCAATCTATTCAAGGGCCACAAAGCTACATGAGGACATTTGCAAATGGTGCTTACTTGAAAGAAGCCCCTATGCTACAAGCACTTTAATAACTATGTATGCTAAATGTGGTGCTCTTGCAAAAGCATAACAAGTACTTGATGAAGGTATTGTTCATGGATAGATTCTCATGACCTGCACTGATTGCAAGATATGCACAAATTAGCCATGATGATGAAGCTCTAAAATGCTTTGATAAGATGTAGCACGAAGGTCACTTTCCACATTTAGTCACCTTTACATGTGCATTGAAAGCCTTTACTTGTGTAGAAGCACTCAATAAGGGTGAATGAATTTGTTATGAGATTGTTAGATCAAAGTTATTGGAGAAATATGTTGTACTCGTTGGTAATGCTTTGGTGAACATGTGTGCCACTTATGGTGCATTGGAAAAAACACAATGAGTGTTGGATGAACTTCGTGTTTGAGTATAGATGAAGGAGCTCCTATTATCTTTATTAGTGCCCACCCTAGGCCATATAGGTCCGGTTTTATTTTGACACATCATTGCCCTCCTCAATATACATCATCCCCTTCATTATATAAACCTATAAAAAAAAGGGAGTCATGAAGATGAAAATAGTTGTGACAAAGATATCAATAACATCATTATGTTACTCACAAGACACACTTAATGGATGTATCCTTTTGCATTCCTCTTCTTTTAATCAAGAAGAGAATATGTGCTCTTGAAAGATGCTTCTCAAAGCACCCATTGATGCAAAACTACTTGTTGCAACCCCAAACCATGTACATGGGCTTCTCAGTCCAAACGCCTTTTCCAAGAATGAGGGAAAATGAGGTTAACAGTAGGAATGACAATAACAATACTGATAACGATAAAAATAAAACAAAACAGCAACGAACGTTTTCTGCTTCTTGCGAGAGAGGGACGGCGTTTAGGAAGCCGTGCATTTCTGCTGCCATATACAGTACGGAGTGTCGGTAGGCCTAGCTGCCTTCCCTTCCCTGCGCAACCATGAAGATCGAGGAAGTGTAGTCCACAACCGAGAAGCAGCGGGTGGCTTCCCACAAGCACATCAAAGGCCTTGGTTTGAAGGTTGCCTCTCCCATCATACGACAAGCATACATACGTTTAGACTGCAAATTGTCATGAAAGTATGTCCGGCTTTGGAGTTCTGATCGCAGAGCCAAGCCATAATAGCAACCTCATCATACATAAATTATGCTCATGGCAGGTTTGACACGTGACATAAACTGTTGTTTTCATTTCATTAAAACAAACGTTCAAACAAGCAGACACGTGTTCAGATTGCAAACTGTAATGCTATTAGTCTTGCTTTCGAGTTCTAATCATAGAGCCAATCCATTACACTATTATTATCATATAGGAATTATGCATGGCTTGTTTCCCACACAAGAAAAGACATAAATGTTCAACGATATACAGGCATTCAAACTGCAAGTTGTGTCCTGCTTTGGAGTTTTAATCATGTAGCCAAGCCATTGTAACTATAATCGTGTAAAGATCAGCACATGGTAGGTTTTTGATGCAAGGGACATTGCATGCATACTTTGTTCCATGTTGCAATCTTGCGTGCTTGACTATCAAATGGACATGGTAGGTTCCCCACACAACGAATGTTGGGTTCATGTTGCATTCTTGTGTGCTTAGATTACTGACTTGGCTAGTCACATTTTCTCGCCAATGCCTGGTGCTAACATGCCAGTTAGTTTCACATGTTCTCACAAGCTCTTGCATGTCACATTCTTCTAGTCCTTTGTCTTGCATACTAATTTTCTACAATATGCAGACAATTACATGTTCATAAGTGATGCATGGCTTGAATAACATGGTGTTTGGCTTGATACAAGCATATGTGAAGTGGCATCAGTATATTATCTTGTGCACTTCTGTCCAAAAAATTTCCAGGTTTTAACAGTTTTAGTCAATTTCATATACCCTTTTCTCTATCAAATGAGTTGACAAGATGGAGGGCTTAGTTTTTATGCATGTTGGCTCTTGCAAGTCATTTCTTCAGCTTTGATGCATGTTGGCTCTTTTCAAGTTATTTCTCCAATGGTGCATGTCTTGAAGCTCTAAGGACTGGCTACCCATACCTTGTCTGCCGAGGCATTGGGCTTGGAAACTGGGCTCTTAAGTGGTTCAAAAATCAATTTTCATATTTCACTTGAGTGAGGGGGTTTTGATAAGTCATCCAACAACATTTAGTAATGTCTAAAAGTGGTACTCGAACCTACTACTAGACCTGTTTAGTATAAGTTTAATTTCTCAACCTTAATAGATTGATGTTGCAATCTGACCACTATTATATTTGTGTCAAGCCTCACCACTTTACTATTGGGTCATTTGCATGCAATGGTACTTTGTGCAATCAATATGCTCTATTTACATGTAATGCGCTTATGTATACTGGTTGCCTGTCTATAATTCTCTTCAGACATCTTTACTTCACATGCCATATGGATGAATTTTATGACATCTCTTTGTGTAGGCACAACTTAGATCAATTGATAACTGCAGTAGCAACTAAAAATTTTGTAACATGGAGTTTAACAAATTTATTGGCCATGTAACTGTTGTATCAAAGTTGAATGACTGAAGAGGTTGATGTTTCTTACAATCAGGAAGATGGAACAACTTTGGGTATGGGATTAGGTTTTGTTGGTCAAGAACACGCCAATGGCTAGATGAGCACGACTTCTTGCTGGTGCTCTAGGCACATGAAAGACCGCTCTTGCTTTGGGAATATCTCAAGACCTTGGAAGCAAGGTGAAGAATTTTTATTTTCGGACATTATAGAGTGGGGTTTCTATGGACTTTGTGTTATGGTAGGATGTTAGGGCTTACAAAATTAATAAGAGTGCTTGTTAGACTTCTATCTATTGAAAATTTGTTAGGTAGAATTTATGTAGACTTGTTACAAGAACTAGTTACTTGCCAAACCTATGATTTGTAGTCACAGAAGTTAAAGAAAAAAGGTTTGATGGCTTGGAATCCATGTTCCAAAATGTGTTAGTTGTGTCGGAGACTCAAGAGTTGAGTTTTAAGGTGCATGGGAGGAAAGTTCCATCATGCCTCATGCTCGCTTTTATAGATATTTCTGCATTTACAGACTTGGGAGTTTGAGTCTTTTGCAATCTAATTGTGCAAACTCTCATATGTTTGTGTGATTTTATTTTTCTTAGCACATAGATTTCACTTTGCCAACACTATCTTGACCCTACCTACCCTTTTAACCCAAGTAGATAGGTTGCAAACTTGTCAAACCCAATGTGGATAGTCAGCCATGATTGATGCTAGCAGTTACTAGTTGGCCAGTATTGGTACTGGTTGCTGTAGTGACCATTGTTGGCCACTAGACCCTAGTGTACTAGTAGTTGTAGTGACTAGAAGAGGAGTGGGATGGTTATGCCACATATTTGTTTAAGGGCATATTTGCTTTAAGGTTTTCTTGTAGCAAGAAAAAGTACGTAAGTTGGCATTTATGGCAACTATTACCTCTGCTATACTTCTGCACCCTAACCTTGCCTTACGTCAACTCCGGTTATGGAGGAGGATGTGAAATTTCCCCTTTTATTGTGATTAATAGCCATCGAAAAAAATGTAGACTCTTTAAATAGGGCTATCTCAATGAAGATATCCTTCGCATTTGCAATTTTGATAGGTTCTTGGACAACTGATGTGCACCTATTAACTGATGCCTTGGTTGCTTTGCTATGGGATCTTTAAGTTATGAAAAGAGGGTGGAGATGTGACGTGCACACCATCTAGGACATTGTACTTTTTGGGCTTGAGAGGGGGTGTTGAGCCACTAATATTAGGGATTTCACTCAATTATAATTATGGTGCATTAATCTTTATTTTAGGCTCCTTAAAACAACCCTAAAAAGTAAATAATGCAAAATTACAAAAAATAAATGGCTTATTTTTTATAGTAGGCCAAATGTACCCCCAATCCTCTATAAATAGGAGTCGTGTGTGTGCACATCCTCAATCCCTCATTCTAGCTAGCTACCCTTAGCACTTTTGGGTCTAATATTGATGGCCACGCCCCTTTTGGAGGAAATCATCAGTTTGCAGAACCTTCTCCAAGTGTTGCCTTGCTGTCTTTAGTTGTTGTTCATACAAGTGACTTGTTTTTAAGTCCCACTGCTGCATTTGCTGGTTCTACTGGCCACCCAGCTGCACACAAGTTTTGTGTACATTGGTGACCTGTTTTTGGATCAGTCCAATTGCCTATAGCATTAGATCTACCTATGTATGGTTGCTTCCCAGGCTGCCCAGCATTCATCAGCTTAGAAATAAAGAAAGTTGAATAGTGATTGGATCAAGTAGAACAAATACAAGAGGCCATGTGTGCATTCATCAACTCACCTCTCAAATACAAAAAAGACAAGATCATGTAGCAATGACCACACCTTTTCTTGGGGGTGGGGGGGGGGGGGGAGAACAAGTGAGCCAGTCAAAATTGATTGATAGGATGCAGTTAGCCTAGACTGCCAAGTGGCTATCTGATTGGCTTGGTTGATTGCCCAAGCTTGTCTGCTTGGTGCCCTTGCACTTGCCTACACTATGTGCGGTGCCCAAACTACTTGCACTTGGCTATTGTCGTACACTTTGCATTTCTTTTTTTGCCATATCATTTCTTCACACCCCATGCATGCCCCTCTCACTAGTAGCATCCCATGTCACCCTATAATGGGATAATGCGTACTTGTCAAGTGTGGATCATCACGGTCTTGTGAGTGAATTTTGGTCTTGTGAGCATTTAACATACTTGATTGAGCATGATTTATTACTTCATTCTTCTTCGTGTTTCTTTGGCTTTGGATGTTTACCTAGTTCACTTTCAATAGCCCATTCCATGCTAGCAGTATATAAGGCTTTTCCATATAGAAGGCCTTGGCACATCGATGTGAAGATACGCTAGGTTTTGCAAAAGAAAACATAAAATGTATGACCATGATTGAAGCAAAGCCTCTATTGTAACCTCAAATATGCCTTATGCTGCAGCATGGAAGATATATGTGTAAAATTCATTGGTGTCCATGATGTTTTGGCATGTAGAGCGTTGGCTACTCTGTCAAATTTTGGAGAGAGCTTGTAGAGTATAGTCCCCACTAGATGAGCTTTGGAAAGGTGGACTGTATGTGTTGAAGATGATCCTATATTGGTGTAACATGAAGTAGAAAAGACTAAATAGTATCCTTTGCCTCAAACTTCATTTGCTAGAGCTAATCATAGAGGGTCATAGCTCAAATGGTTAATGGAGCCTCGTACAATATTTGTAACTTCTCCCACACCTTCAAAGCTATACTGTAGCATGGAAAGACCTCTTTATTAGAAATGCACCAAATAAGAAGCATAGAATAAGCACAAACATCTTGTGTATCCTAAGTAAGAACTACTTCCTCATAGTTGTTGCAGTCCCAATCATCTGGAAGAGGAGCTAGAATCTAGGGATGCACAATAGCTCCTCAAACCATATACCACATGCACTTCTGTACAAACCAAGCTGTGATGATGGAACTCTAGCTTAGATAATTAGGGCCATAAAGCTTAGCATAAGTTGAGTAACACGGAAGTGCCATTGGAGAGGATAAGACATGAAGGTGGAGAGAGAGAGAGAGAGAGAGAGAGAGTATAACCAAAACACAACACTGACTACACTTGGCACGAGTTCATATGTAGTGAAGAGAACCACTGATACGAAATGATTTCTATATGGAAGGACAGTGTGGGGACCGGTTAGGCACGGAGATCGAGCCAGATAGTTGTTACGTGTAGTGAGAGCTAGAGAGAATGAGAGAGAGTAGAGTAGAGAGTGAGCACATTTTTAGGTACAATGACGAGAGTATACCTTTAGGTTTTTAGATAGATATATATATGTAAGTACAAGTGCTAAGGGCGTGTTCACACCCGAGCACATTTAAAAAGCACAAGGCCTTTAT
Organism: Lygodium microphyllum; assembly: GCF_053477565.2. Lineage (NCBI taxonomy): Eukaryota > Viridiplantae > Streptophyta > Polypodiopsida > Schizaeales > Lygodiaceae > Lygodium > Lygodium microphyllum. The sequence continues at coordinate 75,572,275 of NC_141162.1, forward strand.
TCCCAACAACCTCCCATCTAAAGGCAATGTGCCTTAAGAGGAGAAAAGAATCAGCTAAGTCTAGGTATATACAAAGCTGAAATACATATATCTATCCAACTCCCATAATCTATCGGCAATGAGCAAACCGCTCTGCTGGAAGACCCTTCGTGAGAAGGTTTGCAGGGTTATCATCTATATGCACTTTGACAAGCTCAATGTTTTTGCTGTCAAGTACATCTCTACTGAAGTGGTACTTCACCTGTATGTGCTTTGTCTTTGCATGAAAGACAAGTTTCCGTGCTAGCATGATAGCACTCTAACTATCACAATGGAGAACGGGTAACTCAGTGATGCCAAGCTCTCCCACTAGACGTGAAAGCCATAAAGCCTCCTTGCATGCCTTAGTGGCAGCCACATACTATGCCTCTCTAGTAGGCAATGCAACATACTTTTGTAGCTTGGAGATCCAAGAGACAGCTCCTCCTGTGAAAGTAAACACATATCCAGAAGTGGACTTCCTGCAATCCGCATGATCAGCATAGTCTGCATCCATAAAGCCAACAACAGGTGCCTTCTACTTTTCAAAGTAGATGCACAACTCCTTTGTGCCTTTGAGGTATCTCATAATACCTTTCACTGCATCACAATGCTTCTTGCCAGGAGTTGCCATATATTTGCTAACCACTCCCATTGCAAAGGCAATGTCAGGATGTGTAGCAATCATAGCATACATTAAACTACCAATAGTTGAAGCATATGGTCTCTTGGCCATTTCAGCCTTCTCATCATTAGATGTAGGGTTGTCCTCTACACTAAGTTTCACATATGGAGGCAATGGAACCCCAATTGCTTTCCCCCCCTCCATATTGAAATGCTACAAATCTTTGGAGACATACTCTTGCTGAGATAGGTAGAGTAAGCCTTTTGATCTATCTCTGAGTATTCACATGCAAATAATGTGATTTGCATCACCAAGATCCTTCATGTCAAAGCTGTCATGAAGACTTTGCTTCAATGAATCCAAGGCATGAGTATCCCTTCCACTAATTAGCATGTCATCAACATACAAAACCAAGATAATCAAGCTGTCATCTGCTGCCTTCTTGGTGTACAAGCAATGATCCACTTAACTTCTATGAAAGCCTTGGGAGTCCATGAATGTATCAAACTTATGATACCATTCTCTTGGTGCTTGTTTCAGCCCATACAAACTCCTTTTGAGTTTACATACCATTTTTGGAGCCCCAAGAGGAACACCAAGGAAAAGGGAATTCTCTTGCAAGAAAATCTATCTTGTAATATCAACAAGCTTTTTTTATTAGGTTTTATATTATCACAATGAAGAAAAGAACACCATGTACAACAAATCTTCATGCAGCATCATGTAGATCTCCCACGGATTTGATAGAATCGACAATATTCTTCAATATCTTCACAAAATCCATCAATATAACAAAGAAAGCAAAGGAATACACCATCTTTGAATGGAAATACATCACATAATATTCATTTTCAATGTCTTTATAGTCTTCTCTCTCAATCTCTCATATACAATCACTCTATTTTAGTAGAATTGGCTATCTCTGACTCTCTCTCTCTCTCTCTCCATCAATAGTACATCATATCCTCACTACAATCTCTCATAATCACTCACAATAATCCTTCTTAGGTCGTGGATACCCCTCCCAAGAGGTGTGTCTCATATGAAGAGGCACCAGAGCCACTACAGTGTCCTTTCATAGCTCACCACTGTCACTTCACTCCAGTCTTTACTTGAGTCTTCAGCAGCTACTTCTTTCACTTCTTTTAGCTCTTTTGTACTTGTATTCACCTCTTTCCAAGGTTAGAAAACTTTTCCAAGCTACACTCTCATCCAACAAAACACATACAGAAGCTCTACAGAAGCTCATCAGAAACTCATCAAAGAGTTACAGAAGGTCAACACAAAGCATCAGAACCACATAACTGATACCAAAACCATTCCAAACCATCAAAAACTATTCAATAAGCTTCCAAACAATCTCAAACCCTATCAATCAATACTCCATCCCTCCTTACAGAGAGAAAACAGAACAACACAAAAGCTCAACAGAACCAATCAGGACCAATCAGAACATATCATAACATCATCAGAACTTCACATCTCTACTAATAAACATCATGAGCTTAATAAAACCATTCCAACCTATCCAAAACACTCTCAAACCACTTCCAAACCAATCAATCATCTCATAAAATCAACCATTCAGCTCTCAAAAACGACAAAAATTAGCCAAAAAATAGGTCATTTCAACACTCAACATATTCCCACACTTAATAATGAAGCGTCCTCGCGACCCAGGAAAAAGGGAATACAAGTTCATTGAAAAACTCAACTTTGATCTTCAATATATCTTCAAAAATAGTCCATCCAACCACGACCCCAACTTATAACCTGTATCTGATATAAAAAATACAACCAAAGGAAAACCCTTTATACATTAACACTTCTTATTAAACTGGAAATCACAACAAACTTGTAAAGGATATAAGAGGTTTCTTCTTCTTCTGCTTCTGCATCTTCAACTATCCAACCAGCAATACCATCACCACAATTTCTCCAAAAATGTAGCTCGCACGAAAGCCAATCGAATAGGCAATCACCACGATCTTATGACATCAATTAATCCACAACACAAACACTACACACAACACAACGATCTGAATGACTCCTCCAAAAAGAGAGATTTATCATTAAAAATCATCCACCATACATGGCAAAGGTATCAATGAAGATGATCCCTCTTGAAAGATTGGTGATTTCGGAAACGATCAATGGACAAGGATTCATCTACAAATGTCTTGGGACGATTCTGAAAAAATTGAAGGCAGCACATCCTTTCCAACAAGACAAGGTATCTACTAGGCAAACAGAGGGCATGAAAGTACAATACATCCAGTTGCTGGGAATCAATGCTCACATTGACATTCATGCACAACTTTGGAATAGGCTTTGAATCATTATGAGAATGTCTATGCATATATGCCAGGTACCAAGTAAAATGAGTAGTTAAGCGCACACAAGGATCTGCAGACTGAGAATACTGTTGAGCAAAATACAGATAATTCTGATAAGCCTGACTAGCACTTATCCATTCTCCTGGCATAAATGGCCAATTGATTTGAGGTCCGGTAAGGGAATCATTTGAACTCCAGCCTCTTCTTCGAAGAATCTTCTGATCAAATCTTGGATACCCACTAACCAACTGAGGAGGATTAGGAATAGAAGTAGTAGAAGACAGAAGGGGAACTAATGAAAGAGGATGAAGTGATGGATAGGAAAAATCATAAAATAAAGAATGGATTAAAGATGGATTGGCTGAAAATTGAGAAGATTCTGTTAAGAAAGGTGTTAAAAGATAAGGAGGAAAAGTTGATAGAATATCAGGAGATGGGGAAGGACAAGGATCAGGAGGTAGAAAAACTCTATCTTCAATAAAAGAACAATGGGTAAATATAGGAATTTGAGGAGATCCTTGAGGTTGGAAAAGAAGGGGTAAAATGACTTCTGGGTTAGATTGAAAAAGGGAAATATAAGCATCATATCTATGGGCCATTTGTTGATAATGAGTTAAGCATGGTAAGGATGGGCCTAAAGCTGATCTACGATGATAGGCTTCAAAGAAAGAAGAATCAAATGGAGGCTGATTGGAAAGATAGGCTAAAAGATCCACCCTCAGTTGGTTAGTGTTCTGACCATGAGCTGAAGCTTTGACCTGTCGGTGATTCAAAATGACAGTATCAACCATAGGGTGCCATAAAAACTCAGGACACTCAGCCACCTTTGAAAAATATCCCTGGAACATCTCGTCCATCCTCAACTCCAAATGTCAAACATACAAAGAAGCTTGCAATACCACATCCCCGACATACCAAGCCAGATCTTCCTCATCTGGAATCAGCAAATCACTTCTCAAATACATGTAGGACAAGCATGGAGCCCCAAGAGGAACACCAAGGAAAAGTGAATTCTCTTGCAAGAAAATCTATCTTGTAACATCAACAAGATTTTTTATTAGGTTTTATATGATCATAATGAAGAAAAGAACACCATGCACAACAAATATTCATGCAGCATCATGTAGATCTCCCATGGATTTGATAGAATCAACCATATTCTTCAACATCTTCACAAAATCCATCAATATAACAAAGAAAGCAAAGGAATACACCATCTTTGAATGGAAATACATCACATAATATTCATCTTCAATGTCTTCATAGTCTTCTCTCTCAATCTCTCATATACAATCACTCTCTTTTAGTAGAATTGGCTATCTCTGACTCTCTCTCTCTCTCTCTCTCTCTCTCTCTCTCTCTCTCTCTCTCTCTCTCTCTCCATCAATAGTACATCATATCCTCACTACAATCTCTCATAATCACTCACAATAATCCTTCTTAGGTTGTGGATACCCCTCCCAAGAGGTGTGTCTCATATGAAGAGGCACCAGAGCCACTACAGTGTCCTTTCATAGCTCACCACTATCACTTCACTCTTGTCTTTACTTTAGTCTTCAGCAGCTACTTCTTTCAGTTCTTTTAGCTCTTTTGCACTTGTATTCACCTCTTTCCAAGGTTAGAAAACTTTCCCAATCTACACTCTCATCCAACAGAACACATACAGAAGCTCTACAGAAGCTCATCAAAAACTCATCAGAGAGTTACAGAAGGTCAACAAAAAGCATCAGAACCACATAACTTATACCAAAACCATTCCAAACCATCAAAAACTATTCAATAAGCTTCCAAACAATCTCAAACCCTATCAATCAATGCTCCATCACTCCTTACAGAGAGAAAACAAAACCAAACAGAACAAAACAGAACAAAACAAAAGCTCAACAAAACCAATCAGGACCAATCAGAACATATCAGAACATCATAAGAACTTCACATCTCTACTAATAAATATCATGAGCTTAATAAAACCATTTCAACCTATCCAAAACACTCTCAAACCACTTCCAAACCAATCAATCATCTCATAAAATCAACCATTCAACTCTCAAAAACAACAAAAATCAGCCAAAAAATAGGTCATTTCAACACTCAACATATCCCCACACTTAATAATGAAGTGTCCTCGCGACCCAGGAGAAAGGGAATACAAGTTCATTCAAAAGCTCAACTTTGATCTCCAATATATCTTCAAAAACAGTCCATCCAACCACGACCCCAACTTATAACCTCTATCTGATATAAAATATACAACAAAAGGAAAACCCTTTATACATTAACACATCTTATCAAACTGGAAATCACAACAAACTTGTAAAGGATATAAGAGGTTTCTTCTTCTTCTGCTTCTGCATCTTCAACTATCCAACCAACAATACCATCACCACAATTCTCCAAAAATATAGCTCGCACGAAAGCCAATCGAATAGGCACGAGAGAAAACAGAACAAAACAAAAGCTCAACAGAACCAATCACGACCAATTAGAACATATCAAAACATCATCAGAACTTCACATCTCTACTAATAAACATCATGAGCTTAATAAAACCATTCCAACCTATCCAAAACACTCTCAAACCACTTCCAAACCAATCAATCATCTCATAAAATCAACCATTCAGCTCTCAAAAACAACAAAAATCAGCAAAAAAATAGGTCATTTCAATACTCAACATATCCCCACACTTAATAACGAAGCGTCCTCGCGATCCAGGAAAAAGGGAATACAAGTTCATTCAAAAGCTCAACTTTGATCTTCAATATATCTTCAAAAACAGTCCATCCAACCACGACCCCAACTTATAACCTGTATCTGATATAAAATATACAACCAAAGGAAAACCCTTTATACATTAACACTTCTTATCAAACTAGAAATCACAACAAACTTGTAAAGGATATAAGAGGTTTCTTCTTCTTCTGCTTCTGCATCTTCAACTATCCAACCAGCAATACCATCACCACAATTCTCCAAAAAATGTAGCTCGCATGAAAGCCAATCAAATAGGCAATCACCACGATCTTATGACATCAATTAATCCACAACACAAACACTACACACAACACAACGATCTGAATGACTCCTCCAAAAAGAGAGATTTATCATTAAAAATCATCCACCATACATGGAAAATGTATCAATGAAGATGATCCCTCTTGAAAGATTGGTGATTTCGAAAACCATCCATGGACAAGGATTCATCTACAAATGTCTTGGGAGGATTCTGAAAAAATTAAAGGCAGCACATTCTTTCCAACAAGACAAGGTATCTGCTAGGAAAACAGAGGGCATGAAAGTGCAATACATCCAGTTGCTGGGAATCAATGCTTACATTCACATTCATGCACAACTTTGAAATAGGCTTTCAATCATTATGAGAATGCCTATGCATATATGCCAGGTACCAAGTAAAATGAGCAGTTAAGCGCATAGAAGGATCTGCAGACTGAGAATACTGTTGAGCAAAATGCAGATAATTCTGATAAGCCTGACTAGCACTTATCCATTCTCCTGGGATCAATGGCCAATTGATTTGAGGTCCAGTAAGGGAATCATTTGAACTCCAGCCTCTTCTTCGAAGAATCTTCTAATCAAATCCTAGATACCCACTAACCAACTGAGGAGGATTAGGAATAGAAGTAGTAGAAGACGGAAGGGGAACTAATGAAAGAGGGTGAAGTGATGGATAGGAAAAATCATAAAATAAAGAATGGATTGACGAAGGAAATTCGGTATGGCAGCCTCTATACTATGCCAAACTCCCTTCTGCCACAAAGTGAATGAGATAAGGGCACCACCTAGTCATGGAAGAGCGGACTAGGACGCTATGCAAGAGGGAGAGGAGATTGTAAGGGAGAAAAGATGGAAACTAAGAGAGGAAGAGAGAGAGAGTGAGTGAGAATGAGAGAACTACGAAAAAATAGATGAATCAATAAACTTAAGAGATGGAGAAACCTCAGGACATAACCAATATACACAATATGGACGCCAATATCCTGGGCTTATTACATTGTAGAGCACACATATGCTATAGTAAGAGAAGGAATTCCATAAGCTCATGAAGGTGAATGGGGAAGGCTCAATAGGGCTGAAGGAGGCCTCTTTGCTCTCTCTCTTCTTGCAAATTACAAAGGAGAATGCCTCTTTATATAGGCCTTGAGGGTGTTTAGGGAGGAGGTTAAGATGTAATAGGAATTAACACCACCAAAGCTGCATTAAGGCGGTTCCACCAATATGGAAGCTCCATTTAGATGTTTTGTTGACCAATTTGTACTTAATCAAGCTCCATCATAGGTGAGTTGTCTCCATTCCCCCCCCCATAGCTTGAGTCCAAGAGCTCTCCTATAAAAAAATATAGAGAATCTTCATAAAATAAGATCATATCTAGCAATAATAGAGAGAGAGTAATGAGAGTTCATACATTACTACTACAACTAAGGATGATTTGAGGGTGATTTAGGAGGGGAATTCTAATGGTTTATTAGCTTGAGAGAGAGGATAAGAGAGAGGAAAGGATTGGGGTCTAATGAATGATGTTTTATGGAAGTGTTAAGTGTGGGGAAGAAAGTATGGATGTGTATTAAATTGGGAGGTGGTCTCCACTGCAGTTGGAAAAAGTTGGCATCCACCATTTTGGCCATATCTCCCGACTCGTAGCTCTAAAAAATTATAAAAAAATACCAGCCAAAACTTTAGCTCACGCGCTACAACTTTCATGTTGAAAAGTTTTTTTGGATCGGAGTGGAAGTATTTTTTAAAAATCTTACAAAATCATGTGCCTGATTTTTCTTCCACTAATGCTTTCAAGAAGGGTCCCATTTGGTTGAATTGTCATAAGGCTCCAAAGTCATGACATTATGAGCCTCACATGCCCTTTGGATGGCTCCAAATCCATTTCATATCTTTCCTTTTCACATTTTTCTTCACCTTCCTCCATTGATCTTTACTCTTCACCCCCCCTTGGTAAACCGGTCCATGAAATATTTTCATCCAGTGATGTCTTGGATTTCCCAAGAGGTTGTTCCCACCCTCTTCTTTATTTCAAAGCTCCAAATGTACAAAAAATCAACAAAGTGTTAGACAAATATTTTTTTGTGATTTTCTCGGATCAGGATTAAAGATGGATTGGCTGAAAATTGAGGAGATTCTGTTAAGAAAGGTGTTAAAAGATAAGGAGGAAAAGTTGATAGAATATCAGAAGATGGGGAAGGACAAGGATCAAGATGTAGAAAAACTCTATCTTCAATAAAAGAACAATGGGTAAAGATAGGAAATTGAGGAGATCCTTGAGGTTGGAAAAGAAGAGGTAAAATGACTTCTGGGTTAGATTGAAAAAGGAAAATATAAGCATCATACCTATGGGCCATTTGTTGATAATGAGTTAAGCATGGTAAGGATGGACCTAAAGCTGATCTACGATGATATACTTCAAATAAAGAAGAATCAAATGGAGGTTGATTGGAAAGATAGGCTAAAAGATCCACCCTCAGTTGGTTAGTGTTCTGAGCATGAGCTGAAGCTTTGACCTGTCGGTGATTCAAAATGACAGCATCAACCATAGGGTGCCATGAAAACTCAGGACACTCAGCCACCTTTGAAAAATATCCCTGGAACATCTCATCAATCCTCAACTCCAAATGTCGGACATACAAAGAAGCTTGCAATACCACATCCCCAACATACCAAGCCAGATCTTCCTCATCTGGAATCAGCAAATCACCCCTCAAATACATGTAGGACAAGCATGGAGCCCCAAGAGGAACACCAAGGAAAAGAGAATTCTCTTGCAAGAAAATCTATCTTGTAACTTCAACAAGCTTTTTTATTAGGTTTTATATGATCACAATGAAGAAAAGAACACCAGGCACAACAAATCTTCATGCAGCATCATGTAGATCTCCCACGGATTTGATAGAATCAACCATATTCTTTAACATCTTCACAAAATCCATCAATGTAACAAAGAAAGCAAAGGAATACACCATCTTTGAATGGAAATACATTACATAATATTCATCTTCAATGTCTTCATAGTCTTCTCTCTCAATCTCTCATATACAATCACTCTCTCTTAGTAGAATTGACTATCTCTGACTCTCTCTCTCTCTCTCTCTCTCTCTCTCTCCATCAATAGTACATCATATTCTCACTACAATCTCTCATAATCACTCACAATAATCCTTCTTAGGTCGTGGATACCCCTCCCAAGAGGTGTGTCTCATATGAAGAGGCACCAGAGCCACTACAGTGTCCTTTCATAGCTCACCACTGTCACTTCACTCCAGTCTTTACTTGAGTCTTCAACAGCTACTTCTTTCACTTCTTTTAGCTCTTTTGCACTTGTATTCACCTCTTTCCAAGGTTAGAAAACTTTCCCAAGCTACACTCTCATCCAACAGAACACATACAGAAGCTCTACAGAAGCTCTACAGAAGCTCATCAGAAACTCATCAGAGAGTTACAGAAGGTCAACACAAAGCATCAGAACCACATAACTGATACCAAAACCATTCCAAACCATCAAAAACTATTCAATAAGCTTCCAAACAATCTCAAACCCTATCAATCAATACTCCATCCCTCCTTACAGAGAGAAAACAGAACAAAACAGAAGCTCAACAGAACCAATCAAGACCAATCAGAACATATCGGAACATTATCAGAACTTCATATCTCTACTAATAAACATCATGAGCCTTAATAAAACCATTCCAACCTATCCAAAACACTCTCAAACCACTTCCAAACCAATCAATCATATCATAAAATCAACCATTCTGCTCTCAAAAACAACAAAAATTTGCAAAAAAATAGGTCATTTCAACACTCAACATATCCCCACACTTAATAATAAAGCGTCCTCGCGACCAAGGAAAAAGGGAATACAAGTTCATTGAAAAACTCAACTTTGATCTTCAATATATCTTCAAAAACAATCCATCCAACCACGACCCCAACTTATAACCTGTATCTGATATAAAAAATACAACCAAAGGAAAACCCTTTATACATTAACACTTCTTATCAAACTGGAAATCACAACAAACTTGTAAATGATATAAGAGGTTTCTTCTTCTTCTTCTTCTGCATTTTCAACTATCCAACTAGCAATACCATCACCACAATTCTCCAAAAATGTAGCTCGCACTAAAGCCAATCGAATAGGCAATCACCACGATCTTATGACATCAATTAATCCACAACACAAACACTACACACAACACAACGATCTGAATGACTCCTTCAAAAAGAGAGATTTATCATTAAAAATCATCCACCATACATGGCAAAGGTATCAATGAAGATAATCCCTCTTGAAATATTGGTGATTTCGGAAACGATCCATGGACAAGGATTCATCTACGAATGTCTTGGGAGGATTCTGAAAAAATTGCAGGCAGCACATCCTTTCCAACAAGACAAGGTATCTACTAGGCAAACAGAGGGCATGAAAGTACAATACATCTAGTTGCTGGGAATCAATGCTTACATTGACATTCATGCAGCACAACTTTGGAATAGGCTTTGAATCATTATGAGAATGCCTATGCATATACGCCAGGTACCAAGTAAAATGAGCAGTTAAGCGCACACAAGAATCTGCAGACTGAGAATACTGTTGAGCAAAATGCAGATAATTCTGATAAGTCTGACTAGCACTTATCCATTCTCCTGGGATTAATGGCCAATTGATTTGAGGTCTAGTAAGGGAATCATTTGAACTCCAGCCTCTTCTTCGAAGAATCTTCTAATCAAATCTTGGATACCCACTAACCAATTGAGGAGGATTAGGAATAGAAGTAGTAGGAGACGGAAGGGGAACTAATGAAAGAGGATGAAGTGATGGATAGGTAAAATCATAAAATGAAGAATGGATTAAAGATGGATTGGCTGAAAATTGAGGAGATTCTGTTAAGAAATGTGTTAAAAGATAAGGAGGAAAAGTTGATAGAATATCAGAAGATGGGGAAGGACAAGGATCAAGAGGTAGAAAAACTCTATCTTCAATAAAAGAACAATGGGTAAAGATAGGAATTTGAGGAGATCCTTGAGGTTGGAAAAGAAGGGGTAAAATGACTTTTGGGTTAGATTGAAAAAGGGAAATATAAGCATCATACCTATGGGCCATTTGTTAATAATGAGTTAAGCATAGTAAGGATGGACCTGAAGCTGATCTATGATGATAGGCTTCAAATAAAGAAGAATCAAATGGAGGTTGATTGGAAAGATAGGCTAAAAGATCCAGCCTCAGTTAGTTAGTGTTCTGAGCATGAGCTGAAGCTTTGACCTGTCGGTGATTCAAAATGACAGCATCAACCATAGGGTGCCATGAAAACTTAGGGCACTCAGTCACCTTTGAAAAATATCCATGGAACATCTCATCAATCCTCAACTCCAAATGTCGAACATACAAAGAAGCTTGCAATACCACATCCCCGACATACCAAGCCAGATCTTCCTCATCTGGAATCAGCAAATCACCCCTCAAATACATGTAGGACAGAAGCATCGTATCTGGAGTGACAGAGTCTTCAAAAACCATCCTCACTACTTCGATCAGTAAATCTGATGGCGAGGCCCCACTCCATCCATCCTTTGGAATAGGTAAATCCATCGTGGAAAGCTTGATATAGAAGGCCAACTTCTGTTGTTGATAATGAACAAAAAAGGAATGATCCGGTGGAACATATTCTTGATACTGCTCAAAAGAAGACCATAGCAAATCCTTACGAGATTGCAATCTTTCCACCTTGGCCTGAAATAAGGGACATAAGGTAGCCTGTCTTTGAAGAGCTGCCAAGTCTGCAGGGGATAAAAGAGAAACTGGCTGCACAGGACTCTGTGTATTAGACTGAGACTGAGCCAATTGATCTTTGAGTTGTTGGATTTGAGCATTGCTCTAGTCTAAAATAGCTGTGGTGGATTTCAACTTCTCTGCTTGGGCAGCTATCTCCTCCTTCATCTCTTGACTCTCCTTCTGTAACTTATCCCTCTTCTCTGTTACAACAACCACTTGAGACCTATCTTCTGCCAACTCAGCTTTCAACTTAGAAATTTCAGCTTTCTGAGAATCCACTAGCTTAGTCTGCTGCTCCATTTGCATACAAAGGTCAGAGAATTTCTCCTGAGCAGAGGCTAACTCAGTAGTGGTCTTATTCAATTCCTCCTTAGACTGCTGAACTTCATCATAAAATGAAGAATATAATTGTTGGATATAAGCAGTCATCGAAAGTTCAATAGAACTCTGGATATCCTTGCACAGGAACAGAATAGCATCTTCTGTTAACCAGGCGGTGAACAGAAGGAATATTAAGGTCGAGCATCCCATCTCTATGGACTCTAAAAAGATTTGGTGTCTAAAGGAATGCAAGCAAGCTGCTGCAAGACTGGGCAGGAATTGTCACTGGAACTGGAGGAACAGGCATTGAATCAGCCACCCGCTTGAGGCGTTTTCTCTGAATGACTAAGGGAGGAGGAGAATCATCATCCTCAATTATCACTTCATCTTCTTCATTATGAGGTAGATGAGGAGCTTCTGGAGGATCAACTGGAGGTAAAGGAACTTTCTTTGCAGGGGCAGCATATAGCAAGAAGACATAGAGGAAGGACCCAAATGTAACATTAGTCACATTTCCTCGAGTAGCTCGGATAAAATGGTGATCCATCTTGGAGAGGAGTTAGGTACTCCAATCAATAGTTATACCTTTCAAAATCATTCGGGAAGCTGTAAACAACTCCTTGGAAAGATAATGAGATGGGGATTTTGCAGGCATAAACCTGTCCTGAAGGAATTGGCATATCTGTTTCCACAAGGGATTGGAAATCATGGAGGCACCCACTCCTGACGTGGTAATGGCTTTTTTCGGATCAAGAACATCTTGAGTCTGCTTCTGTAACAACTTCAAAATATCATCATTGGTAAACAGCTGTCTGATAGCAGGGAGCAGATTCCCCACGGTATGGCAGACCAAGAGCCTTGCCTAGACTCTTCGGTGTCAGAAGAACAGTTTTGCCATGGACTGGACCAGACCTCTTGCTGTAAGAGGTTAGAAACTCGTCACAAAGGGAAGGATCATCTGGAACCAGTGGGAAAGAAAGGCTGACGAACTTGGACAAGCCCGCTTTAGCAACAACGTCCGAATCCAGTAACAAAGAATAATCATGGACAGCCAGAGGAACATACTGAATCGGGGGAGGAGTACGAGAGGGCGCCATTCAGATGGTTACACACACACACACACCACAAACACAGACAAACCAAGAGAATGCCTGCAAAGCAACAGACAAAAACCAAGAATAAGATATCAACCAAAGTGGTAAAACGTGACTTGACCAACTATCCCCAAGCAAACCACACCCTAGAAAAAATTCGACATGACCTCTAGACATATGCGACCAAAAGCTTCATGCTATGCAACATGCAAACACCCAAATCCCCGTATCAGGCAATAAAGAAAAAAACTACACACCGTACCCTTAACCGTAATAAAGAAATTGAACCAAAACATAACAACAACCCACATATATCAGGACCACAACTTTGATAATCAGGTTGAACCATGGAGACAACTCCGAAGACTTCGCGTACCCATCCCACGAAACGAGTTCATTAAAAAGGGGAAATAAGTGCAGTGAGGGAGAATTAATTTTAATGAAAGGTTTATTTTATGAATTTATTAAGAAATGTGTGAATTTTTATTAAGTGATAAACCTTATGAAGAAAACGACGGTTCCTTCTTAAAATTTTAATTACCAATTATTAGGTTAAAGCGGTGCTTTAATCCGAATCCCGGACTTCGATACCCAGACTGGGTCTCTAAATGCAAATTCATTTATTAAAAATTAAGGTGATATGGAGAGTTTTTTTGTCAATGCGTGCTTTTGTGATGGCTTTAAAAATATTAAAGTGCCTCTTAAGCGCACTTAGCGCGTGCTAAGTGAACGACGGGTTAATTTTAGTTATAAAATTGTGTGTTTAGCGTGAGCGCGCGTGCCATGCTGGTGTTTAGGGTTCATGTTAAAAATTAAACGTGGATTTTGGGGTAGCAAAAATATATATATATATAAAAGAAAAAATACCTGGTAGTGGGTGTATGTGAATGCAATGAATGCGCTCTTCTCAATCCAAAATATACGTCACCAATCCAAAAAGAACCAAGGTATTTGGATTTTTCTAGAATTTTCAGTTTATGTTTTGAATGAAAGAGAATTTTTTTAAAAAATGAATTTAGGTGTTTAATGAATTATTTTTACCATAAAATAAGCATAAAATAAAATGACACATCATTTTCAGCTAAGAAAATCTTTCAAAAATAAGTAAAAAAGTTAATGAAATTTTTAGGAATTTTTTTGCAATTAAATTGGAATTTTTAACAATTTTAATGTTTTTTTTTCATTTTGTGGATATTTTTAAAAGAATTTTTAATTTTAAAATGGTCTAACTTTTGTTTCTTTCTGAAATTTGCAGGTTAGAAAAATATGGCAATTTACTACAGAAATATTGGGAATTTTTCAAGATTTTTTTGCTTTTTTTTTGTGAATTTTAAGTGTTTTCTAATGATTTTTTATTTAAATTTTCAATGTATTTTTAAGGTTTCCGGGTATTGGAATTAAAAATCCGAGAATATACCCAGGAATAGTTTGTGTGTCAGCTGCGTGTGAACAGTCGGCTGCACACCACCTCACGGACCAGCTAACGCGCGTCCCCGCATGTGAACATCCGCGAACGGTCTCCCGCACACATACACGAACAATCAAACTCTCACGAACAGCCACGTGCGCGTATTCACACCTTTGCGGGTGAGTGTGGACTGAAAATGGTAGCTGCGAGTTTCTGCGTGTGTCAGCGGGGAAGAAGGGGGCTTATGGGGGGTTTTCTGCTGGTGGGTTTCTGCGGGTCTGTGGGTGTGACAGGGGCTTATGGAGGGGTTGCTGTGGTTGGGTTTCTGTGGTTGGGTGTGCCTTGGGGGGGAAAGAGGGCTTGTGTGGGGCTAGGGTGGGGGATTGTGTGTGACAGTGGGGGGAAGGGGGACTTACAAGGGGGGTTAGGTGGGAATGTGGGTGGGGGTAGGACACGTGGAGGGGAGGATCCGTCAGCAGGCGAGTGGTGGGAGCCGACAGCGGGCGGGCAGGGAGGCGGATGGCGGCTGCAGAGGCGCGTGGCGGTAGGGCTACGGGAGAAGGCCGGTGAGGACAGGCGTCACGACGGCACAGGGCGCGGACACAGGGCCGTTAGAGGCGTGGAGGAGGGACCCACGAGGAGGGGAGGCCCACGGGGCAGCGGCGCACGACGGAGAGGCCCATGACGGGCGTTCGGCAGCGGGGAGGAGGCCACGAGCACAGGTGTCGGCGGTGGGGTTCCACGGGCCACAGGCAGTGGCACAAACCGCATCAGAGGCGCAGACGGCGGCCGCAGATGGCGCTCAATGGCTACAAGGCGCAGGTGCAAGCAAGGACACAGGGCACGGGCGGCGTCAGAGGCGCCACAGGGCGACGTGGCAGGGCTGGCGGACGAGGAGGGGGCGTCACGGCAGGGAGGAGGCCATGGCGGACAGGAGCTGCACAACGGGCATGCAAGGAGAAGAGGGAGGGCACCACCGAGCGAGGAGAAGGAGGGGGCGCCCAGGGGATGGCGTCCAGAAGGCAGGAGGGCGGGAGAGGAGGGAGGGAGGAGAAGAGGAGAAGGAGGGAGCGTGAAGGCACGCAGGGAGATGGAGGAGGGAGGGAGGTGGTTAGGGGGGGAAGGGTCAGGGAGAGAGAAGGGTGGGGATGGGGGGGGTGAAAGGGTGTGGTGGGGTGGAAGGGTGTGAGGGGTGCCCAAGGGAGGAACTGGGCGGGGTGCCCAAGAAGGTGGGTGGGGGCCCATGGAAGGTGCCCGCCATAAAAGAAAGACGCGCCCCCGTCCCGCGCGCGTGCGTGGGGCAGGGTAAAAAAATTTACTGTGACGGGATCGAAATAGCGCCAAGATGTCAGTACAGGTCACGCAGAAGTGACCGGGGCGCGTGGAGAAGCGTGAAATTGAAAACGGGCTCGTTCACGCGGGACGAGTCGCGTGAAAACATAAAAAAATAAAGAAAAATGAATATCTCCCAATCCGGGCATCAAAACGAAATGTCGTAAAAATAAAAACTGGGCAGGACGGTAGGGGAAAGACAGGGAAAATGTGTAACGGGGGTTCCGGGGGAAAGACAGGGCATTCACATGCAAAAAACGCAAAAAAAAGGGTCCAAAAACGCAATTAAAAATTAATATCGGAAGATCCATGCAGCAGAATGAGGTGCAGGAAAAAGGAAAAATGCACAAAAAGACGTGCTCGACAATCCTATTACATCAAAACATAGTTCCGACTGAGATAAGACGCGTTCACGTGGGAAAAACCCAAAAAACAAACATGAAAATGGAATCGGAAATTAATATTGGACGAACCGCCAGCCGGAATGACATGCAGTAAAAAGGAAAAATGTCCGCAAGAAGGGGTGGTACAGGATTGTCATGTCAAAATGCAGTTTCGGCAGAAGTAGGAGGGGTTCACATGCGAAAAACACCAAAAATACACCCGAAAACACATGTAAAAATTAATAATAAAAATTCCAAAAGGTGAAAGAGAGTGGAAGAAAAAGGATAAAGGTGGTGGAAGGCACGATGGACACGACTGTCAAAGAAAACTGGAATTCTGACGCAAACAGGGCAGGTTCACATGGAAAAATGTCAAAAAGACGCACGAAAAAGTCTCAAGAAACCGCAAAAATTAATATTGGACAAACCGTGCATCGGAAGGACACGGAGTAAAAAGGAAAAATGTCAAGGGAAATTTTTTGTCAGGGCTATGACGTCAGATCACGGTTCCAAAGCAAGCAAAGCACGTTCACATGGAAAACCGGCTAATGTGCGCAAAATGCTTCAAAAATTAATAACTCGAAAACTGTGCACCGAAACAGGGGTAGGTAAAAAGGAAAATTGGACAAGTTGAAGGGACGAACAAGGCTATAAGATTGGATGTGGATTTCAGTGAACGTAGGGTACGTGCACATGGCAGGACAACAAAATCAGGGAATGAAGGAAAACTGCAAGGAAACAGCCCCGAGGGTGGGTGAAAAATGGACGGGTGGGTGGGAAGGGACCCCATCAGGGTAAAGGCAAGTCATGGCAGAGAGGCATTAACAGGTTGAGGCATATGCAGAAGGGTATGCAATGTAGACGTGCAGGGACACGTCACCACACTTAAAACCTTAACGGACAGGGGTAACCGAGCAACAGGGACCTAGGACCACACAACAGACCAACCATGAATGTCCCCACACTTAAAACATGACCGTCATTGAGAAACAGGGTGTAGGGTTAGAAAAACTTGGCCCATATTGTCGAGAATCAAGGTTGATTGTCGATGGCACGTCCGATATTGTTGTCGGCTACAGGAGGTACCAAGGTTCACTCCAGCACACGTCCTTCGTGGCAGGGACCACACGGCAGCACCCAGGGAGGTAGCGGGTTGAAGGAATCGCATTGAGTCGATGTCGAGGGATATTACACTCAAGTCACAGTCACTCAAATGGAATGAAAGAACTGTCACTCGCCCCATGACATATATCACTCGAGGAAGAATGATTGAAACCTATATCTCGTACCCGGTTTAGAAAGCGACAGGGGAATAGTGCAGAGGGAGTATGCCAGGGTGCACAGTTGTTGGTGCATCAGTGCGTCGAACCCGTCTGGCATAAGTGCAAGGAGGAAGGCAAGGGAGCCTTACAATGCAGTGTATAGAACAGGGTGGCGTGTCCTATGATGACGGTAGAGACCCATCCCGTGGACGCATAGGGAAACGGGAACATACCTGACTCCAAGTGTCATAACGTCCCTCAATCTCACCTCTCGGTAATTGATTAAAGAAACTCCAGTCACACTCAGCCCACCCTCTGTCTCACGCTCTGCTGATAGATACATGAGGGCAACCATGTCCTGAAACCCATTGATGTAATCCTCATGGTCACTTGTGCAAAGGTTGTATGCCTTGTGCGCATTTGATGGTGCAAATGTGCATTCCACCTTGTGCTGGCATACTGTGCGAGAAGAAAGGCCAGGGAGCCTTATAGTGCAATGTACAAAAACAAATCGTGCTTTGTGCTTTGAGAGGCCCATCCCGTGCGTGCAATACTGCATTCACACTTCTCACCTCTCATTTGATTTGAAGGAAAAAGACTGGTCACTTGCCCCACCCTTTGTCTCACTCTCTGATAGATACATAGGGCAACCATACTCACTTCCCCATCCGGTTAGGATGAAAGCTTCACATCACTCAAGGGGTTTTCGATGAAGATCGCGTCGTCAGTTGTTGAAGAGGCATACCCAGGGAGGTAGCCATCAAATCGAACATTGTGTTGGATAGGACATGTCATCTGCTAGAGGATAGTTAGACGCTCTGCAAAAAGACCCAGGACACAGCGTACCAAGGGAGGCAGCTTCGAAACTGGATCCTGGGGATATCAATTGATGAATCCACTTTCTGGACTGCTGGGTGTTGCCACCTTTTCCATAGCCAGCTTCCCGCCCAAGGGTGTTGACCACCTTTTCTTGGAATGAGGCCTGTTATGACAGGGAATTTCTTCCTTTTTTTCCATAACAGTTTTTTTTTCTATTTATTTTTATTTTTTATTTTTTTGTCTTTTCCTTTTCTCCTACTCCCGAGGGTGTTTCCACCTTTTCTCGAAGAATAGGTCGGCATGACAGGGACCGAAGTCCTTTTCTCCCATGACCGATATGTATATTTTTTCTTTTTGTTTTTGTTTCCCTTCGAATTAAGCAAGGGAATGGTAGAAATATCATTTGTCAGAACCCACCTCGCCACTACCGCTGGTGGAAAATAGAGGATAAGATATCAAGGTTGGAAGGTGAAGCTGAGGGGACAGAGGGTTGCGTCCACCTCATCAAAAGTGGCTGAAGAACGGCTATCAGAAGTAGCATCATGAGAGTGATAGTGCCACGCCAACGAGGGAAAGGATCAGGTGACCGTGATTATCAAGATCCCCGAGGGAAGTACTTCTTCAGGTGATATCCATTGATCAGGAAGGGATCATCAGAGGCATCAATGGTCTGCACTTGGACAGAGCCATTAGGATTGACAGCAAGTACCTTATATAGACCCATCCACCGCTATTGAAGCTTGCCAGGAAACTTGCCAAATCGTGAATCATAGGCTAGGACCAAATCACCTTCCTTGAACTCCTTGTGCTTGATGAAGCTGTCATGGTAAGCCTTGCATCGAGCTTGCATGGCTTCCATGCACTGTAGAGCCATCCTACGAGTTTCGTCCAAACATTCCAGGTGCAGGAGACGGCGTTGCAGTGAATCATCGTTCCCCAAACGCTCTTTGATAGCCACTCTCAAAGAGGGCAATTCCAGTTCAACAGGGAAAACAGCTTCTGTACCGTACACCAGGTGGAAGGGTGTCTGTCATGTTGCTGCTTTATGGGAGGTTCTGTACGCCTGTAAGTCGATCATCCCAATCACAATGATGTGCAGCAATTGTTCTTGTCAGAATCGAGCAGAGGATGCGATTCGTGACTTCGACTTGGCCGTTGGCTCTAGGGTAGTAAGGAGTGGACTTGCGATGGCGGATCTTATACAGCTCTGTCAACTCTTCCATGACTTTATTAATGAAATGAGTGCCTCTGTCATCACTGACCAGCTCTAAGGGACTGCCAAAACTAGTGATGATATTCTCGTACATGAACAAGGCCACGCTCTTACCATCGTCCCACTTTAGGGCTTTAGCTTCACACCACTTTGTGACATAATCCGTACATACGAGGATGTATCGGTTCTGTTTCCTTCTAGTAAGAGGATCGATTGGGCCTATGAAGTCGATGCCCCACTTCTCAAACGGCTTCAAAGGAAGGATATGTTGCAGTGGCATGGCACTTGTTTTGGTGGGTTTCCCTATCCTCTGACAAGCATCACATCTTTTACAGTAATCATAAGCATCCTTATGAATGGTCGGCCACCAGTATCCTGCGAGCAGAGCCTTCATGGCTGTGGCTTCTCCTGCAAAGTGGCCCCCACATGGCTCGTCATGGCAAGCCTTCAGAACAATCCCAATCTCCTCTCCTACAACACTGCTTTTAAGCAGTTCATCTTTGCCTTTCTTATACAGTGCGCCGCCTAACAGGGTGTAGGGGGCTGATTCTAACATAAGCTTCTTCCTTTCCCGACTAGAGATGCCAGGAGGGTACTGTTGGGTTGCCAACAGATTGGCAATGTCTGCATACCAGGGAGTTACAGTTTCTACCAGGAATAGGAAAGCATCAGGGAGATCTGGATCATCCTGCTCCTCGTTTGCAGTTTGTGGGATACGCGACAGATGATCAGCCAGAACATGGGAATGACCAAGCTTAGTAATCACCTCAAAGTCAAACTCCTGGAATAGAAGAAGACATCTCATCATTCGTCCTTTCACGTCTGCTTTGTTCATCAGGAAGGACAGGGCTTCATGATCCACATAAAATTTAAAGTGGTTAGATAGGAGGTAATGGCGAAACTTCTCTAGGGCAAACACCATTGCCAAGCACTCAAGCTCTGTCACTGTATAGTTCCGTTCCCTATCAGTGACTTTTCAGCTTGCGTAATAGATGGGTTGATCTAGCTTCGAGGAGCCGTTCTGGCAGAGAACTGCGCCTAAGCCTTCAATAGATGCATCAATGTGTACATGAAACTCCTTCGTCCAATCAGGAGGTTGCAGAATGGGTGCCTCAATTAGACACTGCTTCAGAGTGTTGAAGGCTTTGTCACATTCTTCCGTCCAAACAAACTCTGCATCTTTCCTCAGAAGCTTGTGCAAGGAGGTTTCCTTTGTTGCAAAATGGGCTATGAACCTTCTGTAGTAACCCACATGGCCTAGGAATCCCCTCAACTGTTTGAGGTTGGTGGGTGCTATCAGAGCTGCGATCTTTTCGATCTTTGTAGGGTTTGTTGATATCCCTTGTGCAGAGACGATGTGCCCAACAGAACTCCAGAAGAGACCCCAAAGATGCATTTGTCGGGGTTGAGGAAAATCCCATACTCCCGGTATCAGTCAAAGCATTGTTCCAAATGTCCCTAGTGTTCCCGAATCAAACTATAGACACAGAAGTCATCCAAATACACCTCAATAAAGTCGTACAGATGATTTTGGAATGCGGCCATCATGACTCATTGCAAAGTAGCAGGGGCATTGCAGAGTCCAAACGGCATCACTCGGTAAGCGTAGGTCCCCCATTCTGTGGTGAAGGTTGTTTTGGATTGGTCTTCTTCTGCTATCTGCACTTGGTTGTATCCGCTGAATCCATCTAGAAGGGAATAAAGCTCATGTCCTGCCACTGTGTCCAACAGTTGGTCTGTGAAAGGGATAGGAAAGTGATCCTTCTTCGTCTTAGAATTCAACTTGCGGAAATCCACACATATACGAAGCTTGCCATTCTTCTTGGGTACAACCACGATGGGTGAAACCCATTCACTATTTGCCACTGGATAGATGAACTCGGCTTCCAGAAGCTTCAGCAGCTCTGCTTTTACCAATGTGGAATAATTCGGATTCATTCACCTCTGTCGTTGCCGTACTGGCTTGGCATCAGGCTCCAAGTCAATATGATGCTAACATATTGTGGGATCAATCCCCTTTAGGTCTTTGTAGGACCACGCAAACACGTCCAAATTCTCTTTCAACAAGTTGTAAAAGGTTGACAACTCCTCTTCTGGTAGGCTACTATCCACCTTCAAGTGGCATTCAGTGCCATCTGCATCCACAAAAGTTAACTGCCTTTCACCTTCTACTTCACGGATGAAGGTCCCGCGGACTGCTTCTGGGTACAGATCCAACTCCTTCAAGGGAGTGGTGTCCTCTTCTGATGTCCCACTAGAACCAACTTCTTCTTTTGGTGGAGACTTACGTTGCTCCTTGAGATGTTGAAATGGGATTAGAGCCGTTTCGGGTTTGGTTTCAAGATTAGTTACCTCTTGGCTTGACGACTCATCTTCTGATGACGCATCCAGGAACATCACATAACAGGGACCCTCTGATGCCTGTTGGGTTTGTGGGACTGGTGCCTGTTGGCATGGTGCATCATCATCATCTTTTCTTGGCAAGGATGGTTGAGGACGGCATGAGCCACTGTTGAAAGACGGCTTTTTCTTCTTAATCCATTTCTTATAAAGATTTTGCATATGAGAAGATCTATTTACCAGACCAAATGGTACCCTCACCATTTTGTCCCACAGCATGAGCTCGTCTGCTTCTGATGCTTTTGGAACTTCTTCGTCATATATAACCTCTTCGGATGGGATAGACTCTTCCATCTTGCTTTCATAACCCTCTTCTTCCATATCATCTCCATCCTCTTCTGTCTCTATCTCGGTCGCTGGCTCTGTCTCTGTAGGAGCTCTGTAAGAGAAGAACAGGTTCTCTGATTCATCTTCTACCTCTGTCTCTGGCTCTGCTATGGCCATGTAACAGGGAGAGCAGTACATCCATGCTTCTATCTCACTGTCAGAAGTGATTTCGGAAATCGTTCCTGGTTCAGGCAGGAAGTATTCACCCATTGATAATGGCTTTGCATCTTTTGGGAGTTGGCTTACAATATTCACTGTTAAGGAACGTACCACTGTTTTCTTGGAAAGGATCTGTTTGACAGCATCTTCATCTGCTAATGTTCCATCTGTAGCCTCATTAGGGGAGTCAAAAGATAACTCCAAGGAGGTGGATCCATGTCGTTTTTTAGCACCATATAGCTTCAGCACCACTTTGTTGGGTCCTCTACCCAAGGTCAAGGTTCCTTTGAACCAATCCGTCCTTGCTCTGGCTTCAAAAAGTCATGGTCTGCCCAGTAACAGAGGGTAGGATGTACCATAAGAGTTTGGCTTCACCACCAAATAAGTTAGCCAATAATCTCTTCCAGCCACTGTAGTCTTCACATATGGGAGAATGCCCAAAGGCTTGATTCTACTCTGATCCGCCAGTCTGATGAGCCATTGGGTTGGTTGCACACCTTGTAGGCCTAGATCCTTCATTGTCACATCTGTCATAATGTTCACTGATGACCCACCATCAATCAGTGCATTTGCAATAAAGCAGCCTTCTATCCACACGCCAGTCTCTGGGGTACCCGGATCTAGGAAGGCGTTAGCCACATCCACTTCTTTTACAGGCTCTGGAGCTTTGTTGAACTTTGTTGCTGTTGAGGGAGCAATCCTTAAGCCACGTCTTCTTGTCAGTATACTTTTGAACCTTTTTCGGCAACTGGGAGATAACATCAATAATTATCGAAATGTGAGGTTTGGTTTAAAGGTATCTAGATCTCTGACCAGATCGTATTCCTTAATAGGATCCACTGGCTTCTCTAACCGGTTAGGGAATGGGGCAACACCCATTTTCATTTTCCTTGTTTCTTCCAACAGGGGCATCATGGGCACTTCTTCTGCCACTTGTGGAACTTCCTCCTCTTCTATCTCCTGGACCTCTGGTCCTGTCTCTGGAACTGTCTCTGTGACTCTCTGTGGCATTGTAGTGCTCTGTACGGCACTGTCAGGCTTTGTTCTATTCTGTTCTTCTGGTGAAAGATTGAACTTTACTGTTCTGGCAAGAGGATTATTTTCTTTCTGGATAGGTGGTTCATTCTTCTTTGCACACATGATAGCAGCAACTTCCAATTCCACTAAATTGGAGGTAGGCTCTAGGGCCTTGACCGGACTATCCGTAGCACTGTTTTTCACTGGGGCTGGGCTTGGACAGTCTTTTGCAGTGTGGCCTTCTCCTTTGCATCGACTACATATGGGCTTGTAATCCACTGACCTTTTGGGATTTGGGCAATTTGGTGAAATGTGTCCCTTTTCTCCGCATCTGTAACACTCTACTTCTATTCTTTGACCACCGTCAGACTGTCTTCCTCTGTAAATTTGAGAGGAAAACCTCCTTGGACCGAAATTAGAACCAAACTCTCTAGGCTTGGGTCAAATATCCTGTGTTGTCATTTTAGATTCCAGCAAGTTGAATCTTGCATCTTCTTCCTTCCTTCTCCTATCATGCATCTCCTTCAGAGAGCAAATATCCTCTGTATGGTTCTTCCGCAAACAGTAGGAACAGAAAGCTCCAGGAATGGTTGGTTTTTGTGTACATTCAGTGGCTAAATGTCCTGCTTGATGACACTTACCACACCAAGTATTGGATCGCATCACATCTCTTCCTGCTCCTGCAACGTTGGATATGCTAGCAGTATTCACTTTTAGCGTCTGTAGCTGCTCTGTAATCACATCCATCAACTCCTTTTTGATATTTGCAACTGAGTTGGATAAATAATCCTTCAAGCTTTCTCCTCCTAAGGTACTGGCAGTAGGGTTTTGAGGAGTCTCTGTAATCACTGCATAAACAGGTTGGGCTGGTGTAGAGGGGTCTCTGTTCTGATTCTGATTCAGAGCTCCTGTTTGAATTGTTGGTGGCTGTTGGCTCCAGTTGGTAGGGTTCCACTGTTGCTGCTGATTTGGCATTGGGGAAATTGGTTGGGACCATTGTTGTTGTGGTTGAACCATCATTTGACGCATGGATTGTGGCCACTGTGGATTTGGTGCGCTGTACTGTGATACTGGGGGCATCTATTGGTAGGGGTAGGGAACTCTCCATGGGATTGCATTTGGTGGGTACATTATTCCTGGCATTAGAGGGGGTAGGACTCCTCTTCCTGGATTCATCGCCAATCTAGCTTCCACTTTATCGTACAAACTTGCACCTTCTGTTGCAGCTTGCAGTGTGGTTGGTGTTTGCAGCTTCACAAACTTACGGACTTCTGGTTGTAATCCTCTGAGAAACACCCCCTTTTGAATGCCATCATCTAGATTATGGTTAGTTTATCTCTTCAGGATGGATTCCATTCGTGAGACATAAGCTTCTACTCTTTCTCCAGAGGATTGACTTAGATTCATAAATTCCTCTCGCATCCGCTCTTCAAAACCTTCACGCCTGAACTTAGTGAGGAAGGCCAACTTCAGGTCGTCCCATGTGCTAAAAGTTCCTGCTGCTTATCTCTCATACCACTGAAACGCCGCGCCCTTGAAAGTGACGGGGAATATTGCTAACCAATGCTCAGGGGTTCTGGCATTGTTAGCCACACATGCTACCATAAACTCTGCTACATGAAGATCGGGGTCTTCATTGTACTCTCCCTTAAAAACTAGCAATGGAACTACATTCGCTGGCCTGTCATCAATATTTCCAGGACGGATCTGGCTTGGAAGTGGACCTCCAACAGGAGGAGGAAGGGCTTAATGTGCCATTGGGACTTCTGTAAAGAATTCCGCAAGGGCGTCAAAGGCGGCTTCTACTGCGAGCTCCTTCTCAGCTTTGATTTTTGCTTTCTCTCTTCTCACGTACCTCTGGACTCGTTCTAACGCTTACCTCTTTATTGCGTCATTCATCAGGGGGTTGGCTCCACTCTATTGTTAGTGCTCCACATAGGGATAACAGAAGACTTCAGTCTCTATAGGACTCTCTTGCCAATATTTCTTCTACTTCTTCCTTTTCAACGTCTCTGAATTTTGCTTTCATGCAACTGCACAGAGGAAGGTATTCAGTTCTGAAGGTGTCAAAATGCATACGTCTAAGCATTGTGGTGGTGCCATCATCATAGTAATGCCAGCTTCTGATGGTTTCAACAATGTATGTTGTGAAAAATACTATGTCTACCAACTTCCAGTGGGTTGCTAATTGAACAAACAGAAGATTGTCAGAACACCAAGCATCCCATGTATCTTGTTGTTGAGCATCCACGAACAAATTCCAACTCTTTTTCTTCTGGTCTTTATGAACCTCCACAGACCAAGACTCCTGAAGCTTCTTCATAATCTCCCACTTGATGATGTCTGGAAACTTCTCAATGAATACCAAATCTTCCATGTATGGTCATTCTCTTTGTTTTTGCTCTTCAGTTTGTTCCCAAACAGTTTGCCACCAAGATGCAAGTTTCTGCTGCTTCAACAGGAAGAGGAAACTGTCCACCACATAGAGCATGCATCATGATGGTGATGTGTTTTCGCCATTGTGGGATGAACTTCTTGTGGAAAGTGGCTTTGATTATGAGAAATTCCAACTCTTCAGTGGAAGAAGGAACTTTACAAACATCCATTGAATTCTTCTCTTCTTGGCAATGCCATTTCCTTCATTTTTAGCCTCTTCTGGTGTTTGTTAATGGCAAGCTTCCCTGGCTGCGCACCAAAAACATGGAGCCCCAAGAGGAACACCAAGGAAAAGGGAATTCTCTTGGAAGAAAATCTATCTTGTTACATCAACAAGCTTTTTTTATTAGGTTTTATATGATCACAATGAAGAAAATAACACCAGGCACAACAAATCTTCATGCAGCATCATGTAGATCTCCCACGGATTTGATAGAATCCACCATATTCTTCAATATCTTCACAAAATCCATCAATATAACAAAGAAAGAAAAGGAATACACCATCTTTGAATGGAAATACATCACATAATATTCATCTTCAATGTCTTCATAGTCTTCTCTCTCAATCTCTCATATACAATCACTCTATTTTAGTAGATTTGGCTATCTCTGACTCTCTCTCTCTCTCTCTCCATCAATAATACATCATATTCTCACTACAATCTCTCATAATCACTCACAATAATCCTTCTTAGGTCATGGATACCCCCCCCAAGAGGTGTGTCTGATATGAAGAGGCACCAGAGCCACTACAGTGTCATTTCATAGCTCACTACTATCACTTCACTCCAGTCTTTACTTGAGTCTTCAGCAGCTACTTCTTTCACTTGTTTTAGCTCTTTTGCACTTGTATTCACCTCTTTCCAAGGTTAGAAAACTTTCCCAAGCTACACTCTCATCCAAAAGAACACATACGGAAGCTCTACAGAAGCTCATCAGAAACTCATCAAAGAGTTACAGAAGGTCAATAGAAAGCATCAGAACCACATAACTTATACCAAAACCATTCCAAACCATCAAAAACTATTTAATAAGCTTCCAAACAATCTCAAACCCTATCAATCAATACTCCATCCCTCCTTGTAGAGAGAAAACAGAACAAAACAAAATCAGAACTTCACATCTCTACTAATAAACATCATGAGCTTAATAAAACCATTCCAACCTATCCAAAACACTCTCAAGCCACTTCCAAACCAATCAATCATCTCATAAAATCAACCATTCAGCTCTCAAAAACAACAAAAATCAGCCAAAAAATAGATCATTTCAACACTCAACAATTTTATCCTTCCTTTGTTCAACAAACCCTTCAAGCTGGTGCATATATATGTCTTCGTGCAGATCGTGTAAAAATGCAGTCTTTACATCCATCTATATGAGCTCCGTATCCTCAACTGCAACCAAGCCCAAAATGGTTCTCAATGTAGTCATCTTGACTACAGTAGAGAAAATCTCATCAAAGTCAATTCCATGCTCTTGCTTGTATCCCTTTGCAACCAATCATGCTTTGTACTTTGGTGAGGAACCAGAAGTGACCATCTTGTAAACCCATTTGCATGGAAGGGTTTTCTGCCCTTTAGGCAACTGCACCAAGTCCCAAGTCCCATTATCTTTGACGGCATGGCCTTATACCATTTCTTGGTGTCATGTTTGTCATTGCTTCCTTGAAGCAAGATAGTTCACCATAGTCTATTAACATGACATATTTAGCCACATTAATTGCACCAGGAACAAACCTCTCAGGTTGTCTAGTAGCCCTAGACAATCTCCTAACCCAATGGTCATTGTTTGCTAGTTGTTCCTGAAATTTCCATTTTTAGCATGTTGTCCTGGCATTTCAGCCTGCAAATCAGCATTAACAGCTTCTTGTCCTGGCTATTCCTGCACACGTAATGGCTCGTTTTCATGGGCTATAGCTAGCTGATCATTTCTTGCATTTACAAGTTCATTTACAGCAGGTATTTGTTGCTGTATAGTGGCCACATTTTGTTGTCCAAAATGTATTTCTTCTCGGAATACAACCCTACGAACGTCCTCAATCTTTTCAAGCTGTTTGTGCATGCGATCTTCCCAGAAGATAACGTCATTGTTGCATACTACTTTCTATTTCTCGGAATCCCACAATCTATATCCCATTTCACCCTCGTCACCGTATCCTAGGAAAATGTATTTACAGGACTTTGGCTCAAGTTTATTGCATTTTTCTTTACGAATGTGCAATAAAGCCTCGCAGCCAAGCACTTTCAGATGAGCATATGAAGGTGGCTTGCCTGACCACACTTCTTGGGAAACTCCCCCACCCCCAAAGACCTATTTCGTGGCCGATTAATCAAGTGGACGGCTATCATAACAGCCTCTACCCAAAAACCATGGGGTAATGCAGCATGAGACAGCATCGTACAGTCCTTAAATCTGGTCTAGTCAGGTTAATCAGGGTTGATTAGGTTAGTGTGAGTTAGTCTAAGTAAGCTAGGTCAATTAAGGTAGTCTAGGGTCAGTTAGTCAATTTAGTTAGTTAGGCAAGTCCTAACTAACCAGGGGGAGACTAACTAACCTAGGGTTAGTTAGTGGGGGTGGAACTAACCTGAGTTAGGTTAGTCAGACTAACTACAGGTAGGTTAGTGAAAATCTAACCCTAGTTAGGTTAGTGTGATCCTAACCCTAGTTAGGTTAGTTATTAACTAAAGTTAGATTAGTGTAACTAACTAAAGCTAGGTTAGTGGCTAACGTGGTAGGGAGGTGGTGGGGGAAGGAGGAGGAGGAAGGGGAGGAGGGGTAGGAGGAGATGGAGGCGGCGGGCTCCAGGCAACGGCTCGCGGCGCGCGATCTAGGCGGCATGGCGGCAGTCCAGGCGGTGACGGCAGTCCCAGAGGGCGACGGTGGGGTAGTCCCAAGCGGCGACGGCAGTCCCAGAGGGCGGCGGCGGCAGTCCAGGCGGCGACGGCAGTCCCAGAGGGCGGCGACGGGGGAGGAATGAGGAAGGGGGGAGGAGGAAGGAAGAAGAGAGAGGGAGGGTGGAAGCAGGCGGGAGGGAGGAAGAAGGGGAGGGTGGGAGGTGGAGGAAAGGAGACGGGAGGGAGGAAGAAGGGGAGGGTGGGAGGTGGAGGAAAGGAGACGGGAGGGAGGAAGAAGGGGAGGGTGGAAGGTGGAGGAAAGGAGAGGGGCAAAGAAGGAGCAGAAAAAGGGGAAGGAGGAGTAGGAGGGGGGAAATGCAGGAGGAGGAGGGGACGCAGGAAGAAGAGGGAGAGGGAGGTGGTTGGGGGGAAGGGGTCGCAGAACAGAGGAGGTGGTTGGGGGGAAGGGGTGGGCAGGGCCCAAGGGGGTAGGGGGTGGGGGAAAATGGGCGCGTACCCCCGTCCCGCGCACGTGCGCGGGGCGGGGTAAAAAAATTTGCCGTGACGGGATTGAAATGGCACCGGGATGACGGTACGGGTCATGCGGACACGACCAGGGCACGTGGGGATGCGTAAAATCAAAAAAGGACGCGTGCACGCGCAAAACGGGCGCGCGAATACATGTAAAAATAAAGAAAAATTAATAACTCCCAATCCGTACATCAAAACGAAATAGCGTAAAAACAAAAAGTGGGCAGGACGACAGGGGGAAAACAAGAAAAATATATGACGGAGGTTTCGGGAGGGGGAAAGGGCGGTCACATGCAAAAAACGAACCAAAAAACGCAAGTAAAAATTAATATCCAAAAATCCGTGCATCGGAATGAGGTGCAGAAAAAAGGAAAACTGTGCTGAAAGATGTGCCCGACAATCCTATCTCATCAAAACATGATTCTGATGGAGATAAGACGCGTTCACATGGGAAAAACCCAAAAAACAAACCCGAAAATGGGATCGAAAATTAATATCGGACGAATCGTTCACCGGAATGACATGCAGTAAGAAGGAAAAATGTCCGCAAGAAGGGGGGACACAGGGTTATCATGTTAAACCGCAGTTCCGGTGGAAATAGGAGGGGCTCACATGTGAAAAACACCAAAAATACTCCCGAAACGTAATTAAAAATTAATAAGTAAAAATTCGAAAGTCGAAAGAGGGAGGAGGAAAAAGGAAAAAGGTAGGGGAAGAAACGAAGGACACGACTGTCAAATCAAATTAGAATTTCAATGCAAAGAGGGCAGGTTCACATGGAAAAATGTCAAAAATACGCACGAAAAAGGTGTAAAAAACCGGAAAATTAATAATGGACAAACCGTGTATCGGAATGATGCGGAGTAAAAAAGGAAAAATGTCAGGGGAAAAGTGATTGGCAGGGCTATGACGTCAGAGCATGGTTCCCAAGCAAGAAAAGCGCGTTCACATGGAAAACTGGCTAATTTGCACAAAATGCTTCAAAAATTAATAACTCAAAAACCGTGCACCGGAATAGGGGTAGGTAAAAAGGAAAAATGGTCAGTTCAAAGGGAGGAACAGGGCTATAAGATGGGATTGGGACTTTGGTGAACGTAGGGTGCATTCACAGGACAGGACCTCAAAAGCAGGGAATGAAGGAAAACTGTAGGGGAACAGCCCCAAGGGTGGGTGGAAAAGGAACGGTCGGGTGGGAAGGGACCCCATCAGGGTAACAGCAAATCATGGCATACATGCATGAGCAGGGTAAGGCATATGCAAAGGGGTAGGCAATGTAGACGCGCAGGGACGCGTCCCCACACTTAAGACCTTAACCGAGCAACAGGGACCTAGGACCACGCCACAGACCATCCACTAACGTCCCCACACTTAAAACATGAACATCACAGAGAAACAGAAGTTGTGGGGTTAGAAAAACTTGGCCCATTTTGTCAAGAAGCAAGGTTGAGTGTCGATGGCACGTCCAGTGTTGTTGTCAGCGCTGGAGGTACCACGGAACACGCACACGTCCGTCATGGCAGGGACCACGCGGCAGCACCCAGGGAGGTAGCTGATTGAAGGAATCACAGGAAATTTATCGATGATGAGGGATATTGCACTCAACTCACAGTCACTCAAATGAAATGAAAGAACAGTCACTCGCCCCATGACTAATATCACTCGAGGAATAAGGATTGAAACCCATATCTCGTACTCGATTGAGGAATCGACAAGGGGGAAATGGTGCAGAAAGAGTATGCCAGGGTGCACAGTTGATGGTGCATTAGTGCATCCAACCCGTCTGGCATAAGTGCAAGGAGGAAGGCAAGGGAGCCTTACATTGCAGTGTACACAACAGGGTGGCATGTCTTGTGATGACGGAAAAGACCCATCCCGTGGGTGCATAGGGAAACGGGAACATACCTGACTCCAAGTGTCGTAATGTCCCTCAATCTCACCTCTCGGTAATTGATTGAAGAAACTCCAGTCACACTCATCCCACCCTCTGTCTTACGCTCTGTTGATAGATACAGGAGGGCAGCCTTTTCCTGAAACCCATTGATGTAATCCTCACAGTCACTTATGCAAAGATTGTATGCCTTGTGCGCATTTGATGGTGCAATAGTGCATCCCGCCTTGTGTCGGCATACGTGCAAGAAGGAAGGCAAGGGAGCCTTATAGTACAGTGCACGAAAACAAATTATGCTTTGTGCATTGAGAGGCCCATCCCGTGCGTGCAACACTTCATTCACACTTCTCTTCTCTCATTTGATTTGAAGGGAAAAGACTGGTCTCTCGCCCCACCCTCTGTCTCACGCTCTGTTGATAATTATAGAGGGCAACCATACTCACTTCCCCATCCGGTTAGGATGAAAGCTCACATCACTCAAGGGGTTGTCGATGAAGATCGCTTCGTCAGTTGTTGAAGAGGCGTACCCAGGGAGGTAGCCATCAAATCGAATATTGTATTGGATAGGAACATGTCGTATGCTAGAGGACAGGTAGTCACTTTGCAGAGGGACCCAGGACATAGCGTACCAAGGGAGATAGCGTCGGAATTGGAGCCGAGGGATATCAATTGATGAATCCACTTTCTGGACTGCTGGGTGTTACCACCTTTTCCACAGCCAGCTTCTCGCCCAAGGGTGTTTACCACCTTTTCTTGGCACGAGGCCTGCTATGACAGGGAATTGCTTCCTTTTCTCTCATAACAGATATGTCTTTTTTTCTTTTTTTTCTTTTTCTTGTTTTTCCCTATTCCCGAGGGTGTTTCCACCTTTTCTCGAAGAATAGGTCGGCATGACAGGGACCTAAGTCCTTTTCTCCCATGACCGATATGTATATTTTTTTTTCTTTTTTTTTCGAATTGAGCAAGGGAATGGTAGAACTACCATTTTTCAGAACCAACCTCGCCTGGTGGAAAATAGAGGATAAGAGATCAAGGCTGGAAGGGGGGTTTGAGGGGATAGAGGGTTGCGTCCATTTCATCAGGAGTCACTGAAGAACGGCTATCAGAAGTAGCATCATAAGAAGTACAGTGCCGTGCCAACGAGGAAAAGGATCAAGTGTCCGTAATTGTCAAGATCCCCAAGCAGGGAAGTACTTCTTCAGGCAATATCCATTAATCAGAAAGGGATCATCAGAGGCATCAACGGTCTGCACTTGGACAGAACCATTAGGGTTGACAGCAAGTACCTTATATGGGCCCATCCACCGCTGTTGGAGCTTGCCAGGAAACTTGCCAAATCGTGAATCATAGGCTAGGACCAAATCACCTTCTTTGAACTCCTTGTGCTTGATGAAGCTATCATGGTAAGTCTTACGTCGAGCTTGCGTGGCTTCCATGCACTGTAGAGCCATCCTACGAATTTTGTCCAAACATTCCAAGTGCAGGAGACGGTGTTGCAGTGAATCATCATCCCCCAAACGCTCTTTGATAGCCACTCTCAAAGAGGGCAATTCCAGTTCAATAAGAAAAACAACTTCTGTACCATACACCAGCTGGAAGGGTGTCTGTCCCGTTGCTGCTTTATGGGAGGTTCTGTACGCCCAGAGGGCCTCTGTAAGTCGATCATCCCAATCACGACGATGTGCGGCAATTGTTCTTGTCAGAATCGAGCAGAGGATGCGATTGGTGACTTCGACTTGGCCGTTGGCTCTAGGGTAATAAGGAGTGGACTTGCGATGGCGGATCTTATACAACTCTGTCAACTCCTCCATGACTTTATTAAGGAAATGAGTGCCTCTGTCACTTACCAGCTCTAGGGGACTGCCAAAACGGGTGATGATATTCTCGTACATGAACAGGGCCACGCTATTACCATCGTCCCGCTTTAGGGCTTTAGCTTCACACCACTTTGTAATATAATCCGTACATACGAGGATGTATCGGTTCTGTTTCCTTCTGGTAGGAGGATCGATCGGACCTACGAAGTCGATGCCCCATTTCTCAAACGGCTTCAAAGGAAGGATAGGTTGTAGTGGCATGGCACTTGTCTTGGTGGGTTTCCCCATTCTTTGACAAGCATCACATCTTTTACAGTAATCATAGGCATCCTTGTGAATGGTAGGCCACCAATAACCTGCTAGCAGAGCCTTCCTGGCTGTAGCTTCTCCTGTAAAGTGACCTCCACATGGCTCGTCATGGCAAGCTTTTAAAACAATCCCAATCTCGTTTCCTGCAACACATCTTCTAAGCACTTCATCTTTGCCTTTCTTGTACAGTGCGCCACCTAGCAGGGTGTATGGGGCTGATTCTAGCAGAAGCTTCTTCCTTTCCCGACTAGAAAGACCAGGAGGATACTGTTGGGTTGCTAGCAGATTGGCAATGTCTGCATACCAGGGAGTTACAGTTTCTACCAAGAATAGGGAAGCATCAGGGAGGTCTGGATCATCCTGCTCCTCGTCTGCAGTTTGCGGGATACGCGACAGATGATCAGCCAGAACATGGGAACGACCAGGCTTAGTAATCACCTCAAAGTCAAACTCCTGGAATAAAAGGAGCCATCTCATCATTCGTCCTTTCACATCCGCTTTGTTCATCAGGAAGGACAGGGCCTCATGATCCACATAAAATTTAAAGTGGGTAGATAGGAGGTAGTGGCGAAACTTCTCTAGGGCAAACACCATTGCCAAGCACTCCAGCTCTGTCACTGTATAGTTCCGTTCCCTATCAGTGACTTTTTGGCTTGCATAATAGATCGGTTGATCCAACTTCGAGGAGCCATTCTGGCAGAGGACAGCACCTAAGCCTTCAATTGATGCATCAGTGTGTACATGGAACTCTTTCGTCCAATCAGGAGGTTGCATAATGGGTGCCTCTATCAGACACTGCTTCAGAGTATGGAAGGCTCTGTTACATTCTTCCGTCCAAGTAAACTCTGCATCTTTCCTTAGGAGCTTGTGCAAGGAGGTTGCCTTTGTTGCAAAATGGGCTATGAACCTTCTGTAGTAACCCACATGGCCTAGGAATCCCCTCAACTGTTTGAGGTTGGTGGGTGCTGTCAGAGCTGCAATCTTTTCAATCTTTGCAGGGTCTGTTGATATCCCTTGTGCAGAGACAATGTGGCCCAACAGAACTCCAGAAGAGACCCCAAAGATGCATTTGTTGGGGTTGAGGGAAATCCCATACTCCCGGCATCGGTCAAAGCATTGTTCCAGGTGTTCCCAGTGTTCACGGATCAAACTATAGACACAGAAGTCATCCAAATATACCTCAATGAAGTTGTGCAGATGATTTTGAAATGCAGCCATCATGACTCGTTGGAAAGTAGCAGGGGCATTGCAGAGCCCAAACGGCATCACCCGGTAAGCGTAGGTTCCCCATTCTGTGGTGAAGGTTGTTTTGGATTGGTCTTCTTCTGCAATCTGCACTTGATTGTATCCACTAAATCCATCCAGAAGGGAATAAAGCTCATGTCCTGCCACTGTGTCCAACAATTGGTCTGTCAAAGGGATAGGAAAGTGATCCTTCTTTGTCTTGGAATTAAGCTTTCGGAAATCCACACATATGCACAATTTGCCATTCTTCTTGGGTACAACCACAATGGGTGAAACCCATTCACTATTTGCCACTGGATAGATGAACTCGGCTTCCAGAAGCTTCAGCAGCTCCGCTTTCACCAATGTGGAATAATTCGGGTTCATTCGCCTCTCTCGTTGCCGTACTGGCTTGGCATCAGGCTCAAGTCAATATAATGTTGACATATTATGGGATCAATCCCCTTTAGGTCTTTGTAGGACCATGCAAACACGTCCAAATTCTCTTTCAACAAGTTGTACAAGGTTGACAACTCCTCTTCTGGGAGACTGTTACCCACCTTCAAGTGGTGTTCAGTGCCTTCTGCATCCACAAAGGTTAACCGCCTTTCACCTTCTACTTCACGGATGAAGGTCCCACGGACTGCTTCTGGGTACAGATCCGACTCCTTCAAGGGAGTGGTGTCCTCTTCTGATGTCCCACTAGAACCAACTTCTTCTTTTGGTGGAGACTTAGGTTGCTCCTTAAGATGTTGAAATGGGATTAGACCTGTTTCGGGTTTGGTTTCAAAACTAATTATCTCTTGGCTTGAAGACTCCTCTTCTGAAGATGACACATCCAAGAACGTCACATAACAGGGACCCTCTGATGCCTGTTGGGTTAGTTGGATTGGTGCCTGTTGGCACGATGCATCATCATCATCTTTCTTGGGCAAGGATGGGTTAGGAAGGCATGAGCTACTGTTGAAAGATGGCTTGTTCTTCTTAATCCACGTCTTATAAAGGTTTTTCATATGAGAAGATCCATTTACCAAACCAAATGGTACCATTGCCATTCTGTCCCGTAGCATGAGCTCGTCTGCTTCTGATGCTTCTGGAACTTCTTCCTCAAATGTATCCTCTTCAGGTGGGATAGACTCTTCCGTTTCACTTTCATAACCTTCTTCTTCGTCCATTTCATATCCAACCTCTTCTGTCTCTGTCTCTGCTTCTGTCTCTGCTTCTGCTTTTGCTTCTGCCTCTGCTTCTGCTTCTGTTTCTGCTTCTGTTTCTGCTTCTGCTTCTGCTTCTGTCTCTGTCTCTGTAGGAGCTCTGTAACAGAAGAACAGATTCTCTGTTTCCTCTCCTGCCTCTGTCTCTGCTGTGGCCATGTAACAGGGAGAGCAGTACATCCATGCTTCTATCTCACTATCAGAAGTGATTTCAGAAGTCATTCCCGATTCAGGCAGAAAGTATTCACCCATTGATAATGGCTTTGCATCTGTTGGAAGTCGGCCTACAGTATCCACTATTAACGAATGTGCCACTGTTTTCTTGGGAAGTATCTGTTTGACAGCATCTTCATCTGCTGATGTTCCATCTGTAGCCTCATTAGGGGAGTCAAAAGATAATTCCAAGGAGGTGGATCCATGTCCTTTTTGAGAACCATACAGTTTCAGCACCACTTTGTTGGGTCCTCTACCCAAGGTCAAGGTTCCTTTGAACCAATCCGTCCTTGCTCGGGCTTCAAAAAGCCATGGTCTGCCCAGTAACAGAGGATAGGATGTACCATAAGAGTTTGGCTTCACTACCAGATAGGTTAGCCAATAATCTTTTCCAGCCACTGTAGTCTTCACATATGGGAGAATGCCCAAAGGCTTGATTCTACTCTGATCCGCCAGTCTGATGAGCCATTGGATGGGTTGCACACCTTGTAGGCCTAGATCCTTCATTGTCACATCCGTCATAATGTTCACTGACGAGCCTCCATCAATCAGTGCATTTGCAATGAAGCAGCCTTCAATCCACACGCCAGTCTCTGTACGGCACTGTTAGGCTCTGTTCTGTTCTGTTCTTCTGGTGGAAGATTGAACTTTCACTGTTTTGGATGGAGGGTTATTTTCTTTCTAAATAGGTGGTTCCTTCTGCTTTGCACGCGTGATGGCAACAACTTCCAATTCCACCAAATTGGAGGTAGGCTCTTGGGACTTGGCCGGACTATCAATAGCACTGTTTTTCACTGGGGCTGGGCTTGGACAGTCTTTTGCAGTGTGGCCTTCTCCTTTGCATCGACTGCATAAGGGCTTGTAATCCACTGACCTTCTAGGATTTGGGCAATTTGGTGAAATGTGTCCCTTTTCTCCGCATCTGTAACACTCCACTTGTGATCTCTGACCACCGCCAAACTGTCTTCCTTTGTAACTTTGAGAGGGAAATCTTCTGGGTCCGAAATTAGGACCAATCTCTCTAGGCTTGGGTCCAATATCTTGTGTTGTCATTTTGGATTCCAGCAAGTTGAATCTTGCGTCTTCTTCCTTCCTTCTCCTATCATGCATCTCCTTCAGAGAGCAAATGTCCTCTGTATGGTTCTTCCGCAAACAGTAGGAACAGAAGGCTTCAGGAATGGTTGGTTTTCGTGTACATTTAGTGGCTAAATGGCCTGCTTGATGACACTTACCACACCAAGTATTGGATCACATCACATCTCTTCCTGCTCCTGCAACGTTGGATATGCTCGCGGTATTCACTTTCAACGTCTGTAGTTGTTCTGTAATCACATCCATCAACTCCTTTTTTATGTTTGCAACTGAGTTGGATAAGTAGTCCTTCAAGATTTCTCCTCCGGAGGTACTAGCAGGAGGGTTTTGAGGAGTCTCTGTAATCACTGCATAAACGGGTTGGGCTGGTACAGAGGGGTCTCTGTTCTAGTTCTGATTCAGAGCTCATGTTTGAATTGTTGGTTGTTGGCTCCAGTTAGTAGGATTCCACTGTTGCTGCTGATTTGGCATTGAGGAAATTGGTTGGGACCATTATTGTTGTGGTTGAACCACCATTTGAGGCATGGATTATGGCCACTGTGGATTTGGTGCACTGTACTGTGATATCAGGGGCATCTGTTGGTAGGGATAGGGAACAGTCCTTGGAACTGCATTTGGTGGGTACATCATTCCTGGCATCAGGGGAGGTAGGACTCCTCTTCCTGTATTCATCGCCAATCTAGCTTCCACTTCATCGTACAGTCTGGCACCTTCTGTTGCAGCTTGCAGGGTGGCTGGTCTTTGCAGCTCCACAAACTTACGGACTTCTGGTTGTAATCCTCTGAGAAACACCCCCTTCTAAATGCCATCATCTAGATTATGGTTAGTCCATCTCTTCAGGATGGATTCCATTCGTGAGACATAGGCTTCTACTCTTTCTCCAGAGGATTGACTTAGGTTCATAAATTCCTCTCTCATCCGCTCTTCAAAACCTTCACGCCTGAATTTAGTGAGAAATGCCAACTTCAGGTCGTCCCATGTGCCAAAAGTTCCTGCTGCTTATCTCTCATACCACTGAAACGCCGCGCCCTTGAAAGTGGCGGGGAATATTGCTAACCAATGCTCAGGGGTTCTGGCATTGTTAGCCACACATGCTACCATAAACTCTGCTACATGAAGATCGGGGTCTTCATTGTACTCTCCCTTAAAAACTGGCAATGGGACCACATTTGCTGGCCTGTCATCAATATTTCCAGGACGGATCAGGCTTGGAAGTGGACCTCCAGCAGGAGGAGGAAGGGCTTGATGTGCCATTGGGACTTCTGTAAAGAGTTCCGCAAGGGCGTCAAAGGCGGCTTCTGCTGTGAGCTCGTTCTCAGCCTTGATTTTTGCTTTCTCTCTTCTCACGTACCTCTGGACTCGTTCTAACGCTTGCCTCTTTATTGCGTCATTCATCAGGGGGTTGGCTCCACTCTGTTGTTAGTGCTCCACAGAGGGTTAACAGAAGGCTTCAGTCTCTGGAGGACTCTCTTGCCAACATTTCTTCTACTTCTTTCTTTTCAATGTCCCTGAATTCTGCTTTCATTCCACTGCACAGAGGAAGGTATTCAGTTCTGAAGGTGTCAAAATGCATACGTCTAAGCATTGTGGTGGTGCCATCATCATAGTAATGCTAGCTTCTGATGGTTTCAATAGTGTATGTTGTGAAAAACACTATGTCTACCAACTTCTAGTGGGTTGCTAATTGAACAAACAGAAGATTATCAGTGCACCAAGCATCCCATGTATCTTGCTGTTGAGCATCCACGAACAAATTCCAACTCTTTTCCTTCTTGTCTTTGTGAACCTCTACAAACCAAGACTCCTGAAGCTTCTTCACAATCTCCCACTTGATGTTGTCTAGAAACTCCTCAATGAATGCCAAATCTTCCATGTATGGTCATTCTCTTTGTTTCTGCTCTTCAGTTTATTCCCAAACAGTTTGCCACCAAGATGCAAGTTTCTGCTGCTTCAACAGGAAGAGGAAACTGTCCACCACATAGAGCATGCATCGTGATGGTGATGTGTTTCCGCCATTGCGGGATGAACTTCTTGTGGAAAGTGGCTTTTATTATGAGGAATTCCAACTCTTCAGTGGAAGAATGAACTTTACAAACATCCATTGAATTCTTCTCTTCTTGGCAATGCCATTTCCTTCATTTTCAGCCTCTTCTGGTGCTTGTTGATGGCAAGGTTCCCCAGCTGCGCACCAAAAACATGGAGCCCCAAGAGGAACACCAAGGAAAAGGGAATTCTCTTGCAAGAAAATCTATCTTGTAACATCAACAAGCTTGTTTATCATGTTTCATATGATCACAATGAAGAAAAGAACACCAGGCACAACAAATCTTCATGCAGCATCATGTAGATCTCCCACGGTTTTGATAGAATCAACCATATTCTTCAATATCTTCACAAAATCCATCAATAGAACAAAGAAAACAAAGGAATACACCATATTTGAATGGAAATACATCACATAGTATTCATCTTCAATATCTTCATAGTCTTCTCTCCCAATCTCTCATATACAATCGCTCTATTTGAGTGGAATTGGCTATCTCTGACTCTCTCTCTCTCTCTCCATCAATAATACATCATATCCTCACTACAATCTCTCAAAATCACTCTCAATAATCTTTCTTAGGTCGTGGATACCCCTCCCAAGAGGTATGTCTAATATGAAGGGTCACCAGAGCCACTACAGTGTCCTTTCATAGCTCACTATTGTCACTTCACTCTAGTCTTCACTTGAATCTTTGGCAGTTGCTTCTTCCACTTCTTTTAGCTCTTTTGCACTTGTATTCACCTCCTTCCAAGGCTAGAAAACTTTTCCCAAGCTACACTCTCATCCATCAGAACACGTACAGAAGCATACAGAACAGCTACAGTACAGTACAGAACAGAACAGAACAGAGGCTCTACAGAAGACCTACAGAAGGTTACAAAAGGTCATCAAAACCACATAACTCATTCTCAAACCATTCCAAACTCTCACAAACCATTCAATAAACTTTCACAATATCTCAATCTTCATCAATCAATACTCTATCCCTCCTTACAGAAGACAATCATAACAAAACAGACCAAAACAGAACAAAACAGAAGGTATACAGAACCAATCAGAACATCACAGAACCACCAACAAACATCATGAACTTCCAAAACACCATCATTATCATCCAAAACACTCTCAAACCACTTCCAAATCAATCAATCATCTCATAAAATCAACCATTCAGCTCTCAAAAACAACAAAAATCAGCCAAAAAACAAGTCATTTCAACACTCAACATGCATGGTCTAATTCATACGCTTTGCAACTCCATTTTGGGGTGAATTATGAGGGGCAATGAGCTCCCTCTTTATCCCTTTGCTGTCACAAAGTGCCTGAAAGGCCTTGGATACAAATTCCCCACCATTGTCAGAGCGAAGATACTCAAGTGTCTTATCTGTCTGATCTTTAGCCAATGCCAAGAAATTTTTAAACTTTTCAAGCACTTCATCCTTGATACGAATAGGGTAAACCCATACTTTTCGTGTAGCATCATCGACAAAGGTGACAAAATATTTCTTTCCCCCTAAAGATAATCCTGGCATTTGACATACATCCGAATGTACTAACTCTAAAGAAAAAGATTTCAAAGAAATAGACTTTTTGTGAGACGTCTGTGCATGTTTGCCATAAATGCAATGATCACAATGCTCAATATCAGCATAACAAAGACAAGGCAAATAACCCAAATGAGAAAGTACTTTCATTCTTGTTTGACTCATGTGTCCCAACTGGCCATGCCACAAAGAAACGCTTAGTTGCTTGGTCACGGCAACAACATGGTCATGCACACTAGATACATGAAGTGGATACAAAGTATCACTCTTGCAACCTCTGGCAATAACCCTAGATCCCTTACAGATCTTCCATTTTCCATCACCAAAGGTGGTATGAAAACCATCATCATCTAGCTGCCCTGTGCTAATCAAGCTCTTCTTGAGCTGAGATACATGCCGTGCATGCTGAAGTGTAAAGATAGAGTCATGCTGAAACTGTAACTTCACACTGCCAATATCTGCAATCTCACATGCATAGCTTTTCCCAAGATGGACAACACCATGTCGACCCCCTGTATAGGCGGAAAACCACTCATGATGAGGGGTGACATGAAAGGAAGCACTTGAATCAATAATCGAAGTATGCATGTCAACATGTGTAGCTGCAAGTAAAGCATGTGCACCAAAGTGTGAAGAGACAAAGAGTACATCATTCCCACTGTCACTGTCATGAGTGACTACATTCACCTCTTCAATTTTAACACTGCTCTTCTTAGGCTGACTATCCTTCTTCTCTTCCTTGCTATCATTTGTCTTCTTGCCTTTTCCTTTCTCTTTCTTCCATTTGTAGCAGTCACATTTAAAGTGACCCTTCTTGCCACAATGATGGCATTCAACATGTTTGCCACGTGATTAACTGTGTCCCTTGCCATCATATTTTCCCTTTTGATGTGATCTCCCCCTAGTATGCAAAGCACTGGAAGACTTGCGGGATGTATTGTTCTGCCAATTCATCCCTTCCATAAGTAGAGCGCTCTCTACATCGGCATACAACAGGGTTACATTAGAATTGCTCATAGCATTCTTAAATGTATACCAACTCTCTGGTAGAGTGCAAAGCAAGAAAGTAGCCTTAAATTCCTGATGACCAGGAAATCAGTGCAAATAAAGGCACAAAAATGTGCTAAACATGGAAACATCCTTTGTAAATTGACACTTTGCTTTTGTACTTTTTTGTAAAATTCCAAATATGAAGCAATGTAAAATGTGTAGTCCAAAAGATACACACTATAAAATATTGCTAGGAAAAGGAAAGGTCAAACCCTTTTTTCTCATTCCAAAAATTGAAGGGTCTTTAGACCTTAGCCAATGTATGCAACTTGATTTTACAATACAAGAAAAGGAAAAGGGTGGTTGCAGCCGTGGGGTTTGAGGAGGTGGGAGGTTGAGGTGGTTACACTCTCTCTCTTCCTTTATCTTCT
The DNA here is from genome assembly GCF_053477565.2 of Lygodium microphyllum. Classification (NCBI taxonomy): domain Eukaryota; kingdom Viridiplantae; phylum Streptophyta; class Polypodiopsida; order Schizaeales; family Lygodiaceae; genus Lygodium; species Lygodium microphyllum. The sequence continues at coordinate 75,614,361 of NC_141162.1, forward strand.
TCTCTCACGGTTCATTTCTCCCTCTCTCATTTTGGCACAACTCTCATCTTTCTTGTTCTTGTTTCCCTCTCTTGTGCTTTCATTGCAAGATCTAATGAAGAGTGAGGAAGAGGAAGAGGAAGAGGGTGAGGATGGAAGAATTGTCAAATTTCTTGTGTGTCTCTCTCTTGTGTGTTTGGAGAGCAATGGTTCTTGCTGAGAAATAAGAGTTTTCTTGCAGGTTTTCATGGCCAGCAATGTATTTGCAGCCTCTACCTAGCCGGTTCGTGATTCTATTTGTGCCGTGGCAGGGTGCTCTTCATTTGGTGCACTAGCCGGGAATGGGGGTGGCTATGGAGCTTGCAAGAAAAAATGGGCTGCTACAATTTCAAATCTGAAGCCAAAGAAGAATGACAAGGTGGTGCTATCAGTGAAGAGGATGGAAAAGAAATTGCTAATGGTAATTGAAGAGGTCATGTTGCAGCAGTTTTCGAATCTGAAATCTCGTGTCCATTATAAGGGTCATCCCTACCCCTGTTGTTGCTTATCTTCAAAACTGGGTTTACCCTTGGTCCAACTTCGCCAAGCTTGCCAGTAGCCTCGGCCACATGTTTGGGGATGATTCACCCTTATGATCATCAAGCGGCCCCACCAACATGTCGACTGGCTTGGTGTCGATCTCGTTGTAAGTGTCAATTTTATGCTCCTTCTCCCTCATCGACAACGCCCAACAAAATCGCCCATGCTCTATTGACTGTGGCTCTGCCCTCTCTACGGCAACTCATGACGTCGTTGGTCCATCCCTTTGATGATGGAGTGTTTCATGTGCCTGTGGCCTCTGCAAAGACACGCTTATGATAGGTGGAGGATTGCTAAATTCATTCTGTGTGGGCTGTGGGGAGGAAAAGGCTACTCCCATCTCCTTCCTCGTTGTCCCTTTTCGTCTCCAGCAACCTCTATGAGAAAGGCGAGGGCATCTTCAACAGCCCATCTGTCCTCTCCTTTTGCCTTTCCCCCATTCGTCATCACCACCATAGCCCCTCCACTCTACCCCCATCTTCATCCATGATGCCTCAACCCCCTCGCCTTGCAGCGTCGACAACATCTCCCCTTTTCCATACCCCCTTCATCATTCACGTACTTATGAAAGCAGGCATCGAAATGTATTCAATCTCCTCCTATCACAATGTCTTTGACTTATCCCTTATCCACATGTCAAATTCTGGAGTAATTCTTTTTCAACCTCTAAACCTTTACATCACCAAAGCCAACATCCTAAATCTTTAATTATAAAATCCTTCTCTCAGTCTACCTGAAAATGATACCACCAAGATCACCAATCTCCAATGCACAAAAACCTTTTATAACGTTTGCTTTGTCCAATTCTTAGTTTTTGTTATTTTTAAAAAAATAAAACATCCCTTCCTGTCCTTTTCTAAAATCCATAAATTGGGTGGGAGAACTTTAATGTTTTATCCTTAGTGAGGGTATGTTGAATGATTGTCTTTCTTGGGTTTTTATTATGAGCTTTATGGTATGGTTGTTTTTTCTTTCTATCAGTGTGAAGTGATTTTTGTGTGCAAGTTGGTTGAAAGCCCTATCTTTTGTGTGCTTGGTGAATTTTTGTTGTGGAGTGTTTGTGACCTAGGCTCAACGTCCTAGTTGTGTATTTCTATTTTTTGTGTTTTTCCCCTCTTTATCCAATGACAATTCAAAGAAGATTCAAGAAAAGAAATGAAGACCAAAGATTGAAAATGAAATTTTTCAAAAAGCTGATCGTGGTTCTTCTTCAATTTTGTTCGCGGGGACGCTTCACACTTAAGCGTGGGAGAAAATGATGACCAGGAAATCAGTGCAAATAAAGGCACAAAAATGTGCTAAACATGGAAACATCCTTTGTAAATTGACACTTTGCTTTTGTACTTTTTTGTAAAATTCCAAATATGAAGCAATGTAAAATGTGTAGTCAAAAGCGAGAGCGACACAAAAGAATGACGCTAGAACGACTGCCAAGTTCTTATGGGAGTAGGTGATCTCATGATTCAACTGCCCCATCGAACTAGTCAGTAACTAGGACACGCACTTCATCAATGAAGTGATAGCGCATCTTCTATCCAGCTTTCTAATTATCCATTGAAAATCCTCTCCATACTACCCTTAGGCAAATGGGCAAGAAAAATCCATAAATAATATCCTTGTAGATGTCTTAACCAAAGTAATCTCTGCCTCGTGCAATGACTAGGATAACAAGCTGATGGCAGTCTTGTGGGCTTAGCATACAGCTTATAAAACAATTGTCAACCAGACTCCCTTTAAGTTGACCTATGGGACTGAGGCGATTCTACCAGTAGATTTCTTCGTTCCTAGCCTGAGAATAGCGCTTCAAGAACGATGAGAAGGGAAGGAGGCATGGATGCAACACTTGGTTGAACTTGAATGCCTCTCACAAAAACTCGCCTTCTAGCCACTCATGCACTCATATGCGAGAAGGCATGACGCAAGAGCTGGTTTGACAAGCATGTCAAGCAGTGCAACTTTGAACATGGTGACTTAGTGCTCCTGTACTCAGTTAAAGAACACAAGCAAAAAATAAAGTTTAGAGGTCTTGGGCCTTTCAAAGTTCATGCAATCAGTCGAACTGGCAACGTTGAGCTCGAGACTCTAGATGGCGAGGGCATAGGCTTCTTCAATGGTAGTCACATTAAGAAGTACTACCCTCCCACACATCCGTTGCATGAGCCACCAATGTAAGAACCCCCTGTCAAGATATGAGTCGCCACAATCACGAAAATTGATGAAGGATGAGGAAGCTGTAGAACACGCATACCTCCACATCATGGTCACTGCCAAGCAAACATCTGCCTTCAATGCCTTAATCGACGAGGGAGCAAACTTCGATGTCTTAACTCACGATCATTGGACCCAATTTGGTAAACCACCACCATAGCCCACTAATGCCAAATTAAGCCCATATGGGGGCCGCTCATATGCACTTCTAGGCAAGTGTAGGGCCACTATTGCTATCGAGTCTGAGACTGTACCAATGATCTTTTACATGTTGCCAAACACTAAAGACGCAGGCACAGAGTCGCTGCTAGGGTGAACCTTCAAGAAGCAAACTCACTACAATGTCGATTATGAGTCGCAGCACATCCACCTTGCCATAGGCAACATTCACATTATTACAGCCTTCAGCAAGGGCTACGCAACCTCATCAAAGTCCGCAAGGCCACCGATAGAAATACTTGCAGCCAAGTTTACGAAGGGGGGTAGTGCTCAGCCATCATCCAACGAATCTCACAAGCCGCCGCTCATAGTAGCAAAAGCTAAGGCCCAATAGCCTAAGTTTCAATGGAGGCGTAAACAACCGCAACCACCGCTTAGTAGATGCTCACGTCCTCGTAACACAAGAAACTCTAAACCTAGGAGGCCTAAACAACCGCAACCACTGCTTAGTATATGCTCACGTCCTCGTAACACAAGAAACTCTAAACCTAGGAGGCCAAGACGCACTTAGAGAAATCGAAACATGATCAAGCCAAGATGGGTTCCTAAAGCCCTCTTGCACGCACAAGGCTACTATGAGGGAAATGCCTGGATATGGATCCCTAAGGCCTGAATGGCCCAAGGCACTATTCACATGCCGCCCTCAAGCTTGATCACCCCCGGCCCCATAGAACCTTAGAATCAAAAGCCGTAGCACTTCCAGGACTCGCCTCCTACAAGCTCACCCACGCATAAGCCCAAAAGAGTTGAGCAATCCTATCGGCCCAAACCACAAATGCCTTTACATACTTCAACCCCTACTAGTGCCAATAAGACTTGTCAAACCTAATTCGAGTGTAGCAGCCCATCCGTAGCAGCTACTACTCTGACGCTCATCCACAAGACTCAACCACCCCTTCATGGACAACTGCCACCATATGCCGCTAAGCCTTTTAGCCCCATCAAACCCCAGCCACCTAACAGGCCTTAGACCCTCCTACAAGTGGAAATCATTCTTAACTTCTTTGACCCCGCAGACCTACCCAAAGACATAGGGGATGATGTTATTGCTTGTCTTAGATGCTTAAATGCCACGTTCATGTCATTAGCTCTAAGTTATGACCACTTGGACTTAGGCCTATTGCAAGATTCTTTAGAAACTGAAGTTCGCGCAATGCCTTGTTCCTGGGAAAAATTCGAATTACTCACCTATCAAGTTTCTATGCACTGAGATATCAAGAGAACAAGCCATCAAACAGTGCCTCATTACATCCTACGATAAGCGTGTGACTTCTTCCATCACTGACAAAGTAGTCGAGGAGTTGAAAGCGTTAGCTGACATTGACTCCCCATTTTTATGAAACTGGTACACTCTGTGATTGCAGTGGGAACTCGAAGGATATCAAATATGAACAACGCTGAGCAGCACTACGCAATCAAGACATCGGAGTATGACCCAACCTATGTCGCCTGCACCCACCTCATATAGAGTGTTAACCACTCTTTGTGGCCGACCCATGAAAGAGCACATCAAAGGACACCCATATCTTGATTGTCTCCTGACCGAAGAAGAGCTACACATCGCTAGCTATGTCGATTCTGACAATTTCCTAACGGATGTCCTCACTTACATCACACACGTAAGTACCCGACCCTTCGATCTAGACCACAAGGCTCAGCTGGAGTATAACCCATAATTCTATACTTGGCTCATGCGCAAGTAACCCTTATATCTGAATGAATACCCTTAACCTCCTAACCTTCAATCCTAGGAAGGATTCTTCTCAATCTGGAAGGGGAGAGCGTAAGGTGAATCAAATTAAAGGGGTAAGGTAAATCAAATTAAAACCAATCAAGATCAAGCAAACACATAAACACATAAGAAATTGGTGATGTAGAAGGAATGTCACAAAAGCTTTGAAATAAAAGTCAAAAAGTCTGAAGGGAAGAATCTATGTTGGATCTTAATGCTTTCATTCAACAAACATAAAGTCTTTCTTTTCAGCAAATTATTATTTTTAAAAGCACTAATGGGAATTATGGTTTATGACAAAAATGAAAGATGTCGCAACAAGACCGTGCCCACCGACTCCCCTTCACGGAAGAGGAGAGGACCCAGTACGGCATCTCCTTGGCAAGCTGTGTCTACAACCAACTGAAATTTCGAACCATCCATAACATCAAGGAAGTAGTGGCCAAGGAGGAAGCAACCAAGAAGGTCGTAGAGCAGTGCAACCTTGCTAAGTACCTCAAGAAGTTCACACAAGAGCCTAACCACACTAAGTGTGTGGAATTCCTTAGAACTTATAACCCAAATCAGGAATGTGGAACTATAACAGTAGGAAGGGGGGAGAAGGCCAAACAGGTACAAGTACCCTTGAACCCAGCCTTGGTGGAGAAGGCATTGTGGCTAGAGCCTAAGGTGGAGAAGAAGCAGAAAAGAGACATCAATGACATGCTTAAGATGAAGAGGGAAGAGGTGCTGACCAACAACGGCATCAGCATCCAGGATATCCCTGATGCTGAAGCCCACATGCAGGCAAAACTTGTGCACTCATTGTTCTCCAGCCATCGTTATAATTCCCTCATGCACTGGATCAGCGTGCATGTGCTAGAGAATGTGGCAGCTCGCACCCTAGATGAGGTTGACTGGAATGGCTATGTGCGCAAGACCATAGACCAGGCAGTAAAAGCACTAGCCTTGGGGAGCAACCCAGCAGGCGGGGAGTCCCTAGCCTCCAAAAGCACTGAGAGGAAGAAAGCCTCATCCAAAGCCTCTTTCATCGGCTATGGAAGTGTTTTGATTGCCCTCATCCAGGAGGCAGTAAAAGAGGCATAGGATGTAGAGGAAGGAGAAGGAGAAACACCCGAGAGATTGCCCCCTCACCAGGACCAAGAGTTGTCTAGCGACATGACTGAAAGTGACGAAGCAGGGGAGAACAGAAGGAACAATCAAGCAAAAAGGAAGCAAAGAAACCTAAGAAGAGGATGATACAAAAGAAGAAGCAGGACGAAGGCTGCAAAAAGGAGAAGGGGGAATTAAAGAGAGAAAAAAGGGAATCCCTCAAAGAGGCGGAAGAGAGGGAGAAGAAGAAGAAACAGGAAGTAGAAAAGTCAAAGGAAGAAGCCAAGAAATGTGTCAAAATAGGAGGCCGAAGAGAGGAAGAAGAAAGAAAAAAAAGAAGTAAATAAATTGGAGGAAGAATCTAGGAATGCAAAAGAAGAGGGGGAGAGAAGGGCTATTGAGGAAGAGGAGTTGAGAAGGAAGGAGGAGGAAGACATGGCCAAAGCCACACGTCGATCTATAGAGAAACAAAGTAGTGCAAATGACCTAGGAGCTCTGAGCCCGCCCAGGAAGGAGGGGCCAGACTCAAGCACTTAGGTGCTGGAGACCATACCGCCAACCGTCACTGAAGGCAAGGGTAAAGCCCCCATCCATCCTATCCCGACCCTCCTTGTTCCTACCACCAAAGCAGCCACCCTCACCCTGTAATAAAGCAAATTTAACCTAGGCTTAGGAGCTAGACACATTAATTAGGGTTAGCTATAAATAGTGGAGTATGGCCAAATGTGGGGACCTTTTGATCATTTTGAAATACAACTCCTTGTGGAGCTCTTGAGGTCACATCCTCCCACCATTCATGGAGGTGCATATCCATGTCCACCCTACTTGGAGGTGAGTATCCTTGTCCACCATTGTAGAAGGTGAGTATTCTACAGCAGCTTATCCTCACTTGATTCTCAGCATACCATCTATTTCCCCATTTGTACATCTCATATGGAACATGGATCTTGGCTATGGCAGTAGCATTTCTTATTATTGTCAGCATTAGATGTTAGATCTTGTGTATTTTCTTGTATGAGATGTCAGCTTTATTACATTGGTATCAGAGCTTTGCTTTGATCCAAGGCAGGCTTTAATTCCATCATTTTCATGATAATGATCTGGTTGGGGAGGTCATTTTCATGGAAGATTTGGTTACAAACATCATTTCTGTGTAACTGGAGTTGAAGACACAGTTACATGGTTTTGGTTTCTACTTGACAGTGACTAGTCAGGTTGCTGTACTACTTCAAACCGTATTGAAGATGGTGGATCTTGGTAATATTCAGTGGGCAATTGCGGGCTCCATCCAATTTTAACAGGTCGTGGCTCAATTTTAGCTCAAAAAAAAAAAAGAAGAGAGATGGACAAAATGCAGGTAACTTGAGTTGAGGTTGAGTTTGGTGGGGGTTACTTTTGAGAGGGAAGGGTTTGCTTTTCAGACACAGTCTTTCTCTCTCCCGTTTCAAGCTCCCTTCATACTCCATAGCCAATATCTTGCTTAAATCTTCCAACCATGGCTCTTCCAACGACAATGGACTCCATAACTTGGTTCTTGACCTCTTGAGCAACCTATAGAATAGAGATTTGGCTCTATTAGCCTTCCTATTACTCTCTTCATCAAGTTCAAGACAGCAACATAAAATGTGCATGTTCTGAGATGTGCCATATCCTTGTTCATAGATGAGCTCTATTGTTCAAATGGACCATGTTTGGTGAAGTAGGAGAGGTCAAGGGAGCAAATCCGACCATGAAGAAGTACAAGCACGGAAATGGAATCAGATTCACAGCAAGCTTTCGCAAATCTGAGTTAAGCTGACCAGGGAACTGCAAACAACAAGTCACGCCACTCATAGTAGCTGATATGAGATGATTCAGGTCACCGAAGGTAGGCATCACTAGTTTCAAAGTTTTGAAGCATATGCCATATAGAGCTTTTTTGTCAAGAACCATACACTCGTCGGCATTCTCTACGAGCTGATGCACAGATAATGTGGGGTCGTATGGCTCGATGACTGTGTCTGAAACCTTCAGAGAGGGAAGACTGAGAAGGTCATCATCATCCTGTGTGGATACTCCTCCCTGATCTTAGAGATAAGGAGAATACCCATACCTAAGACAGTGTCCCCTCTCAAAGAATGGCAAACCTCGAAACCTTGAAGGCAGTCACAGTTCTCAACCTCGAGAATGGAAAACCTCGAAAACTTGAAGGGAGTCACAGTTCTTAGCGTCCTTGTGCACAACATCAAGAACGGAGTCAATGAGCTTCGCTCCTTTCGTGTAATGACCCTTGGCCCAGTTGATACCGGTACCGGACTGGCCGAAGACGAAGTTATCAGGGCGAAAGCTATAGCAGAGGCTTGTGAAAGAGCAGCAGAAGCCAGGGAAAGATCCACTAGTTGCTGTTGAGAGAATCATAGCCGAAGCACAAGAATGCGTAGCTACAGAGGCACGAGAGAGAGCTGCTATTGAAAGAGCTACAACAGAGGCTTGCAAAAGAGAAGCAAAAGCCAGGGAAAGATCCACACATAGAGGCTCATGAAAGAGCAGTAGAGGAAGCCAGTGCAAGTTGACAAGCAACAGCCATGTTTGCGATAAGAACTGTGACCGAATTAAGGATCTAGTCAGGAATAAGAATGTGCAGAATCCTATCATCTACTCCAAGACTTGGTGCATCTAGTTTTGACTGTGGAGAACTTTCTGGAACACACTCGCATATGAAGATGATAGCACCTGCTATCTGTTGTGCATCCAATTTCCTTTGAAGAACACTTCATAAGCTAAAGCCTCTTGACAAAGGCTTGGGAGATGGTAGCCTAGTCCTTGGATGCTCATAGCTCTCATTTGTAACATCAGAAGGCATAATGGAAGCGTCATCATATGTATCCCCATCATCACTGAACTCAATGCCATTATACCTACCCACTTCCCTTGCATTACCTAAGGAGAGCTTGCCTTTCTATATTCTCTCCTTCAAATCCACCAGATCTCTATGATTCTACTACAAGAGTGGCAACTTTGCCAAGGATTGTTGCGAGACAACATTCTCAACCTCCAACTCAATCCTTCTTTGAATTTCTTCCTTTAAGATTCTTTGCGAATGCATCCTGCATTGTTTAGAATCCATCAAGCTGGTGGAAGATGCTATTTCTAAACCTGAGGAGGTCTAGAGAGTGAATCCTGGAATCCCTATACCTCACAGGGATTTCTATTAACAAATACACGAAAGGCCAAAGAGCACTTCACAAGGGCAGAAGAATGTTTTCAACAAGTTTTTGATGTGGAACCTAATAACGTTTTGTATAGGAAGGCAGTGGAGATGTCTGCAAAGGCATCAACTGTCCATCAACAACTTCAAATGCAATTGAGTGCTTAGCGAGTTGTATTTGACTCACCATTTGAAAGTATCATTTACATTGGTATCATTGTCACTATGGATAGCATGTATAGCAGGGGATACAGACATGTAAGTGTGAGACCTATGCTCAGTCTCAAAGGCAACAACCTAATCATCAGCATTCCTATAAACATCAAGTGCATGAAGGGCATTGTTATTATGATGATAGATCTCATAGGTATTCTCCTTATGGTCAGCAAGAGTATGTAGGGAATTACCATATGGGGCAACATTCATATGATCATAATCATGGTTATTTTCATGAGACTGATGGGCAGCATCAACCTTATGCAAATGAGAAAAATATGGGAGCAAATGATGTCTATGGAATACACTATGCAGAGTACCAAGGTCAGCCAGCATACGCTATGGATAATCATTTTGAAGAACAAGAACCCATCCATCCTTTCTCATTCAACAATGTACATGGCACCTATGTGTCAAGTCTCATGTTTGAGTATATCACTTCAAAAGGGTTTTGTTATAAATGCGGTGATAAGGATATTTGTGGTCACATAAAGGTATGCATGGCAAAGCATGTTAAAGTATTGGTTGTCCTAGAATTTCCTACTCCCTATGGCATTCAACGAAGGCTTATACCTCACCAAGAGTTGAATGAAATGTGTAGGCAATTCATATGCTATAAATGTAAAGAACGGTGGACTCCTAGTCATGACAACTACTGCAGAAACAAACATTTTGCTACAGCCATTGTTTTGGAGGATTCAAGTGAATATGAAGAAGGGGATTACCAAGTTCAACAACAAGAGTTTTATGGAGTTGAAGTTGAAGACAAAGTTGAAAATAAAGTTGAAGATAAAGATGAAGATGAAAATGAAAATGAAGATGAAGATGAAGCTGAAGACAAAGCTGAAGATGAAGGTGAAGAGCAAGAGGATACACATGACAAAGTTGATCAAGAGTACATTAGTGTACAACATGAAGAGCAAACTCAAGGTTTACATATATTTCATGATGATGTTGAAGAGGATTATGTTGATCATATATGTCATGAAGATATTGAGGCATCACATGAAGATATTGAGGAAACACATGACGGGTTCTATCAGCCCATTGACAACTTTGGTATGCTACAGCCAATAGAAGAAGATATTGATTGGAATGCATATGGAGATGTACATGAGAAGAATGTTTGGGATGCATATACTTTTGATGAGAGTATCAATGAAGACATGCCTTATGATGATGATGAGGTATCTTTTCCCTATGATCCGGGTAGTCATGATGGAGATGATTCTCTCTTTCCTTTTGACCCGGGTGGTTTGACATTTATGGTTCATGACAATCCTACTTCTCTTGATGGTTATTATCTCGGTATTCCATATGACCCGAGTGGTCTTATACTAAGAGAAAGTCATTTTCAGCAAGGCATCCTGCATACAAAACTTAATGATACTTTGTTCTCATGGTTTCTTCATGGTTTATATGGGAGAAAGGCTGAAGAAGATGGATTTTCCTGCATAATATAGCTTGCTGTATTAAATTCCTGTCATTGAATTAAATGATTTATCTTTGTCAAAATCATGGATTTTTTCTTGGAGAGGGTAGCCTACATCATATACTTCGATATGGCATATCATTTGTCCAATTTGGATGTGTCTATCGAAAGTTATGCCTATTTTACTATGGCAGCCCGGTTATGCCAGCATGTAGGAAATTCACTATAGATTTCATCCATTGTATTCTTTCCCATTTTCTCAAGCTTTGAGGACAAAGCTTCTTTAGGCCGAGATGGCTTGTAATAAAGCAAATTTAACCTAGGCTTAGGAGTTAGACACATTAATTAGGGTGGAGTATGGCCAAATGTGGGGACCTTTTGATCATTTTGAAATACAACTCCTTGTGGAGCTCTTGAGGTCACATCCTCCCACCATTCATGGAGGTGCATATCCATGTCCACCCTACTTGGAGGTGAGTATCCTTGTCCACCATTGTAGAAGGTGAGTATTCTATAGCAGCTTATCATCACTTGATTCTCAGCATACCATCTATTTTCCCATTTGTACATCTCATATGGAACATGGATTTTGGCTATGGCAGTAGCATTTCTTGTTATTGTCAGCATTATATGTTAGATCTTGTGTATTTTCTTGTATGAGATGTCAGCTTTATTACACACCCCAAGCATCCCCACTAGGACCGACGTCTCAAACTTTGTGGCCTAGATGCAATATTTCATTAATAAAGAATTAGCCCAAGGGAAGAGCATGAAAACCATGGCCAGGGGCAGAAGAGTCTGGGCATAGATTCCAAATCTAGACAAGATCCAAAATGCCAGAAAGTGGAGCCCTCAACCACTCCAATCCACATGACGATGATGCCACCAGCTAACTATGACGAATATGTTGCTGAATTGCTCTCTCAACTAGAGAAAGATAAAGAGGAGAGGAAGATAGCTGTGACCGAGTTAGCTGTGGAAAAAGAGTCGGTAGCTGCTTTTCAGCTTGCAAAGACCCGACAGATAGCCATGCAACAAAAGGAGATATTTGATCTTAAACAGGAGTTGAAGGCTAAGGACAACAGGGAGTAAAGCTGGAGGCAGCGGCGGCTGGAAGATGAGAATCAGGAGTTGGTAAAAATGTAGAGGGAGTATAAACTCTTGATCATGCAACATGAAGAGCTAACCGCAAAGATTGATCAGATCGAACAAGGCATGGAGGAGTTTGCCGCCAAAGAAGAGGAAAGGAAGCAAGGGGAAGAACAACATCATAAGGAGATGGAGACCATGACTAAGAAGCTGAACTTAGAAAGAAAATAGCAAGAGAGAATGAGCAAAGAATTGAAAGACCAGGAGCAAGGACTCATAGCTTTGGTGCAAATGCAAGGGGAAGGCATGGAGGAAATGAAGAAGAGAGCCGGAGAATGGGCAAGACAAAATGAACGGAGGATGAAGACCTTGGCGCGTCTGGTGCACAGATCGAATGTTGTATGCTCGCGTAGTGAATGCCGGAAGGTCCCCAAGAACAAAAGAACTCTACTTTTTGCACAAAACTCAAGGTAGAAAGCATGCACGACATGAACAAGAGACCAATTGGGTGCAATCTCCCCCCATGCCTTGTATGAGCGCTCACAAAGCATGTATTTTATGTATTAATCATCTTCAAGCTCAAAAAAATAGCCCAAATCACAAAAAAGCACGTTTTTGGCTTTTGAGTTTGCTTTAGTGCCAAATAGAAATAAAGCTAATGGGCGAGCGCCCAAAGAGTCAGGCATACCCAATACAATATCCAAATACAAATATCATAATCGTGCGCCCATGCGCATACAAAATAATAAATAAATATCCAACGCCTTAATAAATAGGCATGACAAAATATAGACGCCATGCCTAAGGTATGCGCCCATCAAAATATAAGTGATAACTCGAATACATGCTATCCTCCAATGCTTTCCTCTGCCACTGCTGCTATCTCTAAACATCAACTGAAGCATTCACAATCGTTAGTAAAATAATACAATTAAACCAGAAAAAGTGAATACCTAGCAGTCTTCAGCTACATAAATAAATCAACTGGTTAGAAATCAATCCTAACCTTATTTTATCATGAGTGCGCACTCTAAACTCATAAATGTTTATTAATTTAATATGTATTTTGTGGAATCACCCGCTATGGAATCGCCCATGTACACACTAAATTAATGAAACACCCGAAAAGGATAGGCGTCCCCATCAACTTCTCGCACAAAGAATCCACTTTGTGTATGAGCGCCGGTCAACAAAGTTTATGGAATCCACTGTAAAACCTCACAGAATCCACCGTGGCACGGAATCCACCGTGTAATATGCCTCTTGGCATCATACCCCCGGGGTGGGATAACAATTATCCTCAATTGCTATTAGCTCAATGTGAAGCTAACAGAGTGGGGAAAGCATTTAAGTCTCTAGCGTGCATCCATTGGGCCTCTTCAATAGGATGGTTTTTAAACTTGACCAAATATCTAGAATATCTACGGCCAGTTCTAGTGGTCATAAAGTCAGTATCTATGATAGCTTCACGCTCAAGGATTTTAGTCTCTTCATCTAGAAAAGGTGGGTTTTCATAAACAGGGTGTACTGGTAATTGGCCTCTAAAGGGTCGTAATAAACTAATGTGAAAGGTGTTGTGAATTTTTCAATGTGGTGGTAGTTCTAACTTAAATGCATTGTCATTGATTTTGTGAATGATCTTGAATGGTCCATAAAATCTAGGTGCTAATTTCACAACTGGGTGTTTATCTACACTTTGTAATCTATGTTTTTCTATTCTTAACCAAACATAGTCATCAACTTTGAAATTCATGGCCTGTCTCAATAAAACAAGTGCGCCAAATGGAAAACTACTAGGTCTAATTAATCCTCTGTTTAATAATTCCTCAACTTGATTTTGAATTTCTTTCTGTTCAATCTAGTTATGCCTATATGGTGCTTTACATGGTGGTTGTGTACCAGGAATTAAATCTATTTCGTGGTCTTCAAGACGTGAAGGAGGTAGTCCAGGTGGTAAATCTTCAGCAAAACAATCTTTAAATTGTGCAAGGAATTCTTTATGCCTAGGGTGCATATGTTTTTCTTTAGCTTGAAGTTCATTCACCCAAATTAGATAAGATTTACTACTTTTGCGCAATGCACGTTTAGCTTGAGTATGAGTAAGCAGTGGAAAATTATTAGATGTGTGCATACCATATAATGTAATGTGTTTTCCTTAAAAATGAATTTTAATTGAATGCGTAGAATAATCTATGTCAGGATTATGCTGATGACGCCAAGGCATACCTAGGATAATATCACTGGACTGTAATGGTACAACTAGAAAATTATTTCTTTCAGTGTATTCACCAATTTGAATTTCTAAATCATGCACCTCTTGTGTTCCATTATACCTTGCGCCTAAGAAAGCTGCTTTAATGTGATAATGCGTAGAAACAGCTTGTAATTTCAATTCTTTCACTAACTTTGCAGAAATAAAATCATGTGTACTACCATCATCATGCAAAATAATCTTTTCTTTTCCATGCACTAAACATTCCATTGTCAACAAAGAATGTGGAGTTGGCATACCTGGTAAAGTATCCGAAGGAGTAGCAATGTCGTCCTCATCTTCCGTAAAGTCAGGTATTTCCTCATGTTCTTCATCTTCCATTGCTCCAAGATAGTTGATATGGACAAGTGGCTTCTTCAATTGGCAATTGGCTGCTAGATGTCCAGGTTGATGGCATTTGTAACACACTATAGATTTGGCTTTAGATACATTGTTTGCAATGGCAAGAAGTCTAGAAATATTAGGATTTGGCTGTGAGGATGGCTTAGGGTTTTGATTGGTATTTGATGGCAAAGGAGGTGGTTTTGTCCAAGACTTATGGAAAGATGATGAAGGAAATCGACTTTGATTGAATCTTCTAAAATTTGAATTGAATTGCTTAGAACCATAGTTACCATTTGCTTGAAATTGTTGTGGACACTTGTCTCTTCCTCGAATCTTGTCTTCAGTGTCATGAGCTAAAGAAATTGCATCTTCAAGGGTTACAAGCTTGAACATATTGACTTCAGCGTAGTAATGCCCAAGTAATCCAGACATAAACTTGCGCTTGTGAGTCGCTACAGGTACGTCTTCAAGCATGCGTAGTTGCAGTAAGGCATTCCAAAAGCGTTCAGTGTACTGGGAAATAGGCTCACGATCTCTTTGCTGAAGAAGATCCCATTGCTTTATGGCTTTTTCGTGGAATTGAGGAGGAAGGAAATTTTGCATAAACTTCTTTTTGAAACTCTCCTAGGTAGTGGGACAATCTATGCTCTTACGAACCACGGTCCACCAAAGAGATGCTCGATCCACTAAATGATTAGTGATACATTTAATTTTATCTTTTTCAGCATATGTCTCTTCATGAAAGTAATCATCAAACTGACTGGTGAATGCAAGAACAGTCTTTCCATCTCGAGTTCCATTGAAAGTACGGAATTTGAAATTTCTTTTACTTGTCTTTGTTTCTTTGCGGATGGATTGAGCTTCGAAAGTCGCATCTATGGTTCGTCGGATAAGATCTTCGAGTTGTGTTCCATCTTTGTGAAGTCGATCGTTGTAAATTGTCCAATTGAACTTGCAAAGCTTGCCGGGCTCTTCGTTCTTCATTCAGCTGCATCATAATTAAATCCAATTTTTGTTCCATCGTAGGTTCAGGAAGATCACCTTCAGCCATTAAATCATCCATATTTTGTTCCATCATCCTGTAAAAACTCAAAAGACCTCACACTTTCAAAATCCAATTAGCGGGATGAGCGTAGCTCAAAGTCGGGTATACAAGGCTTATAGATTTTTGTTTGGTTTTTACGATCTTCGACTTTTGTAATTGTTGCAGGATTTGAAGTCTTTGTAAAATCTACGTATGACCTTCTACATGTGCTGAAACTAGTTCAGCAAGTCTGCGTATGCGAACATAGTCTTCCAGGGAGCAACTTTGCAGTTCAGTGCTTCTGCGCAGGAATAGTCCTTATGGGAGTTTTTGGAATAAGTCAGTTTTGACCTCTGCTGACTTGCAGAACTTGCAGAGTGATAGAACTTGAGGAACTTAACAAACTTTGGAAATTTTTTACTTGTGACTTAGTGGATTAAGCTTGTAGCTTAATCTGAACCTCACGTTGAATTTTAGGGGGGACGTTTTCAGCCGCGAAATTTACGGCAAGTATATACTGATGCCGTCGGATAAAAAATTCGATTAGCTTTATTAAAGCTTACTATTAAGCCTTTTAAACTTTCAAATAAGCTTTTTAAGCTTTTGGGCTATGGAGTTACTGTTAAACTAGTTGAAAAGAAAACGACTTGTAGAAGGAGCTTTCCTTGTGGTCCTCCGCCTCCTCAGGCCGGTCCTTCACGATCAGAGGCTGTAGACAGAGGTTCTTGACCACCAGGAATCCACCCGTATCGACCATTAGCGATGAAACTGACTATAGAGCTCGATCGTTCCAGGAGCTCCGCCTTTGTGCAAGATGGGTAGCGATTGTTAGCTCTCGATCTCAGCTTCACTGTGATACCACTGATGCACAGATCGGATGTTATATGCTCACGTAGTGAACGCCGGAAGATTAGAACTCTACTTTTTGCACAAAACTCAAGGTAGAAAGCATGCACGACATGAACCAGAGACCAATTGGGTGCAATCTCCCCCCATGCTTTGTGTGAGCGCTCCACAAAGCATGTATTTTATGTATTAATCATCTTCAAGCTCAAAAAAATAGCCCAAATTACAAAATAGCACGCTTTTGGCTTTTGAGTTTGCTTTAGTGCCAAATAGAAATAAAGCTAATGGGCGGGTGCCCAAAGAGTCAGGCATACCCAATACAATGTCCAAATACAAATATCATAATCATGCGCCCATGCGCATACAAAATAATAAATAAATATCCAATGCCTTAATAAATAGGCGCGACAAAATATAGGTGCCATGCCTAAGGTATGCGCCCATCAAAATGTAAGTGATAACTCGAATACACGCTATCCTCCAATGCTTTCCTCTGCCACTGCTGCTATCTCTACACATCAACTAAAGCATTCACAATCGTTAGTAAAATAATACAATTAAACCGACAAAAGTGAATACCTAGCTGTCTTCAGCCACATAAATAAATCAACTGGTTAGTAATCAATCCTAACCTTAATTTATCACGAGTGCGCACTCTAAACTCATAAACGTTTATTAATTTAATATGTATTTTGCGGAATCACCTGCTATGGAATCACCCATGTACACATTAAATTAATGAAACGCCCAAAAAGGATAGGCGTCCCCATCAACTTCTCGCACAAAGAATCCACTTTGTGTATGAGCCCCGGTCAACAAAGTTTACGGAATCCACCGTAAAACCTCACGAAATCCACCGTGTAATATGCCTCCTGGCATCAGTGTTGCCTGGCTCTTGTGGAAAAAGAGAAAATCCTCGCAGAGAGTAGAGCAGAGACTGCCCAAGTAGCCTTCAACACTCAACAGAAAGCCTTCTTGAATACACTAATGGATACCAACCACTCAGAGGAAGGGGAATCCCTCGAGGTGGCAAAGAAGAAACTAAGCATAGCCCGTAGGGCCCTACAAGCAAGACTGCATATGCCACCCCAACCCGATATCATGGGGTTGAGCCTCGATGATCAACGGAAGTACTTATTGATGGCTAACCTAACTCCCCAAG
Source organism: Lygodium microphyllum (assembly GCF_053477565.2). Classification (NCBI taxonomy): domain Eukaryota; kingdom Viridiplantae; phylum Streptophyta; class Polypodiopsida; order Schizaeales; family Lygodiaceae; genus Lygodium; species Lygodium microphyllum. The sequence continues at coordinate 75,631,722 of NC_141162.1, forward strand.
AGGTGGATGCACTAGGCTTTGGAGAGGAAACACAGCAAGTAGACTGATAGAGGGATGAAGCTGAACTCCAATTTGATATGGGTAGATTTAAAGAAGAGGTGATCTCACAACCCCCCTCGCCACATTCCCAAGAGCATCCATCAATTGACACATTTGCAGAAAGACAAGCCGCCCTCAGGGAAAGGAGAAAGAAACTGGTGGAAGAAACTGGGAAACAAATGAGAGCCAAGCCGGTTGTACAACCATCCGCACCCCTACCACCATGCCCAGATGACCTCCCGGCAGGTTTCCACCCGGAATTAATAGTTTGGGAGCAACAGGAAAGGGACAAAAAACCCTTCTCCTTTAGCTTCCTTCTGCCCAATAGCCTGAGGAGAGTCATGCCACTTAAAGGAGTGGAGGAAGTGATTGCGATTGGAAGCCGACTAGACTAGCAATGGCTAGAAGAGAGAGAAAAGAATCCCACTCTCCGGGGGACCAAAGAGACAGACTTTTGGCAGAATAAGGTCTTTGAAGTGCCACATTTTGTGCAAGGCTATAACTGCCAGCCCATGTGGAGGAGACAGGTGTGAGACATTAGCATGCTTTCCTGGATGGCCTTTTGCAACACCTTATCCTACGAGAGGAACAACCCTACATTTATGGCATACCCTCGTAGGGTAGGAGTGGATTTTGACACTACCCTCCATGGACGCTATGACTTCCCCATTATCTATAATCCTAATTGTGCCTCTTTTGAACAAGCTCTCACCTTCACCTTTGAAAGCCTAGATATTTCCATGACCCGCTTTCTCGCCGACTTTTCCTCTTGCCCCAATCCAGCTTTCATAACCACCTGTAACTACCTTAGGCTTCTTAAACTCTTACTTAAGCAGGACCCTACCCCACAAGAACATGGCCTCCCACCCCTCTTTTTTGATCCTAACGCCATCGATAGATGCGCCATGACGTGCTTGATGATGAGAGCTAGCCTTCTACCTTCTTTTTGCCTAGCTCTTCTTGAAGATATAAACGATAGCTAGTTCACCCGATGTAACCACCCCTTTCTCTCCACCACTTCACTCCATGTTAGCATGAATCTCAAGGGATGCATGCAGAGATGGTAGTTTTTGAGAAAAACTATCCGGCCCCCTTCTCCACTTCACTCTAACAATGAAAGTTAGAAACTGGCTGTCATCCTGGCTTAATTTTTAAAAAATAAAAAAAGAGAAAAAGAAAAAGAAAACAAAACAAAAATAAAAGAAAGAAAGGAAGGCAAGAAAACACATCACAAAAAGAAAAATACATGGAAAGAAAGACTCACATGAAGACACAACCAGGCCCACATAGGACACGATCACTGCACCTAGGGATCCTCAAGTTAGGCGTGTCCCATGGCTTCAGTTGGCCGGCTCCACTCCTAACCCCCTAGCCCCTTTTTGACCCCCCACTTCACGCTTAGGGCACATCAAGGGCAGGACATACCTAGGGAGGTAACACTCGCCTATGGTTAGACCTGTCACCCTACACTATACACAATGCACCTCCCTACCGCATGAATGGGGTCCTCAAGTGTGGGACATCACCCAGACCTTCCTGTGGTTAGTCCCAGCTCCCCGTTCCACCAGCACGAGCACAATGCACCATAGAGTAAGGTAGATACTCCCCTTAGGTAGAGCACCGCACCTTCTCCTTTCAGGTACTACAAAATGCAGCAAACCACCAACTTCGGAGGCCCCATCATCCTCTGATTGGCTTCTCCGTTAACCATCATTGCCAAAGCTTCCAAATCATTTGAGTCCACATGTGGCCCTACCATCACCTGACCAACAACTTACCAATCGCCTACCCTTTCCCGACAAAAAACTAGAAGTGCCATGGGACTGGCACCCGTCTTGAAGGAGGGTAATGTTAACCTCAATTCAAGATGGCAGAAAAATGAAGGAAAAAGCGGAAAAATGATGGAAAAAGAGCAAAGGCGTAGAGGCGGCCCCTAAGGCTAAGCTGAGGCAAAAAGCGCAATTTTAAATGAAAGGTGCCAGGCTCCCTCCTGTGCCATTTGTAAAAGAATAGACAGGTATAGGCTTAGGGCATGAAGCAAGAAGAGGGAATTAGAAAAAGGGACCTTGCCACAATGGCCGGTCATGTAAAAAGGGATGGGTGCCCATGGGATTTTAGGGTTTTGTATATAAAGTTGAAAAGTGAATGAGAAGCTCATTCTTTGGAGTGTGGCTAACAAGAGTCCTCTCTTCTTCTCTTCTTCTCTTCACCTTGCTTGTGTGTGTGGTGCTCTTGAGAGAGGGAGTATGAGGGAGTGAGTGAGTGTGTGGGAGTGAGGGATCAAGAGGGTGAAGCTCTTCACCATCTCCTCTTCTCTCTTCTATTCTCTTCTCTTTACTCGCGTGCACGGCTATGGTGGATGGAGCTTGGAGATTGAGGAGGCTTGAGGATGCTTGAGCTAGCATCTAGGATCGTGGAGCTACCGGCGTGTGCGAGAGAAGAGACAACTCATTTTGGCATCAAGGTAAGCTTACTACACCCTGAGAGGATCAAAGGCGCGTTGGCTAGTAACCATGAGAGCTCACTTGAAATGCTTGAAACAATAAGCGGTCCGTGGGTCTTGGCGGTTGAGTGTGAGCTCCCACTAAAAGTACCATTGCATGCAAATGACCCAATAGTAAAGTGGAGAGGCTTGACACAAATACAGTAGTGGCCAGATTGCAACATCAATCTATTAAGGTTGAGAAATTAAACTTATATTGAATAGGTCTAGTAGGTTAGAGTGCCACTTCTAGACATTACTAAATGTTGTTGGATGACTTACCAAAACCCCCTCACTCAAGTGAAATATAAACACTGATTTTTGAACCACTTAAGAGCCCATTTTTCAAGCCTAATGCCTTGGCAGACAAGGTATGGGTAGCCAGTCCTTAGAGCTTCAAGACATGCACCATTGAAGAAATAACTTGAAAAGAGCCAACATGCATCAAAGCTGAAGAAATGACTTGCAAGGGCCAACGTGCATAAAAACTAAGCCCTCCATCCTATCAACACATTTGATTGAGAAAAGGGTATATGATATTGACAAAAACTGTTAAAACATGGAAATTTTTTGGATATAAGTGCACAAGATAACATACTGATGCCACTTTGCACATGCTTGTATCAAGCTAAACACCATGTTACTCAGGCCACGCACCACTTATGAACATGTAATTGTCTGCATATTGTAGAAAATTTGTATGCAAGACAAACTGGACTAGAAGAATGCGACATGCAAGAGCTTTTGAGAACATGTGAAACCAACTGGCATGTCAGCACCAAGCATTGGTGAGAAAATGTGGCTAACCAAGTCAGTAATCCAAGCACACAAGAATGCAAGATGAACCCAACATTTGTTGTATGGGGAACTTGCCATGTCCATCTGATAGTCAAGCATGCAAGATTGCAACATGGAACAAAACATGCATGCAATGTCCCTTGCATCAAAAACCTGCCATGTGTTGATCTTTACACAATAATAGTTACAATGGCTTGGCTACATGATTAAAACTCCAAAGAAGGTCACAACTTGTAGTCTGAATGTCTGTATATAGTTGAACATTTATGTATTTCCTTGTGTGGGAAACTAGCCATACATAATTCCTATATGATAATATCGATGTAATGGATTGGTTTTGTGATTAGAACTCAAAAGCAAGACTAATAGCATTACAATTTGCAATTTGAACACATGTATGCTTGTTTGAACATTTGTTTTAATGAAACGAAAACAAAAATTTATGTCATGTGTCAAACCTACCATGTGCATAATTTAGGCATGATAAGGTTGCTATTATGGCTTGGCTTTGCGATCCGAACTCCAAAGAAGGACATAATAGCATGACAATTTGTAGTCTAAACGTATGTATTCTTGTCGAATGCTTGTTTATAAGGAAACAGAAACAACAACGGCATGGGAGAGGTGACCTTCAAACCAAGGCCCTTGATGTGCATGTGGGAAGCCATCCGCTGCTTCTTGGTTGTGGACTACACTTCCTTGATCTTCATGGTTGCGCAGGGAAGGCAACTTGGGCTACCGACACTCCGTTACTGTTTGTCCAGTATATGGCAGCAGAAATGCACAACTTCCTAAACCCCGTCCCTCTCTCGCAAGAAGCAGAAAATGTTCGTTGCTGTTTTGTTTTATTTTTATCATTATTAGTATTATTATTGTTATTCCTACTATTACGCTCATTCTCCCCCATTCTTGAAACTTCGACGACATAAAGAAGGAAAAGGGGTTTGGACTGAGAAGCCCATGTACATTGTTTGGGGTTGCAAGAAGTAGTTTTGCATCAATGGGTGCTTTGAGAAGCATCTTTCAAGAGCACATTTTCTCTTCTTGATAAAAAGAAGAGGAATGCAAAAGGATACATCCATTAAGTGTGTCTTGTGAGTAACATAATGATGTTATTGATATCTTTGTCACAACAATTTTCATCTTCATGACTCCCTTTTTTTTTATAGGTTTACATATTCAGGGGGATGATGTATATTGAGGAGGGGAATGAATTGTCAAAATAAAACTGGTGAAATAAAACCGAATCTATATGACCTAGGGTGGGTACTAATAGAGATAATAGGAGCTTCTTCATCTATACTCAGATAGGAAGTTCATCCAACACTCCTTGTGTTTTTTCCAATGCACCACAAGTGGCACACATATTCACCAAAGCATTACCAACGAGCACAACATATTTCTCCAACAACTTTGATCTGACAATCTCATCACAAATTCATTCACCCTTATTGAGTGCTTCTACACAAGTATAGGCTTTCACTGCACATGTAAAGGTGACAAAATGTGGAAAGTGACCTTCGTGCTACATCTTATCAAAGCATTTTAGCACTTCATCATCATGGCCATTTTGTGCATATCCTGCAATCAGTGCAGGTCATGAGAAACTATCCATGAACAATACCTTCATCACGTACTTGTTATGCTTTTGCAAGAGCACCACATTTAGCATACATAGTTATTATAGTGCTTGTAGCATAGGGGCTTTTTTCAAGTAAGTGCCGTTTGCAAATGTCCTCATGTAGCCTTGTGGCCCTTGAATAGATTAGTTTGCTTTGCACAAGCCTTCAAAAGTCCCACTACATGAGCAGTCTCCTCTCAAAAGATAGATCATTTCTCCTCTTGAGGCTCCACTTCATTCAATTCAAGTATCGACGTTGATTCATTTTTTAAAGCTCTTCAAAAACCTAGGTTGGATTGTACTGGTAATCCAACCACAAGGCCTCTGATGTCACTTTGTGCTTGAAATCTAGAGACCTTTGCACTAGAGTGCGATTGCAATGGGGTGAGAGAAAAAGCCATGTCTCTATGATAGCTCCTAAGATTTCATGTTTTGCAAAGGTTGAATATGTCATGATGAGATATATCGGGGCAAACTAACTTACTATTGTAATTGTCCTGCCACAACGAGGGATCTTTAAAATACTATGTCCATAATGACTCCATCTTCACTTTCTTGATATTTGATTGAATGCAAAGGGGATCTTTAAAATACTATGTCCATAACGACTCCATCTTCACTTTCTTGATATTTGATTGAATGCAAAGGGGAGTTGCCAATTGCAAGACCAACAAGGGATCTTTAAAATATTGCATCCATAATGACTCCCTCTTCACTTTCTTGATATTTGATTGAATGCAAAGGGGAGCTACCGATTGCAAGACCATCTCTCTTACTGAGACTTGTATCTCACATAGTATAAATCACCTAGTTATGTTAACATCAAAAGTTTGTTGGCTGTGATAAAAAATTTGGGGTTGTGAATAGTTAATCCCCATTGACTCAATTTGGAAAGAACCTCCCTTCAAATTTGGGGGGCATGGAAACCATCCCAGAATAAGTGTGAAGGCATTTCCACTCCTCCACAGACACATAGGCCATCTAAAATACTTCTATTCTTTAATTTTTAATGTATAAAAAGAGCACCTAAAATGAGTTTCCAGCCAAATACTCTATCTCTAAGAGGAGCCCTAATGTTCCAAAGATGAACAAGTGCCCCCTCAATCTCAACATCTGACAATTCAATGCCCTAGATTCTGCAAATGTGGCTAAAGTCAGGTTTGCACCTTAACAATATCTTCCTAACATGAGTGGAAGACAATGATTGGCTGATCTTCTTGCCTTCAATGCAGAGAGGGGAGATGCTATCCATACTAAGATGCGATTTACTACTACACCATTGTACCACTTCTATTTTGACCACTATCCATGATAGTCTACAAGGTTGAGTGAGTTGAGCAACCTCTTGATTTCCCTCCTCCAACACTTCTAATTTGCCTTGATGTAGCCAATGCCTAATTTTAAGGACTCTTTTTTTAAAAGATCCACAACTCTTAACTCATAAAGTGGGCCACTTTACTCAAGATAGTGAACCACTTAACTTGAGTAAAGTGTGGCTAATTTTTTGGAGCCATGCACCACCTTGCCACGCACCATTTTACTAGCATATGCCCTAAAGGGCAATGCTAATAAAATTGCAAGGAGAGAGAACAACTGTGGATGCTTTGCCTCACCTAACAAAAGCACCTATGTTGCCTATAATCCTCAAACTTGGAAGTTGTCAGGATTTTAATGTGAACATAAGGTAAATTCATATTGATGAAAAGCTATGATAGAATCCACCCCCCTCCCCCATGCTAGTTGTAAATATTTGTCTCATGAGAACATATATGCCTTTAAGTATTGATTCCCATCCCCCCATCTTCCCCCCACCCCACCCCCCGCCTCCCTAAGAATGTGTGCTTCTGAAATTTTTTGAATAAAAAGACCCCTAATGTAAATTTATACGAGGTGCATTTATAAACCCCTTCTGTTTTTGGAAAACTGTAAGTCAACATAACAAAAATACACTTTCTTTTGAACTATGGAAGAAAGAAGAAGAACAAGTAGAAAATAATAATGACATGAAAGAGGCTTGATTGATTGTATACTTGGACCAAGTATATTCTTTTATAGCTTTTTAGCTAGGATATACTTCCCTCTTTTTGCTTATGGGATACAACACTTTGTCATACATTCTAGCATATTATACTTCCCTAATATCATAGAGAAATATGTTTTTATATGTACACAATAGTGGGTATTGAGATTCTTGGGTGAGATCACTACTATAAAATTTATGAATCTTCCTAAGACATTTAGTGCATGATTTTGTACTCTCATAATTGGTTGATTACCTTGTTACCTCTATATATATGTTGTATGGTAGCTTTGTTGGCATAACAAAGAAAGCTAGCTCTTTAGACATAAAAAATAGATGATCAAGTGATGACCATGTCATGCTATTTTCTCCAATATTCAAGATGATGCATCAAAGATATGCTAATGGTTGCCATGACTTGTACTTGCCTACATCCCTTGAGCTACAACATGATAAGCAACCTTGTATATACCCATCACATCTTTAGATATAAAAAATCTAGTATATATACTTTTGGTTAATATCCATATGTAAATTACAAAGCACCTAATAGTATACCACCAAGTTCTTGTCACCTTACTTTTGCACATTTGATTTAGAAGACAATCAAAGTTTGTATGGATTAATAACAATCTATGTTAAAATGTTTTCGACTTCTTTATGATAGCTTTAAAGTATTCAACTACTCTCTTTTCAATGTTGAGCCCAAATTTCACATTTGAATAATGTGATTATGGCTTTTTTGGGTTATTAATACTACAAGTTGATATCTTAGGAGAATGATTCATTGGATAGTTGGATACTGCAAAGTATTTCACATCATGTAATGACTATTTGGCTACACCTTCCATAACAAGCTCTTAACCATGGACCATGTAGGTCAAGTGCTTGCACTTTCCACAAGACTCATGTTAATGGTCCAAATGTGTCACATATACAAAGAAGTAGTTTCCTTTCTTCCCAAGGATCATTTCATATGTTTTGGTGATTTCCTTGAAGGCTTTCTTGGCATAACTATGTCATTTTGGACATGTGGAAAGATCCACCTTATTTTCTTTCACGAAAGTACCTTTTGATTCCATTCTACTTTGATTTTTAAAAAAAATACAAATAACCATTTTCATAACATTTTTCCTTCATTACAAAAATCACAAGATAGATATAAATAAATCAACTTATTATCTATTGAACCTCATAAGATTTCGTGGGTTATCCATCACTAGGTTTAGTTCCATTTGAGGATAGATGGAATTTCCTTGCAACTCTCTCTCTCTCTCTCTCTCTCTCTCTCTCTCTCTCTCTCTCTCTCTCTCTCTCTCTCTCTCTCTCTCTCTCTCTCTCTCTCTCTCTCTCTCTCTCTCTCTCTCTCTCTCTCTCTCTCTCTCTCTCTCTCTCTCTCTCTCTCTCTCTCTCTCTCTCTCTCTCTCTCTCTCTGTCTCTCTCTCTCTCTCTCTCTCTCTCTCTCTCTCTTTAATTTTCAGAGTTGTAGGAGACAATATTTAATCCTTACCTAAGTACCCCCTTTTATAATTTATTTGTAATAAAGATTAATTAAGAAAATGTAATATATACAAGCTTTGAGGTATATCCTCTTAGTCCCATTTTGTTTTATGCTTGGGCCTCTTCTACCCTAGTCCCCCTTCAAAACTACTCCTCTACTTCCATGTCTATGCTCACTTAGTCTTGCAATAGGTTATCCTAAGATACTAAGCAATGAAACATTGGATAGCTCTATACACTCCCACACTCATTAATTAACATATGAATGCAGTAATGAGTGAGTAATCCAATGATGGGAGTAGAATGGAAAGTGTTGGACTGTTGCTAATCGTACAATGTAAGCTAGTATGGTAAAAGGATAGACTCGATGTAAAGAAAGATCTCTTTGAAATGATAACCATGATGATGGAGCTACTAGTCACTTATAATTGTGCATGTGCTTAAGGAGATTGAATCTTTAAGAGAGTAAAAATGCAATAATGTAATGCACTAGCTCCATTTTGTTTTATGCTTGGGCCTCTTCTACCCTAGTCTCCCTTCAAAACTACTCCTCTACTTCCATGCCTATGCTCACTTAGTCTTGCAATAGGTTATGCTAAGATACTAAGCAATGAAACATTGGATAGCTGTATATGCTCCACACTGATTAATTAACATATGAATGCAGTAATGAGTGAGTAATTCAATGATGGAAGCAGAATGGAAAGTGCTGGACTGTTGCTAACCGTACAATGTAAGCTAGTATGGTAAAAGGATAGACTCGGTGTAAAGAAAGATCTCTTTAAAATGATAACGATGATGATGGAGCTACTAGTCACTTATAATTGTGCATGTGCTTAAGGAGATTGAATATTTAAGAGAGTAAAAATTCAATAATGTAAGGCACTAGCTTTGCACTTGATGATAGTGGAGAATCAAGGGCTCCCCAAGTTTACTAGCATTCAGTGTGCCTCACTCGCTTCCTCCCTCCCTGTGTGTGTGTGTGTGTGTGTGTGTGTGTGTGTGTGTGTGTGTGTGTGTGTGTGTGTGTGTGTGTGTAGACACATAGATACACACATTCATATGTGTGCATGCACACTTAGCACTTTACTAGTTGACCAACACATACACACACACACACATTTTTACTAAGTAGCCATTATATATCTATTCCTTTTCTTACACACATTGCCTTCTTGTGGGTAGACCTATTTGTATATGCACATCGCGTGAAAAACCTTTTGTGGTAGTAGCCCACAAATACTTAAACAAGCACATGCACACAAATCCCCCGTAAGATACTCACTGCCTCATAAACACACAAAAAGAAATTGTTATGATAATAAAAGACCTACCATACTTGTTATGATAATAGCACACACACACACACACATGTAAGTTCTCATGATGGTTCTGCATATAACATAGCCTCTCTAGTGTATAGATATCCACAAATTTAGACTTCACACATCTTCTTGCACATCCTTGTATAAGCCACACACAAAAGGTTTGGTGCACACTCATTCTTTCTTTTATACACATATACGCCCCCCTATAATTAGATTGGAAACTTGCACCTATTGCTTCAAAGCTATGGTACCTTCTTCCTCAGATTCAAAGTACTTGCACTCCATAACCTTGATTAGGGATATGGCAACGTGGCCTACCCTAAAACATGAGAAACCCGTTATTTTGTGGATTCGCTCTTTATAGCACTTGACACACCGGTGACCGCGCAACATGTTAAAAGGTTGTTCCTGTTTGTAAGGTTTACTATGATGATAGCATTCTATCATGGATAGAGTGGGCACCCATCTTTTCCCTCTAATTAGCCCATAAGATTCTATCTTTCTCTCATCGTGCTCCCGGAATGCATATCATCGCTTTGCTGGTGACAATATATTCAGAAGCAGCCAGTATTGTTAGAAGAGTTCCAAATTATATGTAGGCGGCGCGCATTTCTATTCTTCGCGTTGTCGAGCTCGACAGCTCGGCGCCATACACCATGATGATGTCGCTTAGAGCCCTGAAGAAAGCTGTTAGTCTGGTATAGAAACTCAGCAAATTGTAACCTTGAGTGGTCATGACACCAAATCCAATAAATGCAGAACCCGAAACTCCATCATCGTTCACAAAATAATTTGCAATCGCCTGCGTCGGATATGATCAAAATGCCTTCGCCTTGACTGTAAGATAATGCTATGATTCTAGATTATAAATTACAGCTTGGTACTTAAAACTAATGGCCATGAGAATTTATCATGGACCACATACACTCATGGTACTTCTCCTTGCAAGTATATGATTAACGTTGTTAATTAGATTTCTAGTTGAGAATATACTGATTTCTAATACTTAAGATTATGTATGTGATTAACATTGTTAATTAGATTTCTAGATGAGAATATACTCACTCCTAATACTTAAGATTTTGTGAAGTAGGAGTACTTATGAATATGAATCTTGGGTGTCTAAATCTTGTGAGCACAAAAAGGGAAGTGGTACATTGATAATTGAGTAGTAGATATTATACCTTCAAAAGAGTTAGTAGTATTACTTTACACTAAGTCTTTTTGCATGGTAGCTATGATGAGAGGATTATCTTTAGGTGGTTTATAGGGTGCTCAAAAGCTCCTATCCATAGCTAGTTCACATAACAAAATCCTAGGCTAACTTGGTAGGCGTAATTGGGCTAAATCAGATGCAGATTCCTTGACTAAGATTGGCTTACTCCCTTTTTAAGATGATCAATTGGTATAGTACTATTTAAAATGTGCTATCTAACATATGTCATAGATGTAATGGTATCTTATGAGTTGGGTTTCTATCTTTTAGTCCACAATAAAAGAAAATTTTACCATGCTTTCAAGATAAGTATTTTCTCTTAATCCTAATGTTTTGCATAGACTTCGTTACTCTTTTGTTGTGTAAGTTACTAAAGCTAGCCTGTCACTTTTTTTATTTCTCATCTTTTGCATAGTCTTCTTTACTCTCTCATTGTGTAAGTTACTAAGCATGCTAGTTGAAGGTATATGTTTTCTATTTTTATAACAATTATGCATATGATTCTTTTTTTGAGTTGTGATGGATTGATTGATCATAAGTGATTTACCTTTTGGACTACAATGTCTCTCATTACTCGTTTGATACTAACTTAGATATTCACAATCAAATGTGTTGGTGGTAACCTATGTTTAATTCATTATGGTTTGATGTTAAATGTGTTTTTGACTCTAGATTACAATGCAACTTCGGTCAAGGGTAGCCAATATCTTAATTCTTAAATATTTCATCTTTGTGGAGTATCAACTACGGTTTTAGTATAAGTCTGCAGGGTATGGTTTCTTCTAGCATCCTTATAGGTGCAATTGGGATGACAATTGGGTCCTATAACGACACATGCATTAGAAGGCAAAGTTGTCACCTTCTTCATTTATATGGATATAGGCAACAATTGGACCCTTTACTACTCAAGCATTCAAAGATTACTCCCCCGGATATCTTTTCAACAAATTTTCAACAAAATCGACTTTTTTCCTTCCTCTATTGTACTTTTTAAAGGAAATTGCATCTACATACATGCTTAAAGTAGAAATGAACCTGTTTTATTTAAAAATATCCCAAATTTAACATAGATTTGTATTAATTTTTTAGTTTAAGGTAACCTCTTTTTTAAAATTTAACTTTTATAAATATTTTTTAAAATTATTTAATAAAGTTTACTTTTTTAATAACTCTATATGTTTCAATTTTTGAAGGAGGAATAGTGATGCAAATACGATTCTCCCTAATACCCCATGATTGGGCTAGTAATATAATGGTTTTATTGAGAAATCAATAAATTAGATAAGCGTATGAAGCTCCAATCTAGTTTTTGCACTAACCAAGTAGTTTTTGTAAAAGCTATGGGCCATCTAGGTTTATGCTATTCAGAGGGTTATTGTTATTGTACAGAGATAACCCTAAATTCTAGCCCCACATTTATTAAGTAGCTCTTGTGGTTGCTATGGATATCACCAACCCTTGATGGGCCTTCTTCTATTATGGCTTGCATGTTGATGACTCCAAATGATTGTAACATGTTGTCATTTATTGTTTTTTACTCAAAAAATGGACAAACAGCCTTGTCTCTCTTCTCTTCTAGTTGGAAACTAATCTAAATGGTTGAGACCAAGCCCAGAAACGTTTTCTTAGTTTGCATGGGTGTTTTTTTGCATGTGGTAGCCTTCTAAATCTAATTTTAATATTATTTAGTCATTAAATTAAATATCAAAATAAAAATCATTCTAAAAATTAATTTCGTTTCTTTTGACCTTGCCCAAAATAAAATGACCCCATCCATAATTAAATTGGCTAGGCCATTTGCAACTTGGAGTGGTCCCCAACCTTTGTTGACCCTTAGATTGGCATTAATGAATTAATTAATACATAATCTTCTCCAGTGTCACCACTAATGCAAACTGATTCCAAAAATGATCATAAATAATTCTTGAACTTATAAAAACTTAGCTAAAACTTATCAAAATTTTATCTCAAAACTTGGGCAAAAAATTATACAAAATTGATCATAAACTAGTGTAAAAATATAGTTTCAATACTCGGGTAAAACTCATACTCATCTGCATACATCTCACAGGTACTAGTGCAATGAGTGGCGATCTCATGGTAGACACAATGACTACTACATTACATAGTGACCTCATGGTAGAACCAATGACTAGAACATTGAGTAGTTACCTCAATGCAAACATACTGCCAGCACTATACCTTGGATACATGTCGAATACATATGAGATCCACTACATACAAGAGATGTCCACAACTAGCGAAGTGGAAGTGGTACCTCCCCCTTGAGTATTAGACAATGCTTCAATCCCTCCTTTGTTGAACATGACTAAGCCCAAACCAAAGTTGGCTCTAGCTAAAAGGCATTTAGATAAAGTTGAAACTATTGAGGATGGTTTGCCAAGTCATCCTCTTCCATCCACTTTACATCCATTAGTGAATAGTTTTGAAATTTCACCAAGTATCTTCTAGAAACTTTATCTCTGACATTTCTTTCCTTATGTGCCAAGATTTACTTGGGTACAAAGATCTCATCCAACTCCTCAACCTTAGGCTAAATTTCAGCAGACATATCTTCTAGCACATCACCACGAAAAGGCCTCAACAAATTGACATGAAAGGCCTTGTATATTCCCCAATATGAAGGCAATTTCAGCCAATATGTCACATCATTTATCTTTTTCAACACCTTGAAGAGCCCATAGTATCTCGTACCTGACTATGAATACAATCTCTCTCTTACTTTCATCTTTTTCAATCTCGCCTTTTCAAAACGTAGCAATACATAATCGCCCTTTGCAAACTATAAAGCATATCTATCGCAATCAATTACCGTACCGTCTTTTGATTTTATTTTGATCTCTGAAGTGCATACTTTATCTTTGTGTAAGTTGCATCCAAGCTTTCCACATAGTGATCGGCAAATATTACTCCCACTTGGATGTCTTGTGGTCTAAAACATAGTATCTCAAAAGATCCAACACTATCGAATTTGCTTCCTCAAACTATCTTTGGGAAATATTTAAAGAACCCAAGGCTCTTGACAATCCAACCTAGAGAAGGAAAAATAATAAAGCACTTGGGATCATGGCATGGGCATTGTCAAATGACATCCTTAGTCACATGTCAAGGATTACAAATGCAAAAGAAGCCTAGAATGAGTTGGATAAAACTTTCTATTCACAAGAAAATAATTCAAATACAAATCTTTTAATGGAGTTTCTCATGCTAGATTTAAATAATTATGACTCGTTGACTTTATTGATAAAAAATTTAAAAGCCTAAAGATGCAATTGTCTTCTATTAACAAAGATATCAAAAAATATGAAGCCATTGTTGTGTTACTTATAGTATGGGCAAACCTAGCGAAGCATAAAAGTAGGTAATACCAACGTTGAGAAATGTGCCAAATAGAAAACTCTAGCTTAGTGAAAGATGCTTTATATGAACAAGAAAGAAAAATCAAATAGATCGCCCAAGAGAATACATTGAGTTCCATAGCATTTGCACTTTATACCAAAGGATCTTCAAAGATTGTTTACAAGACATGTAAGAAAACTAGACACAAGGAGCAAGGCTATTGGAACAAAGGAAAGCCAAGTGTAAGAACTATTGGGTAAGCAAGTTACCCTTACCCAATGCCCATCAACTCCTTGCAATGTGCAAACTTTTCATAAGGCTAACTCTTGGTGAGAAAGTCTACAAGGTTATCATCAAGATGAACTTTGACAAGCCCAACTCATTTTTTATTAGAGATACATCACTCTCATGTTTTGACATATGCAATGTTCTCAATTAGACTATTTTCAAAACCATATCAAGTCAAGTATACATGTATTTTTTCGTATATCAAGCTCAAGGTGCTTGCTTCAAAACAAGTTGCATAACAACCAAGTGCCATTCTTGATAATAAGATCATTCTTAGATTATATAGCAGCCATCCAACGTTTTGAATATTGTGTATCTTCCAAGGAGGCAAGCTCATCCTCGTCACACACGCTAGAAATAGCCAATGTATAACAATCTAATGCATAAGATACACTTTGAGAGCCAACTATTATTAGATAGAGCTACATTTGATTTACTATCATGTGACATTTGTGCTAGACATTTTGGCATCATCCTAATCTTCTCAATCTCTATTTTTTCATGAACAAGTGCATCATTTACATTTGCATGTGATCTATGGTGAAAAGTTACATAAGCCAAAAAATTATCACATTTGGTGCTATATTGGACTTTTCACCATTGATGAATAGAAGTAGCAAAGTGTCATACAGCTCATGTTAGTGTACATATATCTCCTTGGTGCAAAGCAAAAGTTGCACAACATCTCCCACAAAGAGAGCATCATGACTAATTAAAATATGATTGGTTTGTGCAATTTATAACATTTTCTTTCAAAACTCTAACCAACAAAGACGCATTTTAGAGCCTTGTCATCCAATTTTTTGCAAGGTTAGATAGGTAATAATACATAAGCTAGGCATTAGAAATACATAAGTGAGAAATATATGGTTTTTGCCATGTCAAACCTCATATGAAGTGATAATTACAAATGCTTTGGTGGACACACACTTAGTACATATGTTGTGCACATAACAACTACAAGTCAAACACCATGTGGCAAAGTTTAAATTTTTATCATACATTGTGTCATATCCATGAAAGATCTTCATCTCTCATGCATAAGCATCATACATTGTTTATGTGAGACCAAAAGCCCTAACTATATACAAGTTGTAATTCGCAAATAGCTCTCATTGAACCATCTTTTGAAAAGGAAGCACATTATATTTTATGTAGTAAAGAAGCTCTCAAAAATGTGTTTTACATGTACCTTAAGAGTACATAATGAAGACACCATATCAAATTTGTGCCCATATACAATAAACTAGCAAAACTCAGATGATCAAAATATGCACACCGAAGTTTTGTACTTAAAACAACTCGTCAATCTGCAATTGCACATACCATATATATCACACATTTCCTATATTTGTTAAGCGTGTATGACCTACAATATAATGAATGAAATCTAGTCATTGTATCACCACATGAAAGACCATGAATAGTACATCAATCATCCACAAATATAGAAATCAAGCCAATCTTGACAAATGTAAAAATTGTCATCAAATACTTTTTAATCTTGCATACATGTAAAGCATTTGAAAGTGTAAGAGTATTGCCATTAGTAATAGTCAACATAATTTTACTGAATCATTTAACAAGATAATAAGAGTTATTAAATGCATTTGATAGTACTATCCTTAGGGATAGAGTTAAGAAAAGTGAACATATGTGATAGTATTACCCTTAAGAGTATTTGGCAAAGTAATATACTTAGTGGCACCACTATACACACATTTGAATCCATATTAGACATGCAAAAATCATTTAGGAAAGGGTCTTCTTGTTCTTCTATCTCCCTCTCAATGTGTGTGAAAAACAATGTCCAATTTTTTAAAAAATTAAACAAGCTTTTAAAAATGTTTAATTAAAAGGAAAGTTTAATCTAATAGATAGAAAGAGAGAGAGCCCATTTTGATTTAAAAAGAAGTTTGATTTAATGTGTGTGTGTGTGTGTGTGTGTGTGTGTGTGTGTGTGTGTGTGTGTGTGTGTGTGTGTGTGTGTGTGTGTGTGTGTGTGTGTGTGTGTGTGTGTGTGTGTGTGTGTGAGAGAACCTAGGCGCCTTACATATGAGAGAGAGAGAGAGAGGGACGAGGGGGGAATTTAATTAAAAAGGGGAGGGGGAAGAGAAAGGGAGAGATTATACGTGACAGAGGGGAGGGGATTTCAATTGAGAGAGAGAGAGAGAGAGAGAGAGAGAGAGAGAGAGAGAGAGAGAGAGAGAGAGAGAGAGAGAGAGAGAGAGAGAGAGACCTATAATGAGAGAGAAGGGGGAGGGGGATTTGAAAAAGGGAGGGGGAAGAGAAAAGGAGAGATTACACATGATAGAGAGGGGAGAGGAGGGGTTTTAATTGAAAAAGGGAGGTTTGGAAAAGGGGGTAAGTTTAGGAAGCCCTCTAGAGGTTCAGGACTTTCCGAACCTACAACCAAAATAATATAGTAGTAAGATTGTTTAGATGACTGTTAATAGTTTGCAATTAACAAATCAATATGGGCCTTTGCAAGAGTCATGGGACTGATTATGATTTAGAAAAAAAGATAAAAGATGAGCTATGTATGACTACCTCATGTTTTTCTAATAATGGGAATGATATTGCTTCATTGCATTGTGTATACTTGGCTTTTGGACAAATTGGCCCCATGGTGCAAGCTAATTTGAAATAATAATTTGTGTCCCTACCCTCTATGCTTGTTGTTTTTATTAGATGTAGTAGTTTGTGGTTGTCTCTCTAAGAAGTAACTCTAGGTGCTCATCTCTCTTTTTACAAAGATAAAGGTTACATTGACCAAGATGCTTAGTCTTAGCATAGTAATATGAGTTGGATGAATGTTAGACTTTAGCCCTCGTGCACACACACAAAGAATAAGTTTCACACGCACATGCACATGCACACACAAACACGTACAAGGTTCGTACTCTTTTAATTAAATATATTTAAAATCATTCTTAAATTTTTATTTCCCTTTTAATTAAAAAAAATTAAAAGCCCTTTTTTAAATTTTTGACATGGTTTTTTACATACTTTGAGAGAGAGAGAGAATTGTAAAGAGAGGAAATATAAAATTTAAAAGAGAAAGAGAGAGAAAATAAAAAATTTTAAAGAGAGAATCAAGAGAGAGAGGGAGAGAGAAAAGAATAAGAGAAAAAAGAAAAAATAGGAGAGGGAGAGAGAAGGGAGAGAGAGAGAGAGAGAGAGAGAGAGAGAGAGAGTGTGTGTGTGTGTGTGTGTGTGAATTATAGAGAGAAAATATAAAATTTAAAAGAGAGAATAAAAAAGGAAAAAAGAGGAGAGAGAGAGAGAGAGAGAGAGAGAAGGAAAAGAGAGGAGAGGGGGGAGAGAAAAAAAATCAGGAAGAGAAGAAAGGAAGAGGGAGAGAGAAGAAAAGAGAGAATATGATCACAGAGAGAGCATTATAGAGAAAGAAAAGATAAAATTTAAAAGAGAGAAAGAGAAAATTTTGAAAATTTTAAAGAGAGAAGAAGAAGAAGAAAAGAAAAAAAGAGGAGAGAGAGAGAGAGAAGGAGAAAGAGAGAAAGTAGGGAGAGGAAGGGAGAGAAGAAAAGGCGAGAGAGAGAGAGAGAGAGAGAGAGAGAGAGAGAGAGAGAGAGAGAGAGAGAGAGAGAGAGAGAGAGAGAGAGAGAGAGAAGTTTACATTTGATGAGAGAAAGTAGGGAGAGGAAGGGAGAGAAGAAAAGGCAAGAGAGAAGAGAGAGAAATAGAGAGAGAGAGAGAGAGAGAGAGAGATTTACATTTGATGAGAGAAAGAGAGATAGAAAACAAGAAGATGAGAGAAAATAAAATAAAATAAAGAGAGATTAAAACTTTTAGATATAGACAATTAGGGGAGAGAGGGAGCAACAGAGAAAGAGAGAGAAAATAAAAAATTACAAACAAAGGGAAAAAAGAGGGGAGAGAAAGAGGGGAGAGAAAGAGGATAAATGGATTATTGAGTGAAGTTACCGTGCGGTAGAAGATCAACTTCTCTTTCCAGTTCGTTGTAGCAAAGCTGCCGCGAAAAGGCCTAGCGTTCCATGCACACACTTCGCATGCATGGCAACATGAGTTCCTTTTAAACTATTTGGTGTTACTAAGAACCCGTTTGCACCATCCTTGAGGTACTAAACCAGGGGTCAAATTGGTTCAACACCCCAAATGTGGTGGGAACCTAAGGTGACATTCTGCTTTCAGTCCATAACCTGCAAGAAGACCTACAATTGGCAATCAAAAGGAAGAGAATTCAAATTTGAAATTAAAAGCAAAAAAAGGGCGACCTACTCTCATTTGCCACATGTACATTTTCAAAAAATTCAATGATGTGCTTCAATCAGATGTGACAGGGAACCAACTCATGCCATGCCCTCACCCATTGCTCGATTAGTTTTGCCATTTGCAAGTGGGTTTGGCACTCGCTGCCACGTGACCTTGTGAGTTCACTAGTAGGTTCCCAATCTAGGTGCAACCTTGTGCTTGGTGGGAACATGTTCTAATTTGTCCTATAAATGCATCACTCCTTGGACGTCTCTTACATTATGATGAGTTGAATGCTAGCTTGGCATACTATTAACTCACCTTCTTAGCATACACATCACATAATAGTTTTTCCAAAAGATTTATGTTATTGAGCTATTGAAATACCTAGCCTTTGGTTTTGTACATGAGCTTCATAGATGTCACATCAAGGGATCATAGCAATTTTCAATCTTCTAAAATATGAAGAATGACATGGTGTACTAAAGATCAATTGAAAGAGCTCCAAGAGTATATTATAAATATCTAAGTTCGGACAACTTTGGAGTTTGTATGCAAAACTTCACCATGGCCCTATCTTTTAGGAGATAGAGTGAGTCAAATCTCTTAAAAGGCCCATCTTTTAGTCCAAATTTTTCCTAATGTATGTTGCTTTTTTGCATAATGATAGTGATTGTAGTTATATGTAAGGCCTTTTTTAGGGTTCATACAATAAGCACACAATACTTAGACTATATAAGTTCTACTTTGTAGAGGTTTTAAGATGCTAGTAGGCCCATTAATCATATTCTTGATCATATAATGGGATAGCATTATGAGAGCTATGAGAATAGTGCTTAAACTTTACATACTTGAGAAATGACAACAATAGAAGAACTAGTTACATGAGCCTCTTAGGGATTTGATGAATCCTTTGTAAATCTATAACTAATCATGTGCAATAGAATATATTAAATTAACCAATTGTTAGATAACAATTCACAAATTCCAAGCTTGAGATTTAGTCTGGTTTTAATTGTAATGCCCTCGTTCATTAATTATGCTATGATTCTAGATGATAAATTACAGCTTGGTACGTAAAACTAATAGCCATGAGAATTTATCATGGACCACATACACTCATGGTACTTCTCCTTGCAAGTATATGATTAACATTGTTAATTAGATTTCTAGTTGAGAATATACTAACTTCCAGTACTTCAGATTAAGTATGTGATTAACATTGTTAATTAGATTTTTAGATGAGAATATACTCACTTCTAATACTTAAGATTTTGTAAAGTAGAAGTACTTATGAATATGATTCTTGGGTGTCTAAATCTTGTGAGCACAAAAAGGGAAGTGGCACATTGATAATTGAGTAGTAGATAGTATACCTTCAAAAGAGTTAGTAGTATTACTTTACATTAAGTCTTTTTGCATGGTAGCTATGATGAGAGGATTATCTTTAGGTGGTTTATAGGGTGCTCAAAAGCTCCTATCCATAGCTAGTTCACATAACAAAATCCTAGGCTAACTTGGTAGGCGTAATTGGGCTAAATCAGATGCAAATTCCTTTACTAAGATTGGCTTACTCCCTTTTTAAGACAATCAATTGTTGTAGTACTATTTAAAATGTGCTATCTAACATATGGCATAGATGCGATGGTATCTAATGAGTTGGGTTTCTATCTTTTGGTGCACAATAAAAGAAAAATTTACAATGATTTCAAGATAAGTATTCTCTCTTAATCCTAATGTTTTTCATAGACTTCGTTACTCTTTTGTTGTGTATGTTACTAAAGCTAGCTTGACACTTGTTTTTATTTCTCATCTTTTGCATAGTCTTATTTACTCTCTCATTGTGTAAGTTACTAAGCATGCTAGTTGAAGGTATATGTTTTCTATTTTTATAACAATTATGCATATGATTCTTTGAGTTGTGATGGATTGATTGATCATAAGTGATTTACCTTTTGGACTACAATGTCTCTCATTACTCGTTTGGCACTAACTTAGATATTCACAATCAAATGTGTTGGTGGTAACTTATGTTTAATTCATTATGGTTTGATGTTAAATAAGTGTTTTTGACTCTAGAATACAATGCAACTTCGGTCAAGGGTAGCCAATATCTTAATTCTTAAATGTTTCATCTTTGTGGAGTATCAACTATGGTTTTAGTATAAGTCTGTAGGGTATGGTTTCTTTTAGCATCCTTATAGGTGCAATTGGGATGACAATTGGGTCCTATAACTACACATGCATTAGAAGGCAAAGTTCTCACCATCTTCATTTATATGGATATTAGGCAACAATTGGACCCTTTACCACTCAAGCATAGAAAGTTTACTCCCCCGGATATCTTTTCGACAAAATCAACTTTTTTTCTTCCTCTATTGTACTTTTTAAAGGAAATTGCATCTACATACATGCTTAAAGTAGAAATGAACCTGTTTTATTTAAGAATATCCCAAATTTAACATAGATTTGTATTGATTTTTTAGTTTAAGGTAACCTCTTTTTGAAAATTTAACTTTTATAAATATTTTTAAAATTAATTAATAAAGTTTGTTTTTTTAATAACTCTATTTGTTTCAACTTTTGAAGGAGAAATGATGATACAAATACAGTTCTCCCTAATACCCCATGATTGGGCTAGTAATATAATGGTTTTATTAAGAAACCAATAAATTAGATAAGCTTAGGAACTTCCAATCTAGTTTTTGCACTAACCAATCAACTTTTGTAAAAGCTATATGCCATCTAGGTCTATGCTATTGAGAGGGTTATTGTTATTGTACAAAGATAACCCTAAATTCTAGCCCGACATTTATTGAATGGCTCTTGCGGTTGCTATGGATTCTCTGGATTCTAATGATTTGAAGGGTTATTACTTGGTAATGGTTTCTCAATATTTCTAGCTAAAATTAACATTGGAAATGATCCTCTTGTAATCTTAGAACTTTCTTTCATTAAAATAACTATGAGAAAAATTCCAAATTTTTTTATACTATCAAACAATGCTCTTTTCATGCACATATTTTAGAGACATATTTATAATAGAAATAGTTGGCTTATGAGGAGGCTTTACTAATGCAAGAAAGTATGACAATAAAATTTTCCATTAGATAAATCTTACTCTCTTTCCTAAAAAGAATATTCTCCATACAATCATTCAAACATATGGACCCATATTGACATAACTCATTGAAACATATCTTATACATATTAAGTCTAGAAAATTCGAAGGTGTCGTACTATATTTTATCTGCTCCAAATGGCTAAGATAAGTTGAAAACTTTTGAGAATTGACAAAAGGACATAAGAGACTACTAGAGAGAGAGAAATTTTAGATATTTCTTGCAAAGAAAGCCTCCAATCTGCCCACTATCTATTTCAACCAGCAAGAAAAGCAGTTGCCTGTAGACTAGGAGTACCAGAATTGTTGTTGCTAGCTAGCTGATGATATCACCAACCCCCAATGGGCCTTCTTCTACTATGGCTTGCATGTTGATGGCTCCAAATGACTATCACCTATTGTAATTTGTTTTTTTTTCACTTAGAAAATGGACAAACAGCCTTGTCTCTCTTCTCTTCTAGCTAGAAACTGATCTAAATGGTTGAGACCAAGCCCAGAAATGTTTTCTTAGTTTGCATGGGTATTTTTTCCACGTAGTAGCCTTCTAAATCTAATTTTTAATATTATTTAGTCATTAAATTAAATATCAAAATGAAAATCATTCTAAAAATTAATTTCATTTCTTTTGACCTTGCCCAAAATAAAATGACCCCATCCATAATTAAATTGGCTAGGCCATTTGCAACTTGGAGTGGTCCCCAACCTTTGTTGACCCTTAGACTGGCATTAATGAATTAATTAATACATAATCTTCTCCAGCGTCACCACTAATGCAAACTGATTCCAAAAATGATCATA
Organism: Lygodium microphyllum; assembly: GCF_053477565.2. Lineage (NCBI taxonomy): Eukaryota > Viridiplantae > Streptophyta > Polypodiopsida > Schizaeales > Lygodiaceae > Lygodium > Lygodium microphyllum. The sequence continues at coordinate 75,654,529 of NC_141162.1, forward strand.
AATTGTTCTTGAACTTATAAAAACTGAGCTAAAACTGATCAAAATTTTATCTCAAAACTTGGGCAAAAAATTATACAAAATTGATCATAAACTAGTGTAAAAATATAGTTTCAATACTCGAGTAAAACTCATACGCATCTGCATACATCTCATAGTAGTGACTAGTGCAATGAGTGGCGATCTCATGGTAGACACAATGACTACTGCATTACATAGTGACCTCATGATAGAACCAATGACTAGAACATTGAGTAGTTACCTCAATGCAAACATACTGCCAGCACTATACCTTGGATACATGTCGAATACATATGAGATCCACTACATACAAGACATGTCCACAACTAACGAAGTGGAAGTAGTACCTCGACCTTGAGGATGGTTTTCCAAGTCAACCTCTTCCTTCCACTTTGCATTCATTAGTGAATAGTTTTTCACCAAGTATCTCTTAGAAACTTTATCTCTAACATTTCTTTCCTTATGTGCCAAGATCTGCTTGAGTACCAAGATCTCATCCAACTCCTCAACCTCAGACTGAATTTCAGTATACATATCCTCTAGCACATCACCACAAAAAGGCCTAAACAAATTGGCATGAAAGGCCTTGTACATTCCCCAATGTGAAGGAAATTTCAGCCAATATGTCACATCGTTTATCTTCTTCAACACCTTGAAGAGCCCATGGTATCTCTACTTGACTTCAAATACAATCTCTCCCTTACTTTCATGTTTTTCAATATCGCCTTTTCAAAACATAGCTTTACATAATCGCCCTCTGCAAACTATAAAGCATGCCTATGGCAATCAATTACCCTCTTTTACTTTTATTGTGATCTCTGAAGTGCATACTTTATCTTTGTGTAAGTTATCCAAGATTTCCACATAGCAATTGGACTCAAAGATCTTATCGTTAGTGTGCAAGACAAGTGGTACTTGCCACCCATAACCACGTCAAGAGGAGCTTTACCCAATGGAGCCATGCATGGTGTTGTTGTAAGAAAACTCAACCAATGGCAAATATTGCTCCCACTATGTATTGTGGTCTAAAACATAGTAACTCAAAAGATCTAACACTATGGAATTTGCTTTCTCAAACTATCTTTGGGAAATATTTAAACAACCCGCTCTTGACAATCCAACCTAGAGAAGGAAAAATAATAAAGCACTTGGGATCATGGCATGGGCATTGTCAAATGACGTCCTTTGTCACATGTCAAGGATTACAAATACAAAAGAAGCCTAGAATGAGTTGGATAAAACCTTCAACTCACAAGAAAATAATTCAAATATAAATCTTTTAATGGAGTTTCTCATGCTAGATTTAAATAGATATGACTCATTGACTTTATTGATAAATAATTTAAAAACCTAAAGATGCAATTGTCTTCTATTAACAAAGATATCAAAAAATATGAAGCCATTGTTGTGTTACTTATAGTATGGGCAAACCTAGCGAAGCATAAAAGTAGGTAATACCAACCTTGAGAAATGTGCCAAATAGAAAACTCTACCTCAGTGTAAGATGCTTTATATGAGCAAGAAAGAAAAATCAAACGGAACACCCAAGAGAATACACTGAGCCCTATAACATTTGCACTCTATACCAAAGGATCTTCAAAGATTGTTTACAAGACATGCATGAAAACTAGACACAAGGAGCAAGGCTATTGGAACAAAGGAAAGCCAAGTGTAAGAACTATTGGGTAAGCAAGTTACCCTTACCCAATTCCCATCAACTCCTTGCAATGTGCAAACTTTTCATAGGGCTAACTCTTAGTGAGAAATTCTACAGGGTTATCATCAAGATGAACTTTGACAAGCCCAACTCACTTTTCAAGGCTCAACTTCAAACTTATCTTTATAGGAGTACTAATAGGCTTTTTGTCATCAAGATCAAATCACTAGAATAATATCTCAATATAACTTTTTTGGCCAAAGTAATACCTTCATCACATTGCTTAAATGAAATTCCCAAATGATGATCAACAGGCACCAAACTTGACATGTCAAAAGCTGAATTTAAATCAACCTTAAAATCAACAATATGTGCCTCGTTAGGACCAATGAGAAACATGTCATGAATATAAACCAGAATGATTAGAGATACATCACTTTCATGTTTTCACATATGCAATGTTCTCAATTATACTATTTTCAAAACCATATCAAGTCAAGTATACATGTATTTTTTCGTATATCAAGCTCAAGGTGCTTGCTTCAAACCAAGTTGCATAACAACCAAGTGCCATTCTTGATAATAAGATCATTCTTAGATTATATAGCAACCATCCAACGCTTTGAATATTGTGTATCTTCCAAGGAGACAAGCTCATCCTCGTCACACACGCTAGAAATAGCCAATGTATAACAATCTAATGCATAAGATACACTTTGAGAGCCAACTACTATTAGATAGAGCTACGTTTGATTTACTATCACATGACATTTGTACTAGACATTTTGGCATCTCTCAATCTCTATTTTTTCATGAACAAGTGCATCATTTACATTTACATGTGATCTATGGTGAAAAGTTACATAAGCCAAAAAATTATCACATTTGGTGCTATATTGGACTTTTCACCATTGATGAATAGAAGTAGCAAAGTGTCATACAGCTCATGTTAGTGTACATATATCTCCTTGGTGCAAAGCAAAGGTTGCACAACATCTCCCACAAAGAGAGTATCATGACTAATTAAAATATGATTAGTTTGTGCAATTTATAACATTTTCTTTCAAAACTCTAACCAACAAAGACACATTTCAGAGCCTTGTCATCCAATTTTTTGCAAGGTTAGATAGGTAACAATACATAAGCTAGGCATTAGAAATACATAAGTGAGAAATATATGGTTTTTGCCATGTCAAACCTCATATGAAGTGATAATTATAAATGCTTTGGTGGACACACACTTAGTACATATATTGTGCACATAAAACTACAAGTCAAACACCATGTGGCAAAGTTTAAATTTTTATCATACATTGTGTCATATCCATGAAAGATCTTCATCTCTCATGCATAAACATCATACATTGTTTATGTGAGACCAGAAGCCCTAACTATATACAAGTTGTAATTCGCAAATAGCTCTCATTGAACCATCTTTTGAAAAGGAAGCACATTATATTTTATGTAGTAAAGAAGCTCTCAAAAATGTGTTTTACATTTTACCTTAAGAGTATATAATGAAGACACCATATCAAATTTGTGCCCATATACAATAAACTAGCAAAACTCAGATGATCAAAATATGCACACCGAAGTTTTGTACTTAAAACAACTTGTCAATCTGCAATTGCACATACCATATATATCACACATTTCCTATATTTGTTAAGCGTGTATGACCTACAATATAATGAATGAAATCTAGTCATTGTATCACCACATGACGGACCATGAATAGTACATCAATCATCCACAAATATAGAAATCAAGCCAATCTTGACAAATGTAAAAATTGACATCAAATACTTTTAAATCTTGCATACATGTAAAGCATTTGAAAGTGTAAGAGTATTGCCATTAGTAATAGTCAACATAATTTTATCGAATCATCTAACAAGATAATAAGAGTTATTAAATGCATGTGATAGTACTATCCTTAGGGATAGAATTAAGTAAATAGAGCATATGTGATAGTATTACCCTTAAGGGTAGACTCAAGAGAAGTGAATAGAGTATTTCGCAAAGTAATACACTTAGTGGCACCACTGTTAAGTATCACACATTTGAATCCATATTAGACATGCAAAAATCATCTAGAAAAGAGTCATAACTACATTGCACACTAAATGCCCACTCTTTATCTTTCCCAACATTGCAAATTTTGAATTCGAAGGAGAGGTATCTATAATAGTCATACTAGCCTCTTTCACAACTAGTTTGGGATAGTCCTTAATGACACAATTTCTTGCCTTGCAATACTTGCAAAATTTTTGCATTTTCCTTGTTGTCCTTATTGTTCTTCTTTATGTAAAAGATAAATACAAATTTTTGCTTTTTTCTCAGACTCCAACACATAATGAATTTGACAAACCACAAAAGCTTGAACTCCAATACACGTAATGGATTTGACTAGCCACAAAAGCTTGAATTGCAACACCATAATGGATCTAGTTCGTACATGTTGTTTCTTCTATCCTGAACTCCAACATATATAATGGATTTGGTTTGCAAATATTGTTCTTCTTACAGTAAAGTAAAAATCCAACCCTCAAATGACAAAGCATTGGAGTTTCATTTCATTTTTTTTTAAGTAAATACAAAATTGTAATAAGAAACAAGACCATTGAGAATAGTTTGCACAAGTGAACTACTTGGCGAAACTTAATTTGCATTAAATATCTACCCTTCAATATCTTTGATATTTATATAAGCCCACAATAAATAGTTGGTTGTATCAAACTTATCCTTAGCAACCAACAAATTGAATGCACATATGGTGTCAACCATGTCCATGAGTGCAATTGATGAAAAAGTCGCATGTATAGAAGAAAATTACAACAAATACCACTACAAGATACAGGCCTTATACCGACGTTTAAAGTGACGAAAATGTTCATAAAAAAATTCGCCCCCATCGTCGCAAAAAACATCGGTATTGGCGACAGCATAGAACAGTCGGTATCAGCGTCGTTATCAGCATCGATATCAGCGTCGCAAATAGCGACGCTAAAAACGACGCTTTGCAATGCATGTTGCGACGCTGATAGTGACACATGTAGTAAATTTTGCGATGCTAATAGCGATGGTAACAGGGGAAAAAAATTTGTGGCCTTTATTTGGGTCATACAAAAATAGTTTCAGTAATGTGTACAATGCTCGTATAAATAAAGGCAAAGTGTACTTGAATCATAATACTGATACATGAAATAAATACATGATTGTGTAATGAAAGCGAGTGGTACAATCATGGCAAGATACTACTACTACATAGGAAATGCCTACACAAATCACGTGACAAAAAAAAAAGAGTATGTAAGCTCCAGGGATCCAAGGGCGAGCTATAGATCCTCGCCATCCGAAACCTCGTCCCGCCGCAAAGGAGCATCGAACGGACTCTACAAAAAAAGAAACAACTACACATCAATCCACCATACAATAATGCATTTTAATTAAACTTAGTAACTATAGACAATAAAGATGAGTGACTTACAGAGTCGTTGCGTCCATACAATCGGTCGATCAATGCAGTGAGACCGTGTCTCTCTGCATATCGAGTCTCTAGGCCGGTGGGATCGCGGTTTGTAATGGAGTGCTGTAAAGAGAACAAAATACAATAGTTAGAAACACGATTGTCCGTACAAGGAATATTGCAAAAAAATAAGCAAGCAGAACAAAAGAAAAACTTACAAAGTCCTCCAGATATGTCATGTGGCTGCCACTCCCAAGATGATGGACAACTCCGGCGGCCTCCAATCGTGCCCTCGTCGCCTCGCGCTGCTGTCTCCAACGTCCTGGAGAATCTGTAGCCTCCTCCCTAATTCAGCGCCCTTGCATGCATTCGATCGTCTGTGTGAAATGTAAGCACACATGCACTCCATCATCCAGCCCATGGAATACCTATCTGTTGTGGTTGGTATCGGAAACTCCTCATGCGAGGATGCTACTATGTAGTTCTTACTCCCCTCCGGTATGTTCTTCCAATGATCCAAGATGTTGTGCCGAAAAACTTATTGGTACAACTCTCTCATACGAGCCATCATTCTCCTCCCCTCATCATTCATGATAATGGCTCTTCTCCTATTATCTACAAGGTATCCATACCCCTCTAGGGTATGCCTAAGATATGTCCTCTCCCATCTACGACCATGCTCCTAGGCATATCTAGGAGACCCCTGTACATCTGGTGTACCTACGACGGTAGTATCTATTGGAGTAGCACCCATAGGGGTGCCACCTACGGATGGCTAAGCAAAAGCTGGAGTGACTGGCGTAGACATCTCCATAGGTGTGACAAATCCTACGGGTGACGCAACTCCAACAGAAGAACGACGAGATGGAGACACTGCGTCAATACCTCCACAACAACCACCTGAGCCACGCTCTCTCGAACCGCCACGAGAATGAGGAGTAGCACATGTATCCCGAGCCGACTACGGGCTCACTGCATCCAGGTCTCCGCAGCATCCCCCTGAACCACTCCCTCCATCTGGCCCAAGTCTGGAGCGTTGACTCGTCTACTGGAAATTGAAGCATCTGAGCACACCAAAGTAGATCTAATAGAATTGCCCGATAGTGTCCGAGATTGCTCCTAGTCTGCCATATCTCTGAATCGAGCCATCTGATCTAGAGACATACATGTGAAGATCTCATGTAGCTCCTCGTCACTCATTCCTTAACTCATCGTGATGATCTAAATATCCACAAAGATCACTTGCACATACAAAAATTGATGTTAGCATCATCAATATAAATCATATAAAGCACGGTAATATAAATCTTTAAAAAATGATCTTACTTAAAATGTATATCTTATGTATCCCTATAAGCGATTCGTCAACGAATTTAATAGGTGGGTGATCCAAGTATGAAGTATCCTATGGTCCCATGTCAATCTCCTGACACAACTCTGCATACACTAGAAGGTTGATAGACATGTCACCACAAAAGGATGAGTCCACCTCATTCTCAAAGAATTCTTGAACTCCTGTATTTTCATCATTGTTACCCGATGTTGACTTCTCTACATACTCCAAGCTTTCGGTGGCCTCCACCCCTTGCAATATCGACCCCTCTATTTGTATATTGTCCTCATCTATGCTCAGAACATCACTTTGATCATATACTCTCGCACTTCAAGGAGCTGAATGTATAACGTACCACCATCAAGGTTGTCGAGGGTTTGGATAGAAAATTACATGTTCAAAATCACGTACAAGAGAGATTTAACTAATGTGACATGTACCATGTCGTAATACAATTTAAAAAACATGAGTCCATGCACTTGTTTATAATGGGCCAGCAACACAAACTTGTCACGCAAATCTTTTCATTTTTTTTAAAATCTATTTTGAGAAATCCAGATGGACCTCGTCAAACTGTTACTCCAGCTCCTTCAAGTACCACTTTGAACCGCTGCACATCGAATAGGATCATGAAGAAGCTACGGTAATCCATCATGACAATACTTTGCAAGTTTCCAAAATACTCCATCTCATCTATAACTGTGTTTGGATCCATTGCTCGTCATCGGCTCTCTTGCTTAAACTTTGCCATGATACCACAATTTGTTGTGGAGCACATTTTGTCAATACGCTCCATGCGAAAATGTTGTCCATGCGACCACTCCGCACTATATATTTTGTACTATACATTGAAACACTCAATTAGTTGTCGCATATAAAATATAGATATGACAAGCTCTAAACACGTCATCACCTTTGAACTACATCCCCTCGAGAATTCCCACTCCTCAGTTGAGACCTTCGCCCCTTCGCGAAAAGCTACAGTTAAAGCTCCATGCAACCATCGCATTGACATAAACCATGGTATCTCCTCCATGCCCTCGAGATATCGAATCGGTCAATGACATGTACTACGTCGAAATTCAAATCGTGCTTCCTTCCGATCTTTCCTAGCTTGCTAGTACCTAGCGAGCCACGTCTCCATGAAGGCATGGTGCAACATACAAAAGTGATTCACTTTCTCCTCCATTGCAGTATCCATTCTTTTTTCTACCCTATTTCCAACCACCGTATCTCCGAACAGTCTATCATCGTCCTTCATCGACCATAACATACTGTTGTCTGAATCCACCGTTGGTAGCCATTGTGAAATATGCACTAATGCCTCAGATACCAGCCAACCTTCGGCCATGCTATCTTCTGGTCGAGCTCGTTGTCGCATAAAGCCTTTCAAGGTTTTCATGAAGCACTCCAAGAAGAACATCCATCGCGTATGGACAGGTCCATCAATCTCCACTTCATCTACAAGATGCACAAGAAGATGGATTTATATCATGAGCATGCTGGTAGGCAGGTATTTCTCAAAGAGACAGACCATCTCCACTGCTCCCGGCCTTGTGGATTCAATAGAGGATATCTTAATCTCCTTCTGTGAGATCCATTGCACTAAAGTTAATAACTTGTAAATGGCCCCGGTATTTCTAGAGTAAGGCGTCTTGCGATCGCGATTGATAGTACAAACTACCACAAACGAGAAAGCATTATGAACAATGACTACACTCCAAATAGCAAAATATGTAGGCCACTTACAATCCATTCGTAGTACAAACCTGACATATCTTATGCCAATCATGGGATTTTAGCCTTGAAAATTGGTCGTCTTTAGAAAACACGGACCTGAGAGAACGCATCATACCCATCGGAGTGCGGATAGACTTGACTATTTGCTTCACAATGCACTCTTCTTTAGTGGACAAAAACCAAGGAGCGCAAGATAGCTGCAAACGACCATCAGCACTCAACTGCGGCCAAAGCGCCTCCATCTTACCTACCTCCTTCAAATCCATTCGTGCCCCTATAGTGTCTCTCTTTCATGTGATGTGGTCCCATAGTAAGCTGCCCACGTTCTTGAAAATATTCATGAGATCCAACAAGTGATTGATTTGTAAGTGAATCCAATACAGCAACTCCTAGAAAATTGAGAACCGTCACATTCCGTTTGGATGTGACTACATGTGGATCATTTTCAGCTCATACCAGCTTTGAGCATTCATATGTGTTGGAGGTCGTCCAAGAAAACCTTCACTGAGTTCATGACCCTCTAGCAAAAAAGTGGTGTATCCTTGATATACCATCTTCTTCATGGTTTGTGGCCTTCAAAAGTCTAACTGTGGCCCACACAATGGACATGCATGATAACCGGAGGTAACCAGACCTATCCCAATACCTCTATCCAGTGAATATAAACTTGAACGAGCTATAATAGATATTACCAATGAGAACGGAAGTCTACTTACTTGAGTACTCTCTGAATCCCGAAAAGTCATGCATGGTCCACATGAGAATGGCTCGAATATTGGCGGACCGTCGACCATCGCGCTTGCTCATATCTTGCACGGTGATCCCCTCCTGCCACAAAATCTTAAGCTCATTGACTAATGGACGAAGATACATGTTCATATTTTTGACTTTGTAGCGGTTGGGAACGAGCAAGCTAAGGATGAGATGTCCTTTCTTCGTAGAAAGCCATGGAGGGATATTGTAGTTGACAAGGACTATAGGCCACACACTCTAAGAAGTTGAGCGCAAACCGAATGGGTTCACACCATCCATAGTAAGACCGAGCCGAAGATTCCTTGGCTCTCGGACGAAGCCTAGGAAGGTAGAGTCAATGTGGATCCATGTGCATGAATCTACTGATATTCGTTGAACTCTATCCGCGGACTTATTCTGCGCATGCCACATTGTCAAGCTCGCCATGCCGAACGTACGAAACATGTGGTTTATGCAGGGGATAAGCGAAAGGTGTCTAAGAAATTTTTAAGAGATGGTTTGCCCTTGCAAGTCCTGTCGATACCTGTGAGCACCACACTTTGGACATGTCTCCATAGTCTCGTATTCTCCTCGAAATAGTATGCAATCGTTGATACATGTATGGATGCTGTTGTAGTCCATGCCAAGCTTTCGTAAAACATGTCGCGCATCATCACGAGACTCGAGCATGGTATTTGCAAGTGATAATATATGATACTTTAGTAACCTTTAAAAAAATCATAAAACACCTTGAAAAAGCACAAATGTTTTTTAAGATAGTGTCGAAAAGAAATCAACAAAGCATACGTACAAGGTACATGAGCAACTCGATCACACTCGCATCGCTCCACCGTATTTTTCTTACACACTTAGGAGTGCAAGTAGTATCTTCAGGCGAGATACTCGACACCCATCATATAATGGTATGGATGCTTCCTCTCTAAGCGGATCAGATGTCTCGACATCCGTGGGCATCAATGCATTGATCATTACCTCCATCTCAGGCTCTAAGATTGTAGGAAAGTCTGGAAGGCTGCCTATCTCCTCTGGTATTGATGGTATAGATTGGGTAGTACATTCCAAGTGATGGATTGGCTCATGCACTCCATCCATTGCATGCCCACGAAATCTTCTAACTGGCCGCAAAGGGTGCACTCCTCCTTGGGATGAGACGTCACCTCCCTGGATAGAAAATTTGCCAGCCACATCCAATGTTTTTGTATATGGTATTTAATTAGCTTGTCAATACAATGCATGATTGATATACACTTTTCTTACCATTTACTCAAAATCTGAGATTGCCTAATCAATGCTCTCTGATTGAAACTTGTCGAAGCGTCATATGTGTTCTATAGACAATCGACGTTTTCATCTAATTGCTAGCTTACATTGAGAGCAAGGACATGGGACACACTGAATAAGATACACCTCGCGATCTTGAATATCACGACCTTCATCATTTTCCATTTGGTCTACATTACGACAAACAAATTGTTCTCGTTATCATTCTTTTTTTTTCTTAAATTTTTTGAGAATGAATTTCTTCTCTTATAACTCAATAAAATTAACGTATGTAAAGTCTCCACCCACCCACAAATTAACATATTTTGGAGTGTTTCTCATCTCGTGGTATTGTACCAGACCTCGCCGGTACCACCACCACTATCACTACTACTACAAATAAGAAAAGAAGATGTTAAAGAACAAGATCTTACCCTCTCTTTGTTTTTTATCCATTCATTCTCTTCTCTACTTCCATCTCTCTCTCTTTTTCACTTTCTTTATTATGTTGTATGTTTAATCTCTCTCTCGTTCCTTCTTTCTTTTTCTCTTCCTCTCCCTCTCCCATTTCCTTTAACAAAACATCTCTCTCTCTCTACTACCAATTTCCTTTAACAAAACGTCTCTCTCTACCACTACCACTACCACTACCACTACAATAAATAAGAAAAGAAGAAAAAACAACAACAACAACAACGCCAACAAAAACTACTGCTACTACTACTACTACTATTACTACTACTACTACTAACAACAAGAAAAGAAGAAAAAACTACTACTACTACTACTACTACAACAAACAAGAAAACTACTACAACCACGACTACGACTACCACAACAACAACAAACAAGAAAAGAAAAAATTAAACCACTACCACTACCACTACCACTACCACTACCACTACTATGACTACCACAATAACAACAAACAAGAAAATAAGAAATTAAACTACCACTACCACTACCACGACAATAACAACAAATAAGAAAAAAAGAAAAGAAGAAATAAAACAACAATAACAACAACCTCTCCCTCCCTCTCTCTCTCCCTCCCTCCCTCCCTCCCTCCCTCCCTCTCCTTCTCTTTCTCTTTCTCTTTCTCTCTTTCTCTATTATGTTTAATGTTTTCTCCCTCTCTCTTTCTCTCTCTCGTTCCTTCTTTCCTTTTCTCTCTTTCTCTCCCTCTCTCATTTTCTCTCTCTCTCTCTCAATACATATGATTTTTAACAAAAACAAGCAAAAGAAAAGGAGAAAAAACAAAAACAAAGCAAGAGGGAACAATGCACTCACTACAAAGGCCCGAGGATGGATTCGACGGCTCCTCTTCGCCCTCCGTACGCTTCCTCCTCTTCTTTGCAAATGGCGGCGGCAGCAGTGAGAAGCTTTTCTTCTCCCTCTTTCTCTGTTTCTCTCCCTCTCCCTCTCCCTCTCAAATGCAAGATGGAGGTTGGTCTTCCTTTCGCTCTCTCTTTCGTTCGTTCACGCAAAATGACACACTCGTGTTTCGACCCGCGTTTTTTCATATGAGTATCGTCGCTATTTGCGACGCAAATAGCAACGTTGCTAATTTACATCAGAAACCACCGTTGCTATGCACCTGTATCCTTGTAGTGTACCAACTTGTGCTATATAACACAAAGTAGATTGTAAAAGACCTTATTTGTAGAAATAAATATTCTTGGAAATTCTAGAGAGAGGATAAAATAGCTTGCATAGTATTGACAAGAGTACGAATGGAGTCTAAATAAACCCAAATAAAAATATAACAATGCGAAGCTCCAAAGACTCGCCCTTACTATTAGGTAACCCATAATTGCTCATCAAATTTCATCCCAATTAGAGGACATGAGGCAAAGGGTGTTCGTGAATCTACCCAGAGATCAAAGCCGACTATGATATCAAATGTTTGATTCAGAGTTACAAGGATGCACTTACTAGATATGCTCAATTCCCCACTCTTGTAAGGTGCCACCAATAATCTATGATGCTCTAAGTTGTAAGGCCCCCATTATGAGGAGAAGCCATGTGTGAGCTTGGACATTGGGTGGGTCCTAACTTTTATGTTAGATAAGGTCTATGTGACTAGATAGCAAAAATGTGACCTTTATGGATCTAGCCTTTGGGTTAGATATAGTTATGCCGATAGCAACTCGAGGCACAATGCATCGAGTTGTGGGATGTGGGAGTTATCAAGGGCCCCTATTTTAGGGTGTCCTTGTGGTTGGAGGGTCTTAGGGGGCCAGCAGCCCCCTGCCAAGGGTAGCATCCATGACCCAACAATAGAGAGAATATTCCTTGGCTAACTTGAAAAGATTCGTACCGACCAAACTATCCTCTTGAGCTATAAAAGGAAGACCCCTCCAAAGCCATCGAAAATCTATCTTTCACCCAATCAGAGTTCTTCCAGCTACCCTTAAGCTTTTTGCCTATCATCTGTCTGGATCGCCATCAAAGCTTCATTAGTGGAATCGTATGGGTGGACAAAGCCATCTTTGTATCAATTCATTTGAAATTAAAGCAGTCTATTTTTCTCATATTTGATGTGTGTCTCTACTCCCTACTGAGATTCTCTCCGTTGTGATGTGTAATTTCTACAGCACACATAGCTCAACAAAGAATAAGCTTGCAAGCATACAACATAAAGTCTATTGAGAAGTATCAAAGTAGAATGTTTACAAGAATAAGTTTTCCTTAGAGTGAATGGACATGTATACAAGCCTAAAGAAAAAAGACCTCCTAGTGAGCAGAAAAAAGTATTGCGATGGTTCTAAGTGTGTTCAAACACATCATTACCACTATATGGGCCTAAGTATATTACTATCAAAATCCCCATAAAACCCCTTAGTATTGTTTCTTTGTGAACCACATCAGCTTTGATTTCAAAAAAGGTGGAACTTGGCTAAAGAATGTGATCGCAAAGGTGTTGTGAATAGTAGGTGAAAATTTTGGAAACGGTCAGGAGCATGACTAATGGCTATTAGCCAATCCTTTAGCATAATTTGGAGCTTAGAGAAGCAATGGAGAAGGAGCATACCATCCTCCATTAAAGGGCAAATTTTTAATCTAAACCTTCAAACTCCATAATAATCAAGGTTTGCAATTCAATTAGGTTTCTCAATTATTTGGCTTATATGTCATCTTTTTCGATTAAGGACAATTATTTGGCTTACATATCATCTTTTTTTTTACTAAGACCAATGTCTTTTATTGCCTTAGACGAACTCTAAACACTCACTTCATATTCAAGATCAATTGTTAAACTTCAAGCTCAATCATTTCACCTAAATTATCCAAAATCTTATATCTCACTTCAAAGCCTTGTATATCAGTGAAGTTTAGGTCCCATTGTCATAAGCATTGTAGAACATTCTTGTGAGGTGAATCTCAAATCCAAGAGGTCATATCCATTGTATCCTCAAGCTATATAATCAATGTTGAAACAAATGGAAGACCCATGATCCCATCAATACCAAGAGTCCACCAACATTTGCAAACATTAACAACTATAAGAAGAGGAATTGACTTGCAAGTATACATTCAAGGCTTAGAAGAAGGGCATCACCAAGAAGAGGTAAAAGAATAAAGAGAAGTGCTGAAAACCTAGCTATATATATAGACCATCCTTTACTCAAGACCATAGATGATTTTAAGAGCCAAAGTATACTTGTATTTTAGACTTTCGAAAGTGTGGCGATTTGTTCTCTAATCCAAATATATCCTATAATCGGTTGGCCAATATTTCTTATGAAAATAATAAAGTAATAAAATTTTTAAAATGTTATTTTTGAACTCAAGATGGTAATTTTTTCTTAATAATAACGTAGAAAAAACATTGAATGAAAGATAATTCAACCAATGACCGTGTTATTGCAAATAAAACAGTACAACTAAAGTAAGGTAAATCAAGTAAATACACATTGATTAAAGCTCAACTTTCTTGTGAGGAAACACCTATAAATAATGTATTGATGAGCCATAGTGCAACATTCACTTGGATTGTCTATACAAAAACTTCACCATTCAAGTTGATTATACAAAGTGCAACTAAATTATCTTAGGCTTGCCATCCATCAGTACTAGGAACTTCATCATTTTCATGTAGTTTTGTTGATGATGATGATGGTACTGATGTCGACCCTGTGTTGATATCCAATTGATTTCGCCGAGTATTGACTAATATTCAATATGCAAAAACTCAATCATAGGGAAAGTTATCTACTGAGTACTGATGGGAAACATATAATCTCATGCAAGTATCCAAGTTTATACTTAACTTATTGCGCACTTTGTTTTTTTAAAAGGCCATAATACTAAACATTATTTCATCATCCATGGATCCTAAAATTATTGTTTGAGCCAAGTCAACAAGTCGAAAATATTCAGGCATACGATCTTGGAGAACTTGACTCATGCTCAACCTGTTCCATAATCGAGTAATTGCACCGAATTTTGTAGGCTCTATAAGTTCTGTAAATTGATGCCACATGGTATCTCCAAAGCATTGTGATTGTTGCAAAAGTGCATCTCCATCTATTATCAAGAAGGTTGCATCAGACCCTTGCAATTATAACATTTTCCCAAAGTGATCTTTAAAAACATGAACTCTTTTCTTGAAATCTACTTGAAGAGCACACATCTTGCTTATGGTTCCAAAACTGTGAATAAACTATTGATATTGCCTCCAATAGTTCATCTCTTGAAAATCGTTCTCTTATTTCCTGTGACACAGACCATGCAACTTGTGCTAATGTGATTTCAACACTCTCCACTACATTATTAAAAGTTTCCATCTTTACAGGCTGTCTTCTAACAAGTCATCCTCGAACTCATTTCCTAGAGACATAAAGATGTGCCAACCTTGAATGTACTTTGATGCATACTGTACCATTTCTTTTTATCTTTAAAAAGCTCTTGCTAGGTTCTGATTGAAGTTCACGATCTCATGCCATCTTTTGAATCTCTCCTTGTGCAAAGGATGATTCATATCTGCATAAAAAGAATCTAATGCCAAGCATACATCTTCCAAATATTGCTATATTTAGTCATATAAATTGTACTCTTTTCAGCAAGCTTCACAAGGACATTAAGCTCCCTAAGCAAAGGAACAATTCCTATAAAACAAAGATACAAAATATTAGATATCAAAATTAGAAAAAAAAAAGTACAAGCAATATAATGATTCCAAAAACATTGAAATACCTATCAATGTAAGTAATGTCTCTACATCTGTCAAAGCTGTTAAAAGCTCTAATGCCTTGTCAATCTCCTTCGACTTTTGAGTTGCCAATCTATCCATGACATACAAACAATTACCACTTAACTACGACTCACAAAAGATTGGCTTCAAGCTTTTAGATCAAAGCAACTTGTTTGCAAGTAACAACACACTCGTGCATACACACATATGATCACACTTTATACCGATTGCACATAAATCCAAATATAACTTGAAATTTAAAGAAACATATAATATTATAAACCATTACCAACTTAACCAAGGCCCATTAAAGATTGGTTTCAAGTCTTTAGATTAAATCGCCTTATTTGCAACAAGGAACAACACCCTTAAATGTGTGCACATACACATCCTTGCACATTTTGTACTAGTTGCATATAAAAGCAAATATAACTTGAAATTGAAAGAAACATATAGACCATTACCAACTTAACTATGACCCATAAAATATTGGTTTCAAACTTTTATATTAAAGCATCTTATTTGCAAGGAATAACACACACCCACACATGTATGTACATATACATCATTGCACATTTTAAAAAACCTTACTAAATAATGACACTAGCTCAATGGAGATAAAATGCGATATGGTTAATAATTTGATATCCAAGTTCATCATGGAATTAATCGCAAAGTAGCTATCAAAGGTTGATAAAAATCTCTCAGTGGTTGTAGTGACTATGAGATTTTCTGTGTTACCTTTATTAAGTGCATTATGATAAGCATTGTGGTCTATGATATAAATATCAAGATATGATTATTCGCACTCATAAACCTCGTGTATGCATTAGAATACTCACTAGTGTTTCACATTTGGTCATTAGAAATAATTTATAGATATCAAAACTTCATCGTGATATAAAGCATGACACAGTGCAAATAGTGAATTTCAAAACTTGAAAAAACCATCAATCATACAAAACAAATCATGAATAAGATAGACATGCAATCTTGGAATAACCCAGTCTATGATGCCAACCCTAGGGATGTTCTCTTTGGTAAAGTCTAGTACTATGTTCTTAGCATGCAAGTCTGAATGGATAATGCTAGCACTATGCACCGCCTTCATCCCATCCACTAGTGCATGAATGAACCAACCATAATCTCGATGATGGCATTCAGAAGGGCAAGCCCAGCCCTAGTGAAAAACAGTGCTACTAATAATCCGTCCAAGGCCCAAGAGCCTACCTCCAATTTAGTGGAATTGAAAGTTGCTGCCATCACACGTGCAAAGAAGAAGAAATCACCTGTCCAGAAAGAAAATAATCCTCCTACCAGAACAGTGAAGTTCAATCTTCCACCAGAAGAACAGAACAGAACACATACATTATTCAATGTACCACCATTGAATAAGGGGAAAACTATAACCCAAGGGGACTCAAAAGTGAAGGCAATGCATCGCACAATCAGTGCATTGACCTTTTGCATCCCACACTCCACTTGAAACTATTGTAACTTGGCATTATTAGAGCCCTTGTACATTTTGGCACAAAATTTCAAATTTGAAGGAAAATAACTTATATTATCTATTGTGGCTTCCACACACTGCCCAAAGGAGCCTTCACCGATGTCTCTGCCTGGCTTGATTGCATCAAAAGAAATGCCAATTGTTGGCGCACATTGGTGATTCCTCAATGTCCGCCACATAGTTCTTGCCCCTGGCAGATCATCTTGATGTCCTATAGAAGTGGGACTAGGACTTGCACCTATTGCAATCTTTAAACGCTTTGGCAGAGAGGAGGCACCAAACAAGTCCTTCGCTCACTTTGAATGTGCCACCTCCTCTCTCCACTTTGTGTTCCACAAGGCCAACTTCTCATTTGATACAAATGATGGTACTAACTCCCTAAGATCTTCAAGCATCTTCGGTGCATTTCTGAGCAATGTGTGACAAAGGTGCAAGTTTTTCTTAGGATCCATGATTGCATTAGTAACTAAGTGTGAAAACCCTTGTTGTTGTAACAAGGCACGCATAGCTATACATGCTCGATTGCAAAAGTTGACAAATCCAACATCGTTGCTATTAATGAATGAAATTTTCTCTTTTGTACTGGATGATATGGCCTCTATTAAGCAAATGAGGAGTGCTTTGGCAACGTTAAGAGCCATCTCAACAAGGCTAATTCCCCCAGGACAAAGGAAAAAAAGCTTATAAGCATGGCACCCGAGACCTTGCCTCCCAATTGTAATTTAGACTACATCACTTAAATAAAAGCATTTGATATACAATCCTTGTTTAAAAACAAAATTATATGATACCAATTTTCGGTTATACTAGTGTTGTAGACTTCAATTGAGTTAAAATTACATGATATCATTTAGACATTGAACAATGAAGATGCAAGATAGATTACATCAAGTTATTTTCTCATAAAAGCATAAATGCACACAAAGATTGCTAGAGTTTTAAAGATCTACACAAGCGAGGACACTTTATGGTCGACTGTACGACCTGAATGCCCATCCCATTAAGCAACACTAAATAACTTGCATGTCAAGACATTATGTAGCTGAAAACAGGACCAAATGACCATCACTTATTTATTCATTTATAGCCCATTAGGACCCTATCTAGCTGAATTCACGACCAAATGTCCATCCATACCCAAGGGGGAAGGGAGGGTGTCACAATCAAAATGACACATCTATGCCGAGTTCACGATACAATGCCAAGTCAATTGTGACATACTTGTCAAACGACACTCACTTGCCGACTTCATGACTGAGTGCCTACTTGACAAGCACCTTTCAACCCTACACACACACACACCCATCACGAGACAAGTATCATGACATGTATACGTTGAATATACGACACATGCCAATCCATGTATCTCACAAGTAACTACAAAATACGTACCCACAAAGAATCAAAGATAGAAATAATGCATGGCAAGAGACCCATCTCATGACACACATACATGCCAGTCAACGATCCCTTGCCATATATGTGCATGTGAAGAGTATACACCTTCGCACAGTGAGTGATAGGAGAGGATTGCCTTATTAGTTCTCTTGACATGCATATTCCGAATTCACGGTGCATACCATTCAAACGGCCTCTCCTTTCACACATATGAATATGTGCACACATACTCGCATACACATACATGCACACATCGTGACAAGAAAGGACTATCTCATGACATGCATACACCGAATTCACAACAACATGCCAATCAATGGGCCTCTCCTGCCACACACACCATATCGCCTACTCTCTAATCTTTTTTTAATGGTATTCTTGAAAAAATTTGGCATGTGGTAAGGTATCCTACTATCAATGGTAAACACCACCTCGCATTAGCATTAAGTCCCAATCCAATCCCTGTGGTTTGCTCAAGGGGGTCACTATGTATGAATCCTATATATGAGGTGTATTCATGGCATGTTTTATATATCCCTATGTAACATTTTTTGTGTTTTTTTAAAAATCTTTCTGTAACTTTCTAACATAATTTATAAATCCCTTACTATAATTTTATTTTTTTAAGAAAAGAATTTAGCAAACCCTTATGTAATAAATACAAAACACTATTTTTATCACAGAATTGATCACAACTAGCTCTTAAGGGTTCATAAAAGAGTTTAGCTTTTTAGTAATGATAAAGCTTTGCAAAATATATTCATGATATATGACATGCAAAAAAGTGTACTATACATAGTAGAAAATACTTATCTCACTTAACTAATAAGCTACAAAATGCTCACCATATTATTCAAAGCAAGCTCCCAAAGTAGGAAAACGAGATTTACCACATGCATACTAATCTCTATCTAAAAAAATCCCCAATAAAGTTCTTATTAGTACTCTCACAAACTTCATAAATATGCCCACTATGCAAATCATGGCTTTACTAATAATTAAATAAATGTTTAACTAATAACAATTAAATAATTTTAGATATTAAATACCAAACAATCAAGTAATTAAGAAAACACTTAACCAATGATAAGTAATAATTAAAAATGAGAAGAGAGAGGAACATTGAGCCAACCGAGAGAATGAGAGAGAGAGATGGCCTAGAGACGCGAAACGAATGCAAAAAGACTAGCGACAACCATCATCAAGCTTTGTGATCTGCACCAAAACAAAGAATTGAATGTTAGACATTAAACATAAAATCATTTTTACAATTTTAAATAAAATTTTAATTCTCTCTCTCTCTCTCTCTCTCTCTCTCTCCTTTTTTTCTTCTTCTTCTTCTTCTTCTTCTTCCTTGCATACTGTCCATATTGATGCCCTTCTTCTTCTTCTTCTTCTTCTTCTCTCTCTCTCTCTCTCTCATAAAAAGATTTGTGATTATGAAATATCATTCCATTTCTAGTCTAGATTTCACTTGGTGGTCCTTTTTTGGCAACCTCAGCTGCTGCTGCCTTCTCTCCTTCAATGCCTGCCACAATCTCTTCGGCCTTAGACTCCTCTAGCAACCGCAAACCTTTATCTCTTGTCGTAATAACATTTATATTCTTGCTACCACTTTCAACCACTTCTAGTAAAGCTCGTATTGCAAGCTTCACAGTCTCCATCCTAGATGTTTTAGTATGGTTCTTTTCTAGAAATTCATGGATAGAGTTTGAATTCTATCCAATTGCACTGGCTTTCCACGTTGAAAATTTCCCAGACGGGTCTGTTTGATACAAAGCTATTACTCCTATGTATGAATCGAATCCTACAATCAATGTAGAGATGCCAAATGGTCTCACTCCTCCACTTTGTGTATACTTTTACTGTAGGCCGGCAATACAACAAGTGAAGTATTCAACAGTTACAGGATCCTTGACAGTAAATCTATGACTCTGGCAACCCATGCCCTATTTACCAAGACTCGAGCATCTACTGTAAGGCCAGCAAATGCTAGAGCAATGTGCTCATCAAGTTTCAAATTATTTTGAACAGTCCTTGTGTCTTGGAGCTTGGCAGTGGAATTCTTCTCCACGCTGAAGACAATCGTGTCGGTCTCGCGAACATCAACACTAGCGTTGCCCTTACAAACGGCCTCAAGCGCATACTCCACTTGGAATAGATGCCCGTCTGGGGAGGAAACAGTGATCGCTCTGTCGTAGCGTGCCATACCTCTCACACTCTCTCTCACTCTTTCTTCCTCCGCCCTTTCTTCTCCTCCCCCTCCTCCTCCTCCTCTTCACTTCAAGCTCAAGTGTCCTCTCTCTCTCTCTCTGCACACACTATCATTTATACCTTCTTCTCTCTCTCTCTCTCTCTCTCTCTCTCTCTCTCTCTCTCTCTCTCTCTCCACGCTGCTTTGCTTGCTCACCTACCTCTGCGCAAAGGCAAAGCCGTGTCAATGTGTATCCTCCTCCTCCTCTCATGGAGTGTTGTGGCATACTCATCCTCCTCTTGCTCCTCCTCCCAAGCCCTGGCGCACTCTGTCAGGCCTTTGCCTCTACCAGCCCTGGCTCCACATTGGCTGGCTCTTCGAGTGCAGGATTCGTGCAGAAGCGCCTCCCTGCTAGCAACCATAGAGTCATCATCCTCCTCTTGCTCCTCCCAATCCCTGCTGGCGCACTACTCTGCCAGGCCTTTGCCTCTACCGGCCTTGGCTCCACGTTGGCGCTGGCTCTCTGACAATTTGGGTGCAGGAGTGCCTCGCGACCAGCAACCATGCCAAACATCCTCTTCATTCAGAGAGAGAGAGAGAGAGCTTGCTCCTGAGAGAGAGAGAGAGAGAGAGAGAAAGAGAAAGTGAGGCCACCAAACTCTCCCAAGATCCACCAGCCTCCTGCCATCTCTTGCTAGAGAGCCCCTGCCCCTGCAGGCCATTGGAAAACGAGAGAGAGAGAGAGAGAGAGACCCTTTACATGTGCTCCATTTCCATTTTCTTGAGTTGTCTCTCCCACCTCTACAAACCTAAAGAGCTTCCTCATAACCTGTGACCTGCAATATCTCTATGTGTGTGTGTGTGTGTGTGTGGCCTGCGAACCACCGCAAGACAATTAATTGGAGCAAATTGCCAGACTATTAATTAGAGTAAATTGAATGGACTTTTTGAACCAAGAGTAGTGGCTTTGTGATCATTCACTCTATTTACTACACCTAATAATGAGTAATCAAAACAAAGCATGCTTGAATCTTTATTTTTTTAATTATTTGAATTTTCAATTTTAATTTTAAACAAGGTAATGTAATCAAAAGGCTTGCCCAAATAAGAGTAGAGGAGGTATATCCAAAACTTAATGAATGTGAGGTTAAAAGATATTAAAGCCACAAATTGATTGCAATAAATAAATAAACAAACAACACAAATAAATATGATAAAGATGTTTTTCCCGTCACAAGCTCTTATCTTAGAGCCTTCTAGATTGTACTTTTTCTTGGATTTCTCTATTAGGGTTTTATTTGTAATTACCTTAGGAAACTTTTCAATTATGTTATATAAGAATGTGTTGGATGTATGGAAGATATTTTTGTAAGATGTGTGTGCTAGAGGGGGTGCACTTTGCACAGCATGAGTAAGGCCTACATTGCTAGTGGTGGATAGTGTGCTTTGTTGAAAATTACATTTACAAAAAATTATTTTCTTTTCATTTTTAATAGTAGCAAGCAATATTTTGTTGCATGTGAAGTGAAGTTGTTGTACACTACTTCACTCCAGGTCCATGTACAAGAGGTTGAAGAAACTATGTTGAGCTCTCATATGTATGTCTTCGATTACGTGACCATAAATGTGTGCATATATGGATGGCCAACCTTGGATATAGAATGCGTATCCCCCCCAACCTTCTCTTCCCTTTCCAACTAATGCAACAACTCAATTTTTTAATATTACATACACAATAGACATGTGATGCATAAAATGTCCTTGCTCTATAAAATACATAGTACTTGTACACACATGCTTATAGACTCAAGGAATTGAATACTATGTTGATGAAAATATTGCATTGGCCAATATATCCTACCTCCAAAAAAAGGCAAGAGAAACCATTGGTGCCATGAGTGCCATATCCATGGGACCCTCCCACACTCCTAATGGTACTAACATAGGGGGAATGTAGGAGTATCAATGTAGATCTAGGCCTTGTGCACTATTGCTAGCCATATGGATTCTTTCTTCCTTGGCTCAATTTTTCTCTTTAAAGGAGGCAAGGACCATAGAGTATACACTAGAAGCTAGCATGGAAATACTAATAGTCTACATGACTAAGTGGGAGGCTCATGTGCAAGCCAAACTAGCAAGAGAGTGTGTTTAATAGACTCTTAACATATCTACATGCCTACTAGCCTTCAAAAATATTAAATTAGTGTCTTCCATATATCAAAAATCTAATATTAGAAAAGAATATACAAAACCATACCAAGATCACCTCCTTAATGATTTCATCATAACAAGATTTTAAGTGTTTCAAAGTTGTTGCATCCATCTTGTTACAATGGCCAATTATCTGCTTCACATACAGGGTAAATGAAATGAGGGCATGCTTATGAGTCTTTCCATATTTAGAAATACAAGCTTCAAAACCCAGCACTTGAGTCGATGATAAGGCATACACACTCAACCTGAGAGGTCCCAATAATCAAGTGCTTGATGAAGTCATGTTGACCAAGGGCTTCAATAAAACAGCACAATAGTACTCCATTGTTTCAAATTCCAACAAGAGATATCAATGGCAATGCTCACACTTGGCCTTCAGCTTGTTTAGCACCTAGGCATACCTAAATGACCTCTTATTGTGCTAGTTGAATGGCCTCTTGTTCATCTTAGCTACTTCTTTCTTGAACCATCCAAGTACATTTAGTGAGTCACTAAAGTGTTTGAGGTAAAGTCCTATCCTCTTCATTTCATTTCAAGTCATTAGATTTTCAAATCATATGATCATGCACTTACACCAAAATTTCATGACATGCTGTGGGCATCAAATACATCCCTCTCTTTCCTTTAGCATTGCGTATGCTACTACAATCTTTGGATCTCCAAACTTTCTTAAAGAATCCATTGAACAAATGGCATTTGCATTGAAGATAATTGGAGATGTAGGAAATCTTAGCAAAGCAGATTGTCCTATCTTTTCCTTTGTGTTGCATTAATTAAGAGGAGTGTAGACATGTCCATTGACTTCACTACTAAATATATGAATGTATATCTGTAAGGCTGTCTGTGAATGTACATATATAAGACTGTCTTTTTTAAAAATCCCTTCTTTTGAACTCACATGATGCACATTTTTATATATAGTAACTTACCCGAGCTATCAACATGTTGTTGAAAACATGTGACCTTTCGCCAACTGAACCATACCTCCCATACATGTCTACAAATGCATTTCCTATTGTAGGATCGTTTCCTAAGCCTGAGTTCTTGATCTCAGTATGTATTTCCTAGCCTAATGTCTTAATGCCCCCAAGGTCCCACAAGCTTTCAAATACATGACAAATGTAATAGCATCTGCATGTATGCTTTGCAGCTAGCATTTTGTAACATCTCAATGCTTCTTCGCAAGGCCCATGTTCTACATACCTAGCGAGCATGGCATTCCATGCAACCATACCAGATGTGCTTCTGCAAGGGAGTAGCATTTGTAGTACATGTCCACAAATTTACTGGCCACATACAAATCCCCTTCCAAGTCCCTCAAAATAATATTCTCATAGGAGTAGAAGCCTTTGCATGATTAAACAGTGATGGCATATAGCCTACGTGTGCTACAGTTGTCATTATAATCAAAATGATAGAAACATGGTAGGTAATTTTTAGAGTGAGTTGCCATTTATACTGCAATAGAAAAGCTTATCAGTGAAGGCATATAGTCCAATTTTGTTGAAATCTTACCTTGCTTGGTTTAATCAATGAAGCTATTCAATGCTGGATGTGGGGTTTCACTACTAAATGCAGGACGTGGGGGCACGTTGGGTGGCTGGGGCATGCTAGAGGTTGACGAGGTAGGTCATCCACGAAGGCTTTATCCTAAAGAATTGGCTAAGGAAGACCACACATAGGACTACATAACAGGGGAGGATAGCAGAAAATGATCCAAAGATGATATATTTCCAACCTTGAGAAAACGACATGGTGAATACCAAGTCAGTGTGAAGACCACCAGCACATCAGAAGTAATGCATAACTAGGCACAGAGAGAGAGAGAGAGAGTGAGAGAGAGAGAGAGAGAGAGAGAGAGAGAGAGATTTTGAGAAAAGGAGGGAAAACTTTATGAAAAAAGAAAAAAAAAGGAAGAAGAGAGGGGTGCGTGTGTGTTTGTATATGTTTGTGAGAGAGAGAAAGAGAGAGAGAGAGCTTTTAATTCATGTTTTTTAATTTTGAGAGAGGGAGTGTATGGGTTGATTATTGTATAGAGAGGGGGGGTATTTGTTATGAATCATGATGAAGCAAGATGATATTATGGCACCCATGTAGTGGGTTGTGGATAAATACACACATGGATCGAGACTCCCCCTATGTGTGCCGGTCATGCTAGTTACGGGCCCATGTTGGCTTTGAGATGGAGAAAGGTAATGCTGCATCTTATCAAAGCATTTTAGAGCTTCATCACCCATGACCATTTTGTGCATTTCTTGCAACAATCAGTGCAGTCCAAGAGAATCCATCATGAACAATATATTTGTCAAGAACTTGTTGTGCTTTTGCAAGAGCACCACATTTAGCATACAAAGTTATTAAAGTGCTTGCAACATAGGGGCTTCTTTCAAGAAACCCTCATTTGCAAATGTCCTCATGTAGCCTTGTGCCCATGAATAGATCCTTTTGCTTTGCACAAGGCTTCATCAATCCCAGAACATGAGTAGTCTCCTTTGGAAAGACAGCTCATTTTCCTCTTAAGGCTCCCCTTCACTTAATTTAAGTGTAGACATTGATTCAAAATTTTTGACCTCTTCAAAAACCTAGGTTGGATTGTACTGGCAATCCAACCATAAGGCATCTACTATCACTTTGTGCTTGAAAACTGGAGACCTTGCATTGGCCGGTGGTTAAAGAAGGGCAAAAGAAAAAGTCATGTCCCTATGAGAGCTCACAAGATTTCATGTTTTGTAGATGTGGAATACATCATGACTCATAATAAAATATATTGGGGCAAACTAACCTTGTTGTTGTGATTGTCCCACCATTGAGAGAGACCTTCATCTTGGATGTGCCCAGAGCATTTCAAAGCTTTATCATGATTTCCATGTCTATATATCGAGCAATTAGGACAATCCAAGAGACTACATGTGGTGCTATAAGCTTTTCTTGAACACTTCTTGCACTTTTACAAGCATAGAACACTTAGCATACATGCTCCCTAATGCAGTGCCTAGCACAAAATTGCCATTTTTCTATTAGCCCCAACCTATGAACCTTAGATTGTAACACACTTATCTCATATCCACATCAAACCTTATCAACTCACACTTAAATAAAAGTACCGTGGCAACACTACATGGGAATATTCAATATCTTAGGAGAAATGCATCAAAAATTGTGCTGGCATAATCCAAAAATAGCAATCTAGCTCATAAAATACTTACTTTGTCTCTTGTGAAGCTTTGAACTCACCCACATTCTCTTGCCTATCATCGTTTCCATTTGTTAGTCAAAATCTAGATAAACATTCTCTTGCCTACCATCATTTCCATTTGTATATCAAAATCTACATAAACATTACTCTTTGGAAAATAAGGTGCAATGTTGCTTTGAAGTAACTACATAACATTTCAAATGCCATTTTTGCTATTGTTGTCATTCCTTATATCCAACAAGAGGCACTTGAGAGAGTGCACCACGTTTCAAGATGATCAGCAAATGGCATCAACATGATCATTTCTTTTGCTATGTATAACTATAAGTATTACTCACTTGGAATGCGCTCCTACACTCCAAGGCCAATAGGAAGCATATCTAGAAGATATTTGTGCCTTTGATCACAAAGAAGCCATGGAGTTATTATCATTAGGAGAACATTATGGGTTCACACACCTATGAATCAATAGTCATGCAAGGTTTTTTCACATAAAGATTAGACTTATAAATGCTTTTACTCAGCTCTATGCGCTCAGGTCAGTGCTTCGCACCTAAAGTACAACTTCTAGCCCTCGACCCGCATTGCTAGCTCTCTAAGTCTTCAACATCTCTTGCTAGACTTATCACCTACAAGCCTTTTTCTTTTGTGTCAATTTTCTCCTTCCCTCATTCACAAGTGACTTATAATCAAAAAGTAATACCACCACGTATACAAATGTCATTGAAAAAGGTAATATCGGAGTACCTCTATCTTGTTGAGCTGCTTGGAAAACTAGCTACATCTATTTTGGTCCCTACTACCTAGACCATGTAGTGACTCGTGAGTTTCACTTGCACCATGTACTACAAATAGCTTGTGTTCACACAACTATCACCCTAGCATAGAGCATGAATCTCGATCCTACTAAGGTGTTACTCAACTTAGCTTGAATATATGTGCATAAGAAGGCTGTTCCCTAGTACTCCACAAAAGTTTGTCTCAATCCAAATGGCCAATGTGGAAAAATTTATGGACATCCTTTTTAAAAATCGTCCTCATGTGCTTGCTTGTGAACCACATGCCTATACATATTGAAGGATGCCCCATGCAACTGCTAGTCATGACGAGTCGTACTAAAGATGTTGCCCAAGAAGAATGCTAGAGTGCTTAGGCTTATCCCTAGTTGTGCACTACAAAAATTTAGGATCAATCCCAAGTCAACGAAATGAAATAAAAATGAAACTCTCAATGCCTGTTTTAGAAGAAATTGTATATGCATCGAGTTGACAGTGCATGTAGGGATTGTCAAATCATGAGCAATGTAGAGTAGCAATGTACCATCAAAACAATTCAATCGAATCCAACTCACTGCAACAACATCTCTATTCTCTCCATCATTCTCTAATGTAACCCGGTCTACATCCAAAATTAGAGTATCACCCCCTCTTGTATAAAACCCTACTCGAGAAGGAGTTTCAAATAGCTAACCACTTGAGGGTCCCAACCTCTTGATCGGCATTGTTACTTATCATTGTATGTTAGTAGCTCAAACATTAGATTTGAATTTTGGATCCTCTTGTTAAGATAGGTGGAACCTCCTGAGAGATGCTCCATATCAATTTTACTTCAACTATCTCAAATCTAAGCATCAACGAGAGACTATCACATTTATTTAGGACAAAAATAGATGCACCTTTATTGATGACTACTGACTAGGATATGCTACTGTTTTCCACAAGAATCTCCCAATGCTGCACAAAGTTGAGCCAGCCCAAGAGTGTTGTTGATTGGTCCTAGTGTGTTGCTGAAATCTTGGATGTGGACATGGAGAGAGTCCTTGGCACCTTGCTAAAATTAGCTTGCTCTTGGATAAACCATTCATGAAGGGGGGGCATTTTTTTGCTCAAGTCTATGAAGAGGGGAAGTCCCTTAGCATTTGTGGGTTTTAGGTAGAGCTCTCTCTTGCTTTGCAACTTTCAAGATGCATGCTTCAAAGATCTGACTAGCTCAAGTTATTGAACCATGAGTATCTCAAACATTTTGGTTCTAAGAATTGTGTATATGTATGTATGAATACAAGAGTAGATGTAATGCTGAGTAATGTGTGTGTGTGGACTCTGGAGGGGTGTGTGTGAGTCATGTGTATGAGTATGTAAAGAAGGAGCAAGGATAAGTAGTATATAACATGTGTCTATGTATGTACTATGTGTATGAGTACATATGTACATGTGGCGAATGTTTTCATATATATCCTATAACTTATAAATACTGTGACGAATTTAATATATTTCTTTCAATATTTGTTTCGCATGAATGGAGAAAGAGCCTTCAAAATCTCAATATATCTTAGAAATGTTGGCGAATAAAAAATTTTGGAGTTATAACTCAACCTACTCGAGTTTCAAAAAAAGATCCGAAAAAATAAAAGTACAGCTATTTTGCGACATATAGCCACTAAAATCATATATGCTCAAGACCTATTATATTTATTGTAATCAATCTTTGTAAGAGCACTTGAGCTCCTTTCAAAAGTGAGTTTGGTTTATTTTTCCCATGGCCATCCCTTTATGTTTCGTTATTAAGTCACATACTTGAATCTATTCCCATACTTTTTTTAAGAATAAGAGCCTACTAGTGACATTATAAGTCAATAAGCTCTCTCTATTAGAAATGGCAAGTCTTAGCTTATGTATTCACATAAAGAAACTTAATAGTCAAATGTTTCATACATGATCAACACATGTGGCCTTTCTCCTCGTGCACAAATAGTGACTGTAGGACATAATTACTATAGCATACCAAGAACAAATATTTCAAATTGGAAAGGAAATGATCAATAAGACTTAGCCCTCATTGGTCTACACTTAGGCCCTATTCTTGCCTACCACACACTAACTAAAAAGATAACTTGCGATGAATTATGTAAATTTTGTGGTCCCAATACTAAAAATCAAGAACTTTAGGTGTAGCTCCATGGACTTAGGTTGAAGTTCAAAGACTCAATAGTTGAACACGTGAAAGAGCTAAGGATGATTGTGACACAACCAAATGGCACAAATGGATCCATTCCTATGCATAGCCATACTTCCTAGGAAATATGACTCAACACCTAGACATAAGGAAACGATTACTTTGGAGCTTTATATCTCTTCTTTGTTACTCAACAAAAAGAACTTAAAGGGCAATAAGCAACTAGAACCACTCCCACAAGAGAGTTATTTTCTTTTCTCAAAAGACAATCCAACGACCAAGGTAAATAGGTGCATGTGCAACCACTATGGTAGAGTTAGAAATGAAAAGGGAATCTATTATCACAAAAATGAACCCCATGTGTTATAGGTGCAAAAGATTATCCCAAACACTAAAACACACAAGAGAAATCAAGCTAACAAACATCATGAAATAAGAAGACAAGTCTGCTATAACATTAGAGTTTATTCATCTTTAGGAATCTCTTGTATCTATAATCAAAATTCATTGTAATCTCTACTACCCAAAAGACTCTATAAACCAATGATCCATAAGTCTGCTTTGTAGCTAATAGGCCAAAAGTAGGGGTTTTGGTTAGGAACCAAGGCAAAAGAAGGGGGGACGGGGTGTTAGTGTACTTCTAACCATTCAATGCAATCAATTAAACACAACTTGCTCTTAAGGGGGGTGTTGATTCTTAGAAAACAAGGGTAGAATCTTGGAAACACAAAAGCTCGCACTTACTACTTGCTATAAGCAGTCAAAGTTGATCAATGAGGTAAGTAGGGCCTCAACCAAAAGGAGCTGCAGTCAATAAGGAAATGGATGATGAATGAGGTAAGTAGGACCTCAACCAAAAGGAGATGCGGGCAATATGGAAATGGATACTCAATGATAAGAGAGATAGAGTTGCTTTAGGGAAGGCCTTTGAGAGTCACATTAGTTGTACTGACTGCCTATTCGATTGCCTCTTGGTTAACACAAGCTTGTATGCAAATTTGATCAGTTTTCATGTCTCCATTTCTCATCATAGATCCCTTGTATTATGATTTTAGCTAGTATTTCTCTTACATGAATGAAAGACGGTGATTTTAAACGGCAACCCTACTTTTGCCAACGAGCAACGCTTAAAACATAGCTTTGCGGCTTCAGCATGCGATAGTAATAACAACAACAACGATTAACAGTACGGCATGCCGCACGCTGCGATGGTGTGGGACCAAAGCTACCAATTCAGATGGAGATACTGTTGGGTACACCGCGGCCCGTGACGCCATAACTGGAGGTGGTAAGGAGGAGGGTGTAGGGGATGGAGGCGAGGCCGCGCCGGTTGAACAAGGCCGGGTTAGCGTTGCGCTCTCGGATGTCCGCCTCCGCGTCCGCCAGCCGCTGGCGAAAGCGCCGCAACGAGCGCGCCACCTCCGACTCGGGCTTCGCTCCGTCCACCAGCGGCGCGTAGCCCAGATACTCCTCATTGACAGCATGAGAGGACAGGATCTCCAGCGTGGCCATGATGATGAGGCACGGCGGTGCCGGGGGCAGCGTGGCCATGTAGAACGCCCCCGGGTCCCGCAGCAGCTCCCGGTGCTCGGGGCTGTCCCTCGCCGGCACGTGACGCCTGCCCATGCTCGGCCTCGCCGGTGGGTACCCGCCGTAGGCGTACTGCCCGAAGTTGACCGCCGCGTGGAGGCAAGACGTCATCCATATCACCGTCGTCGCCACGTCTGCCAGCCTCTCCCGGGTATCCAGCTCGATCCACCAATCCTCGCCCGCCTTGTCGCCGTGGCCCTTGTACCGGATCTCGGACCACCACTCTTGTAGCTCCACGTCGGCCGCCACGTCGGCGTCGCTCTTGTAGTAGATGCCCACGTAGTCCGTGGTCCAACCCTTGATGGCCGCCCACACGTCAAGGCCGTCCGCCGCGAAGGGGTAGTCCTCGATGAATAGACGGAGGCCGTGCTTCGCAGATGGGTCGCACTCGGCCATGCCCCTGATTTCCACACCCGAAAAAGACCAACAGAAAATCAGCAACTTTACGCAAGTCTGGAACTTTATTCGTTCAATCCACCCACGTGCCACAACTACTCTAGGGTAAAGAGGCCAATAGATTGTCATCTAACTAACAATCCTCCATTATAAATTTTCTTTCCAAGTGAGCTGCATAAATGTTTTTTAATGGTCAAATTATTTATATTATATAGAGCTCAAAGAAAAGATATTAGAATATTTTGATATTTTTATCAAGTAGCCTTAGCTACAAATCAAAGGTTCATAAAAGATGAGCAGTGAGGAGCCAATAGAGTGACACTCGAGGATGCATCACTTTAGGGTTTTACAAAATCTAAAATATTAAAAATTTTACATGGCTCAATTGTTTGACTTAAGTTAAGCTCATTTGTACTTTTTTAAAATTCATATTATATTGTTAAGTGGCTTTAAAAACCACATCTTTCTTGTAAAATTGTCACTCAATTGGGGTGGGGCATGTTTTCCTTTTTGAGGGCGCTACTTTATTGGCCCCTTTACCCTACTATGACCCTTTTTCTTTGTTGTCATAGACGTGATAAGTTCTCCTCCGCGACCGTTATGGGAGTTAGGAAAAGGTGGGGAAAGGAAGGACGAGAGACTAGAGGGGTCTTACAATTCACCTTGATGAAGACACACAGAAAAGATACCCTTCCGACAAAGCAACCAACTCCCAATTTTTCTTTACATTGCCAAAGCCACAGTTGAAAATCTTGTACATTATACCATGTGAGTGATGAGTAACACTCGACAGACTTGATGATCCTACAACTTTTGACACAAGCTTTTTGAGAAAACTTGGTACAATCATTCATCTTTTGTTAGTCAAAAACAACTCGAACAAAGGATAGGGACATAGGCATTCGTACTTTCCCTCACCTTTTAAGCAAATCACCGGGTAAACCTTGCTCATCTAGTGACCACCCTTTATATGCCTTTGAGCTCATTCTTATGGCATACTTGCCAGGAGTAAAACCATACTCTATTATGCCTCCGTCAAGGATCGATCCTGCATAGCAATTAATGAGGTTGCCACGTGCCAAAGCATTGATATTCATGGTGTTCTTAAAGTGTGGAATTAAAAGACTATGTAGAGGATGCATAGCGCTCAAGCACCGATTTGTTGCTATGACAAAGGGCTCCACAGAAGCATGTGTTTTCAACCTGCATACATAAATACAAGCAATTTGAGTTTCATTTTTGTGACAAGCATCTCAATCATCAAAACAATATGGTACAAAATCTTGATGTTGTGCTAATCATATTTGCAATGCCTTTGTTTTTAACAAGCATACTTACCAATGACTTACTAGCTCGTGAAAACCCATGTCGTTGATAATCGTGTGTATCTTGGCCAAGTTCCAAAGGTCATCTATTTGACCAAGCGGAGGTGGAACAAATACAGTTTGGCTTGCTTCCACCTTCCCATCAGAGGACGGGGGTAGACTCAATTCTATGGCAATAGGTTGCAAGATGTCCTTCCTTGTGAGGTAGAATAAAGCTCGAGTTGCATATCCTTTCCTGTCATCTTGCTTGTTGATGGCCTCAATGTAGGGCATAAAAACATCATGGTAGTCAAGGATATAAAGCTTCTTCTTTGTGATAGCCTATAAAGAGGGGAGAAAGTCTTGCGAGTCATTTTTATAAATGTATTTCAATCTTGTGAATGACTCACAAACATGTGTGACCCCAACTTATGTGGAATCTTAAAGAACACGCTATAACAATTCCTGATTTTGAGCATTGGAGCCTATTATTATCAATTGATAGAAGGCAACACATTCTTGTACACACTGAGCATGGACAAATAAAATGACAACTTTGAGGGCCAAGTTGGTGAAAGAATAAGCACCCATATTGTAGTTAATGCACAAAAAGATTGTAAACATACATGTTTTCCTTAAATCTAGTAACTAACCTCTTGTGCTGTCATCCCATCAAGAAAGCCTTTTATGTGGTCTTCAGTTATTGCTGAGGTAGAAGGTCCGTACCTTTCAGGGTCAAGTGTGCTCACTGGTGGGAAGACCTATTCATTGGCCAATCAAACAAGACAAACCTAAATGACTAGGTAATGACCATACTCAAAGCAAAAAGGAGATGTTACCTCCAATCTTCGAATGGCTATAGGATTGACCCCTGCCAACATTTGTCGAGCAAACTCTGAATCATCTCGCCACATACCCGTATTCACTATATGATCAACATGCAAGAATTGTCAGGTAACTTCAACACTGGATGGAAGAACTACAATGTTAGCATTCAAATAAAAATTACTAAAAATCTTAGACCCTAAAAACTAGAAAGTAAGAATGGTATCCTTTCATGGCCATTATGTTACCAACTTTATTTGAAGATACTCAAATCCCCACCTCTCAAGATGTCTATGGGTCAAGTGCCCAATACTACTATCCCCCAAATGAGAGAAAGAATGAAAGGCATTGAATATTGGTACAGTTCCCACTTCAAACACTAGAGGGGGTATTGCCTAATAGACACCCTAGATGGATGGAAGGCACAATTATAGTCAAGGGCAACACTTTGGTTATGCTTGCATGACACGACTAATTCTTGAACTATCGAACATCCTTACCATCCACCCAAGAGAAACCTCATACATTAGTAAGATGGGTTTCATGTCAAGATGTGTGCACTAGAAAAAACCTTCTATGACATAGCTTAGGAAGCCTACATTAAAAGGCAATCAATGCATGGATTTGGTATGAGTAGAGATTAGAATATTCAACTAATTCAATTGTCTGGTTAGAATTTTTCTTTCAACCAATCCAAAAAGAAAAAAAATCTCTAAAAATAGCTTGCCCACTTGCCTAGTATTCATTTGTTGCATGCTCTATAATAGACTAGGCAACGTCACGAATAAGTCATGAGATATGAAGGCAAAGCAGCTAATCACAACTAGATAGTCTAGGACATTGTGCCCCTCTGTAAAGCAAGTTTAATCAAGGTTAAATTGGACTTAAAATTGAAAAAAAAAACTCTATTTTCATGTTGGCATGTGTTGATTTTCTAAAGTATATGCACATTGAACCATGCTTGCAAGTGCAAGGATTACTAGAATAGAATGTTTGCTCGGATCTTATCTATTCGGGGTAGTAGTGTGTGAAGGTTGATTGAATTGTGTTATATCAAAACATGAATTAAAAATTTTTGATACAATATTGTAAGTGATCTTCAAATTTTGATCTTGAAGTGGCTGAAAGCAAGATTAATCATTAAATAGGTGTTGACTCAAACTAACAATTGACTAGCTAGTTCAATTGCTTGGCAATCGAGAGTAGTAAGAAAATTGTAAAATTCAAAGTGTTATGTCAACAAGAGTAGATCCAAAACATGCTTTTCTTTGATTTTTCGAGGTTTATTATCATTGATTTTTCATGGGATTTTAGTTTGCAATAGCAACCTCTTGATAGAGCTTTGTCGTAACCACATTGCAAAGATAGTTTGGGGATTTATGGATCCATCTTGTTAAAGAGGTTGGATGCATACATTATTTCAATTTTTCTATGCAATTTAGCTAGATTAGAGCCTGGTGTATTCATTTTCTGTTCTAGCAACTAGTCTCAAACTTATAAATTTAATACTAAACCCTGCACTTTTTATCCAAAATAGTCTGCAAATAGTGGGGAAGTCAAATATAGCCTAAACTATATGTAGTTTGTCCTAGACTAGCTCATTGATGCCTCGTTGAACCTCTTGGAGTGTGTCATATTAGACCTAGTCAAGGTCACATCTAGAAGTGTGCCATCTTGATCCTCACTCTTTGCAATAGTATTGGTGATGACTATTGATACTACCTTGTTGCCACAAAATCTCAAACATAATGTAAATGTGGCAAAAATTTATACTTGACATCCCATATGCACTAATTCTGGATAGTTGACATTCCATACAAACTAATTGTGGTTTCAATACAATTAAGAAGTAAAGGCTCATGTAGAGACAAGATCTAGTGGCATGGACATATAGTTCCCAGCATATTAGCAAAAACGTAAACAACACCATGGTAAGGATGCAAAAAAGAGGATTTATCAATAGCAATGGCCTCAAGTTGAGGAAACGCTAGCATTACAAGCCCACCAAGTGGATGCAATAGCACACCCATTACAAGTGCTTCAATGATTTGTGTGAATTCAATACACATTATTTGAAGTAAAGTAAAGAGAAAATGGGATACATATGGAAGGATAATAGATCCTAGATCATTCAATTCGTTCTCCCTAATGTAGTTACGAGAAACATAGCTCAATCATTAAATCTTTTCACAAATCTAGGGCTATCATTGTTAGCCCATGCTACTACTTTTAGACACAATGCAATGTGGAGATACTTAAACTTCAGGTATGAGTGTGTTAGTAAGCTAGAGCTCAAAAAATCTAAAGATTTGCATGGCTCTAGATGGCTCATCACACCATCTCATTAGAATACTCAAAGGGCTTGCTTGTACTTCTTGCACATATTGAGTAATTATGCCATGTCTCTTTTGTTTGATTAATTGAGATTGCACATAGAAAGATGTAATGAGAACAATTATGATTGATAATATTTGATTTGTGACACGCAAGTAAATTGTGGCTTGCACATGTGTGTGCGTGCATGCACGTGCACGTGCATATGTTGATTTATTTAAGTAATTAGATGTTACTAGAATTGCATTCCACCGTACCTTATAGTACTCTAAGCTTAGTGGGTGTGATTCGTAGTAAAACATTGCATGAAATTAATGTGCGTGTAGTCATGTGCATATGCTTGTGGTTTACTATATGCTCTGAAGAGTGGGTTGGATTAATGCATACCTTGAAGGATTTGAGGCACAGGAAAGGTGAAGAGCTTGGGATCTCCTCCTTGGGGGTCTGTTATTTCTCGGATTATCTCAAACGGAGAGGGGCTGCTAGGGCGAGCATCCTTCTCCTTTTGTAGGGAAGATATCCTGTCAAAAGTGTACGAAAGAGGGGTGACGGAGCAACTTAATCGAGTCTTCCAATCGAATGATTCATAATGACTTGCAGCACCTTCCCAGAGGTATTAGTGTGGACAATTGCCCATGAACAAAATTCCTGGATTCTAAAGTAAGGTGCCGGAAAGAAAGGACCAGGTGTTTCTTCTTCTTTTTTCCCTCCTACCGCATCGCCTGCTTCAATGGGACGGTACTGTATGTGCTAGCAGTTTTGTGATCAAATTTGAGGCTACTTATTGGTTTTAAAAAACATTCTTTTAATTTTATTTTTTTAAAAGAGAAAGACTTAAATTTGAAAGATGCCTCGAATTTCTTGTTGTTGTTGTTGTTGTTGTTGTTATGTTAGGTGCGTAGACAGAGAGAGAGAGAGAGAGAGAACAGAGTGTATACTTGTCGAGTCTCTCTTTGGTGACGGCTCGTGTGGCGTCGATGCTACTTCTGTCGTACAGTGCTTCAAAGGCTTCAAACGATGGGAACTCTGCACTCCCCCTCAGCAGCAATCGAAGCGCTGGCAGGACGATGTGGAGAACGGCCTTTAGACCCGCGCCCAAGAAATCGGACGTCTTCAGACGATCGAATTGCTCGTCTCGAGGAACATACACTCCACGTACGGGCATCTCTGCCGTCGGATCTGCCACCTCACTAAAATCTTAGAACTACATGCACGTGCTATTTCACGGTACTGCGTATGTAATTACTAAGTAGGCCAATTTAGACACGAAAATCTAAGCAAATGATAACTGCAGTTACAGAATGTAATAGCTTGCTCTTTGGACCGCAAGATTTTGTGCTACAAGACCTCTGAAACATTGTTTGCGAAGAGAAGAGCCAAGGAAGACCATGTATGGTGCGGCCCTGACCTAATCTTTCAGCGACCTAGAACCTGATAAGACCCTCTCTCCATCAATAACCCCATGCCCATCCATTGAAGTGTTGTGGGGGGGGGGGAAGCTGACCTTTTATATTATATTAGTGTTAACATGAAAGGCATTTAAGCTTCCCTCAAACATCCAATTAATAATTTTAACACTACCTGTCTTCGTTCTTTGACGCCCGGTCCGACATCTTCTAGGGTAAGGAAACTCTTCTGATCCACCTAAAGTAGGCCTGGCATACTCAGGACTGTCATCTGGACGCCCGAGATCATTATACACATCATAGTCGTAGATTCTGTCGGAGACAATCCTCTCGCCTTCTCCTGTCCCTCGTAGGTTTTGGAGCTCTTGTGCTCGTAGGGTCT
The DNA here is from genome assembly GCF_053477565.2 of Lygodium microphyllum. Taxonomy (NCBI): domain Eukaryota; kingdom Viridiplantae; phylum Streptophyta; class Polypodiopsida; order Schizaeales; family Lygodiaceae; genus Lygodium; species Lygodium microphyllum. The sequence goes on from NC_141162.1 coordinate 75,691,657, forward strand.
CTAAACCAAGAGGGGTTTGATTCGGAACACACCGCTGTAATCAATCGGCAAAGAAGATGAGCGACAGGAGAAAATGTAATCTTGGTGGCTTTGCCAACCAAACTTTACAAGGACAATACTGAAGCTGCAATGAATAGAGCAAAAGCAGGAGTTACTATACGTATGGGTACGAGAGTCACGATTAGGGAGAACGATCAACTTTTCAATGTTCCAAAACATATCCTCCTGAAACATAAACAGCTTGATAATAATAAAGAGATTTGCTGATGGTGTCGTAGATGATAGAAATTTGTGTGAAGTTTCTGTTAGGTACTTCCGAGTTCCCACAGAAAGCTGTAATTTGTAAAGCAGTGAAATGCCTTGAGGTAGGGGCGTGAAAGGGTTTTCAAATAAGAGTTGCAAATAGCAAGTGCCTTGATGGAGACCCCCACGTGCGGGCACCGTCTTTGGTGGAATGATCTAAAGTGGGGTAGGGACAACAAACAGTTCAAGGAAATGAGGCTAGTTACACACCAAATGACAAACACCCACTTTGTAAGCTTTAACCAATCAAAACACTTATTGAAGGGTTGGGCATCCACAATCCTTTACACATTGGAGAGGACATGACCTGTTATTTACTCGCTAGACAAGTGAACCTGTCCACCTTTAGATGGGGAATCTCCCGGCCTGCCCATTTGTAAAGTGGTGGACAAGGGTGCACTTTTTGCATTTGCAACCAATCAAAAACTTTATAAATTTATTATTTTTTATTTTTTACAAGCTGTGTCCATTTGATGTGTAAAGGTATGACACTCATGTCCACGCCAAGTTTCAAAGAGTGCATGCACACACTTTGGACAGGGGTTAGTCGTCCATCACTTGGTGTGTAACCAGCGTGAGTTCCAACACCAAGCACTACCCACAAAAGAACAAACCACTAGAACAAGGAGCCCTCCCTTGTAAAGTTGCAAGGTATTCCTATGTATTTATTGTGGCATGGTGAAAACAGGGAGTGTCACTAGGGTCAAAGACCATCTTGCTCATGTGCCAAGAAGAGACACAACTCCATGCACAAATGTGCCAAGAGATGTGAAGCTTTCTCTTGATTTATGGAGGAGGCAACATCTTGGTCTTCCGACAATTGGTGTAGAACAGGACCAAGACTTAGCCACAACTCAGCAACAAGAGGGTAGCACAAGTGTGGTTGGACCATCAAAGAGAAGTAGGGCTGCATCAAATCCTGTTGCAAGTGCATCCGCTTCAGCCTCAGTCTCTAATTCACGTGCGACGATAACTCCTTTGCCTCAACCTGATGTTTCAGGTGCTCCTAGAGGTTCATTACAAAGGGCTAGCATACATGCTGCTATCCAAAAGCAAGCCATACCTGAGGCAACTCGAGAGTTGATGAGATTGTTCATTATATGTGCTATTCCCTTCCATGTGGCTAAAACAAAGCAATGGAGTCGAACCATAAGAGCCATCAGCCGCATTGGATGTGAATGGGAGGGCCCATCCTTAGAGGCACTACGCACATGGGAGCTCAAGAAGGAAAAGGCATGCATTGAGGTTCCATTAGAGCCATTGAAAGATGCATGAAAGAAGTATGGGTGCACTATTTTGTGTGATGGATGGTCTGATGCCCATAGGAGAAATGTGTATAATGTCAAGGTCTCATGCTGTAAGGGCACTATGTTTGTGAAGGCCATTGATGTCTCTTTGCCAGGCCTTGTAGTGACAGGTGCATTTATATACTAGCATTTGCGGGATGTCATCTTGAAAATTGGGCCTGAATATGTTGTGCAGGTTGTGACCGATAATGGAAGCAATTGTGTCTCCATGGGCAGCATTTTAGAGGAGGAGTTTCCAAGCATTGTATGGACACCATGTGCTTCTCATTCCATTGATCTTTTGATTAAGGATATAGGCAAAATTCAATGGGTTGAGGCAATATTCAACACCGCCACAAGTATGGTCAATTTTGTGAGGAGGAGGCCCAAGGTTCTTATCATATTTTGCTCATTTAGCCACCTTGAGCTCTTAAAACTCTCCACCACTAGATTTGCCTACATCTTCATTGTGCTTGAGAGATTGGTGCGTGTTCACAAGGAGTTGGTGCGCACTATATGGTCTAATGAGTTCATGCAGTGGAATGAGTATGATTATCCAAAGACCATGGCATTTCGGTGCAATGTCATGAATGATACTTGGTGGAAATATGTGGAGGCTATGGCAAGAACTTTCAATCCTATCTACACAGTGCTACGCATTACCGATATGGAGGGTAGCACTATGGGTCTTCTTTATGAGTATATGGATAAGATAGGAGAGGCTCTAAAAATATATAACTTTTTGCCCTCGGACAAGTAAGTAACTCTTGAGTCTTTAAATTTTTACAAATTGATATTATATGTGTGAATTTTGAAATCTGAATAACTATTCTTGAGACTTGAATTGACATTTCTTCAATGTTGACATCTTAAGGACTGCTCAAATCGTAGCTATGTGGAAGAGGAGATGGAATTGGTTTCATAGACCAATTCATGTAGTGGCCTATGTCTTGCATCCTCTTTGGCGAGATGATGAGCAGAGTGAGTGTGAGGAGCTAGAGGAGGGATTCATGGAGTATATGACAAAGGTGATAGGTGGCGATGTGTCAATGCTTCAAAGGTTTGAGGATGATCTTTTGACATTCCACAATGAGAGCTTGCATTTTGGTAGAGAGACTGTGAAGTTGAGAGAGACTCAACTTCAGCCTATCTCATGGTGGAAAAATTATGGAAATTGTGCGCCCACATTGGTAATTTGCAATCCCAAGATTTCTTTTAATAATTATACATAATCACATATTTGTAATTTATTATCACTAGCATTCACTGCATAGTTTGATTCTTGAAAGTTGAATCTTAGATTCTGATGGCTCCATTTGTGTTTCTATTTGAATGATCATTTATAGAAACGCATTGCTGTACGTGTTCTCTCACAAGATTGTAGCTCAGGCCCTTATGAGAAAAATTGGAGTACTTGGGCTCTTTTCCATACAAAGAAAAGGAATAAACTTACCATTGCTCAATTAGAGAGGTTGGTCTTTTGCCATTGCAACCTCCAACTGCTTGAGAAAAACAATATTCATCCCGAGCTTACGTAAGTGATTATATTTATATTTTGCTAATAGCTTATGGTCTTTGAAGTTTGACTCTTGAATGCCAATTCTAGAATCTAAAGATGATAACTTTTTAAAATCTCTATGTCAAATAAACACAGGTAAATATTGACAAGATCGACATAGAGAAGGTGAGGTTTGTTCTAGACATCACTCCAGAGGAGGGGGATATATATACCATGCTCTACCAGGAGATGATAGCCCCGAGCCATACCACGCGCAACAGGACGGCTTCACAACATCAGAGAGCCATAGATGTAGCTACCACTTCAGCTGCTCTAGCAGATTCAAGGGCTTCTGATAGTTCTGGCTCATCAGCTGATGTGGATAGTGATGAGCAAGAGGAGGATCAAGATGACAGCACCTCTATTGGCTTAGATGATGTTGCTACAAATCCTTGATCCTTGAGCCTTGATTTTATCCTTGATGTTGAGCATTGTTGACAGTTGTCAGTTGTCAGTTGATTATGTTTTTTCCCATGGCTGGCCAGTGGCCATTGTTTGAACTTTGAAGTTATCAATTCTTTGAGATCTCATAGATCCATTATCTTACTTTGATATTTGACTCTTGAGACATGTCACGACTCACATGATACATCATATGATCATTGCTATAGCTTATAGTCTTGACTCTTGAGTCTTTAAATCGTCTTTTGTTTATGTTAGATGTATCTAGATTCTAGAATCTAGGTTGCCTTCTTTTGAAATTTAAATGATGAATGATGAATCTTGATGTATTGTGTATCTACTTAGTACTATGATCTCTCACCAATGACTACTCGTATTATCATGAGTGATGAGTGATGAGTCTCATGAATGATGAACTTGACTTTTAACTTTTAAGTTCTAATCATGATTCTAGGATGACAGATGTTATGGTGTTAGTATGTTACACTTTTATTTCAAAATATTGTAAGTTATTTTGGGTGATTTAAGATTTCTTCAATCTTGTGATTTGCAGCCTGCGAAATTGATAACTATGTGAAATTGCTACGCAATGTGATTTGTGAAATTTAAATCATGGGTCTTGGAAGTTGGATTCTTGTGCTAAAAATTAAGTTTGTTCAGTCACCAGTGACAGTGTGACTCTAGTCTCTAGTATACTTAGTATGTGTGTGTATATATATATTTAATCATAATTTATTAGTTTCTCCGAAACGTTGTTTCCACCAAAATTTCAAATGGCCAAAACTTTGAAACTCTGTATCTTCCAGTTTCCGAAATGCATGGAAACTATGCCCCAGTCAACAAACACCTTGTGCCTAGTCCTCTTGAAGGAGCAGCTCTTAGTCGTTTGAGCTAAGGAGTTGGAGCTAATGGAAACATCGATTTATGGTCAGGTAGTAGGACATTCCCCAGCTAGGGCCCAACTTCGGGACTGGCTTCACTCCACACTACGCATCGGCACAACGCAGATTATGGAGGTGGTTCTATTGGGCCAAGGGATCTTCATGGTTTGGCTTAGCTCAGCAGACGCAACTCACGAGTTACTCGCCAGTTCACCATATGTATCCACGAAGGGGGTCATATACATGGTCCCTTACAGTGGCTTTACTGTGGAGGCGTTTGCACTCTACAACAGGTTTCTTTGGCACCCAGTCACCCTTCTTTTCCCCGGCCTAGCGATTGATTATCGCCAGTTGGTGGAAGACTTTGGATGGCTCTTCGGCATTGTTCTTCCCCCACCTTTCACGAATGCAGTGACATCAACAGGAGTCCCAAAGGTACGGGTGGATGTAAAAGAGGTCAAGAATATCCCACAGTTTCTAGAGATTGTGACAGACTGGCACTCCTTTAGGTAGTAGATCATTGTGACTAGGCAACTAGGGCAGTGCCTGCACTGCCACGACTTTGGGCATCAGGCAGCAGTTTGTACGTGTTTCGTAGCCAAGGCGGCTCCACCCACAGGGCCGTAGGTGGACGCTGAAGGCTTCACACGGGTCTAGAGACGACAAAGAGGGAGACGGCAAGGGGGGGCACAGCCAGCTCCTCACCCAGTCTCGTTAGCAAGGTGCAGGCGAGCATGTGACCCCCCTTGGCAGAGCACTCCACAGCCCCCCTATCTGTCCCACCTGACAGGACCGCAACCCTCCACATTCTCCACCCCCCCTCCCCCTCCCCCACATCCCATGCCCCCCCCCCCCCCCACTGACCTTGGCCCACAGCCCCCCCTTGCCAGGGCCACCCACCCCCCCCCCCCCACACCCACCATGCATCTCCATCCATCCCACCATCCCTCGATCCTCTTCCCCCCCACCACCCCCCCTATCGAGCACCCCCCCTGATCCGCACTCGGGTCAGGTGAGCCCCCCCAGACCCAGCCCCCCTCCTCCCACAGGAGGTGATGAGCCACACACACCTACCTCCTCCGTGCACCAACAGTCTTCCCCCTCCCACACAGCCACTAGCTCATCCACCCCTGCCACTCACCATACCTTCCCAAGACATGCACAGCTGTTGCCACAGGAGTTCTTCCGTAGTGGCCCGTGGTCCTACCTACGAGTTGCGAAGCGCGAAGAGTTCCCACTACCTTTAGAGGTGGAGATCTTCGTGGTTTGTAAGTCAAGGAGAGGCAAGGTCCATCTACTAGCACCACCGAATGTACCAAACTACGCCTTTTTCCTTCAGTCCTCTTACTTAGGGGAGTGGACGAATACACAAATTGAGGAGGAGTTGAAGAGTCAGGTGGCAGATCACATCTCCCAATGGATGGGAGATAAAAGATTGGCACTGTTTGCACAACAGTGGCCAGGTTGCATGATGGACATTAACTGGTGGGCTGGTGCCGAGGTCCCACACTTGAGCATTATCTTTCGAGCCCCTCCACAGTGGAGAGCTCCAAGGGAAGTGATCGAGTGGCCCCGACATAGACGGCCTATTTCTACCAGTGTACAGAGTCGCAATTCTTAGCATGGCTAATAGATGCATTGATAGTACCACCTAGAGTATCTATCACCCCTATGGTCCACAACCGAGGGCCACCATGGGGGACTGGAGTTCACCATCTAGACAGGCAGCAAAGCGCACTTACATGCCTCACAGTTTCTCCTCCTCATCAACAGCATCCACACCGAACAAATGCCTGTTCGGTCAGTCACAAGTTTCCCCATGAGCTTATACCTTGCATCCTAGAATATGAATAGTCTCCACTATAGTGGGGCACGTGATTCCACGAAGTTGATTGTTCGGCAGGAGTTGCAATCTACCCTTGCCAAATGGATCGACATCTTGCTTCTGCAGGAGCATGAGCTCACTCCCACCCAGGCCCAGCAAATTGGGAAGGTTCTTCCGGGCAGCTCGCACACTTACTGGGAGCACGCCATAGGTGCCCACGACAGGAGTGGAGACATATGCACCTCTATTGGCCCGAGTCTCACCGCCTGTGTACGAGACCACGGGACGATAGTGGCAGGAAGGGTTCTATGGATCATATTGGATATTGGGAACTTGTGTATTGGAGTCCTCAATGTCTACGTCCCTATGGAGGTTAGGGCACGCAGCAAGTTCTGGGTGGAGATCACAGATGGACTTCCAGAGGTGGAATCTTGGATTGTTGGAGGAGATTTCAACAACCTAGAGGTCTTGGAGGACCAATAGGGCAGAGGTAGAAACTATCAAGCCATGGCTGGGGAGGAGCAGGAGACATGGGAGATCTTTTGCTTGCAGTCGGAGCACGTGATGCCTGGAAAAACCTTGCCTTCATAGGAGGGAGAGGTCGTTGGACTTCTCTCGGAGATATAGGCTGCTAGGTGAAGTCCCGCTAGAGTGGTTGGACAGGTTTTATGTGGGAAAGTGGGAAAGATCTCATGGAGACCAGATTGAGTAGTTGGTAGGCACGATGTTGTCCGTTGATCATTGCCCGATTCTCCTAACACTTGACGCCCCAACATCCGCCCTAAACACACGATCCTGTCAGATCCCTGACTCAATCTATAGGATGGAGGAGGTGAGGAGATAGATAGAGCAGATTGGACCAGAGAGTGGGACAGGAGGGAGCGGATAACAGAGGAGGTTGCAGAGGTCCTAGTCAAGTCGAGTAGAATCTGCCAAGAGGCAACCATACAAGCCAGGCAACAGTGTTGGGAGGAGAGAGCACTCCAGCGGGACCTTGCAGCCATGCAGAGATTATTGCAAGAGGCACTAGAGGATCCCACCCTCCACGCACAGGAGATGCGCGCGTGAGCAGCCATTGCTGGCCTAGAGGATAGGCGCTCTGAGTTCTCTTTCCGCACCTCAGCATCCTTCTGGGCACGAAAGGGGGACACGATGTACAGGGAGTTCTTCCAAGTGCACCTGCCCCGCACCACAGGAGAGTAGATACGCATCCTTCAGGATCAATATGGGAGGACCCATTCTAGCCCAAATGAGGTGATGGAGATTGCCACTGACTATTACATGGGCCTTTTCCAACAGGAGAAAGCTTCAGCTAGAGGACAGAGATGTAGACAGAGGTATGAGATCACATCCCGTCCCTCGTCACAGAGGAGATGGAATGCTCCCTCCTAACCCCCTTCACAGAGAAGGAACTAGAGGAGACTTTCCATACACAGGATGGGCAGAAATGCCCGAGGCAAGATGGCCTCTCTAAGGCCTTCTTCACTACCTACTGGGAAGTGGTGAAGGACCCCCTACTGATGGCTTTCTAGGAGATTTTCACTTTAGGACAGATACTAGGGAGTCTCTCGACAAGCCTTATCAGTCTTCTCCCCTAAGGGGGAGACTAGTTGGAGCTCTCCCAGTGGAGATCGATCACCTTATTGTCAGTGGCCTATAAGGCACTGGCAAAGATGATTGGTCTATAAGGCACTGGCAAAGATGATTGGTAGGTGACTACGTCCTGTGCTTCCAGATATCATCTTTGCTAGTGGAGACCGATCACCTTATTGTCAGTGGCCTATAAGGCACTGGCAAAGATGATTGGTAGGCGACTACATCCTGTGCTTCCAGATATCATCCATGACACACAGTCAGGCTTTGTCCAAGATAGAAGCATCCTATTCAATGTATTTACCTTCTTTGAGGTGACAGAGTGGGCTCATCACAGTGGATAGAGACTGGCAGTACTACTCTTAGATTTCAAGAAAGCTTATGACAGGGTGGACTGGGATTTCCTAGAGGGCACCCTGGTGAGGTTGGGATTCCCCCAGGCTTGGATTCGTGGGGTCTCCGGCCTGTCCAGATCGGTCACCAACAAGGTTCTCATAGGTGGAAGGCGAGGGGAGGAGTTTCGACCAGAGAGATCGATTCGACAGGGCTGCCCCCTAGCCCCATACATGTCCTACTCTTCGCAGAGGTGATGTCTCACTTCCTCAGGTCACATATGAGCGGATTATGCGGCCTCCGACTTCCAGTGAGAGAGGAGACTGAGTTGTTAGACTCAGAGTACACAGATGATACAACCCTCTATATAGAGGACGATGAGTTGATGCTAGAGAGAGTGAGGCTAGCTCTTGACATGTTCTGCTTTGCAGCAGGAGTGAAAATCAACTGGTGAAACTTGGTTGGTTTCCTCACAGACTCGAACTCCAGCACGGAGTAGGGCGTCCACCTAGGATTTAGATGGGTGAGCAGAGGGCAGACCGTCCGATACCTAGGATTCCAAGTGAGACTTGACATCACTCCTGCCCAACAGTTTCTTCCTGTCCTTGATTCTATTCGGAGGAAATTGACCTACTGGAGCACGGTTCATGCCTCTCACTAGCCGGACGAGCCCTGGTGGTTAACTAGGTCCTTCTAGCGACGGCCTGGTACATCGCCTCGTGTTGGTGCTTCTCATCATGCGTAGTGCAGCTTCGCCGCCTAGTGCGGAATTTCCTTTGGTCAAGGTCTGATGGTTCCAAGGACTCCAGGGCCAAGGTGGCATGGACAACCATCATACAACATAGGTCAGAGGGAGAGCTTGGGATCATAGACACATAGTATTAGAGTATGGCCCTCTTGGGCAAGCTAGTTGCCCGTGGTCTCACACCAGGCAGGTAGACTTGGAAGGTCTTATTACAGAAGGGCCTTCAGGATTGTAGATCGAGGCTTCGCGGTGAGTGGAGGCCGTTCCTAGTATGGATCTTCACGTTAGTCCAGATCACCCTCCCAGATCACTTTTCCTTCGCAGCTTACTCTGCATGTGGCAGGGCCTCCGTAAGGCCCTAATCCAAAGCCCCCAAGGCTGCTAGGAGGAAATAGACCGTCAATCGGTGATCTAAAATACCCAGGTCAAAGATCGGGAAGAGGCACAAATAGGTGAGCGCCCCCACATCCAGTGGGCTGGGTGGGAGGCCGGCCCGGCTCGTACCATCAGGACATGGCGAGAGGCGTACAGGATGGCAAATGAGGAGGTGTTGCAGCGCGTATCAGGTTGCTAGAGAGGAGTGGAGTTGAGGAGAAGAGAGATAGATACAGCAATACCTCAAGAGTGGCTTGCTCCCCCGATATACAAGAGCCGATAGAGCCCGGGGAGGTATGGGCAGCTAGGTTTTCACTAGCAAGCATCCCCCTTCATGTGGCAGGTAGAGTGGGTGGCACCCCACAGGGGACTTTCTTCGCCATTCAGGAGGGGGGACATCTGGCCCTTGATAGAGGGCAGCAGGATGAGGGGATTACCACCCTTTCATGGAGAAGGATTTAGGTGGTGGGCCTTCAGGGGAAGACATGGCGACTGGACCCCTATGTTTTCTGGAAGAAGCTCAAGGAGTGGCGCCTTTGGATCTGGGAGGGTAGACCACTTGATGAGTTGGAGTGGGATCCAGGAGAGTGGCTATGGTCGACCTATGTGGTCGCCAAGAAGCCACCCAGGTTCCTAGAATACACTATAGGATTGGCAGACATGTATTGATGCATGAGGATATGGACTGGGCGTCGTCACGCAATAGGCACGGGGCGGAGCACAGCATTACAGAGCCCTTCCAACGAGCCTTCTAGCACTACCTATGAGATAGCTGGAGGCCGAGGAGGGTGTCGTACTTTTTATGGCTGGTGGCACATGGAGGCTTGGCGGTGGGAAGTTGGCTTGCCCAAATGCAGAAGGAGGGAGGTTGTAAGCGTTGCACACAACAACCTTTGGAAACCCCAAAGCACTGCCTTTGGTCATGTGAGAAGGCGCAGCTCATATGGAGAGGAGCATGCCACATCCTTCGCCATATAGCACCCAGCCTTGGGTGTATCTCATGGGGAGCTTTCTATTGGCAGGCAATTAGCCAGGGCCGTCACCTTTTGTATGAGGCCAGGATGGAGGACACAATACTCATGATCGAGGCAGGGTTGTGCGCAATCGTCGGTGTGGAGTCTCTACCCATCCACCAGGTAGTACTGGAATCCACAACAGACTGCTTGGAGGTATGGGAGATCATTAGGAGTCTTATTGGATGGCATATATGGAAGGCGCGGTGTCAGGAGGCTTTGGGCAAAGAGAGACTTTCAACACATGCGACCTTAGCAGAGCTCTGGACCTCCATCTTCCACTCCCTCCACGGCCGAGATGGGATCAGGTGCAGGGCGAGTCCAAGGCTCGTCAGGACGTCTATGGTCACTTCATGCATACTTGGAACGGCCAGGGTATGTTCTTCGTGATGCAGGCAGGCAGCTCCAGTTGGCGATATATCCCCCCCCCATGGCTTCTTGCCCCCATCCCCCCTAGACCACCTTGAGAGACTTGTATACATGATGTATTGGTTACTTTGCATCAGCTCCAGCTAGTCTATTGAGCATGAGCACTCTGTTGTAATCAGTTTTTTGAGTAATATAATCAGCCATATTTTACTTGCAAAAAAGAAGAAGAAGTAAAGTTCAGTCATCCCAATCATGCACCTAAAACTAACTTTTACCACTCATGCAAGTCGATTCGACTTGCATATGGCTTGGGTCTAAAATGGGCAAAAGTGACATGGCCAACTGTGGGCTGGTCGGTGGTCCATGTCCTAAAATGTAAAATACTAGTTTTTTTTTAAATCTAATGTAACATCTATTATTTTCTTTCTTTTTAAGGGACACATAAGTACTTAAGAGTCGTGGGCCTATGCTAGTCACCTTATCTGCAACATAAGCATGATAGAGTCAATCGTTTGAAAACATTAGAAGAATGTTGGCAAACATCCAACCATAAAAACATTGTAGTCACCTTGTCTGCAGCATGAGCATGATAGAATCAATCATTTGAAAAATTTAGAAAAATGTTGGCAAACATCCAACCGTAAAAACATTGACCTTTTTCAAGGGAAAACGTATTGGCATAAGCACAAAATGAAGCAAATTTTTTTGGACCATATCATATTTAAGTCTAGACCATCATAAGATGTTAGAACAAATGGAAAATGTAAGCCCAAGATGGAGATCAATACAATTATGCAGCTATGACTAATAAAGCTCATAAAGGAGGTGGAATATGGTTATAAAGGAAATCGTGATTTTAGATAAAGTTCATCACCTTGGTGGTAAAGAAAATGCGAGGGCCACTTGATAATTTGGGGCTATATATCCATGAATTGCATGTGAAGGTAATACCATCGGGTTGAGATGGTGATTGAAGGTTGATGCTTCTCAAGAAAAAAGGATTTGGGTGGTTATTTTCTACTAGAATGGCACCTGGCTGTCCAAAATCTTTGTCCACCTTGAAGCTTATGTTGTATTTTGTACCTTGATCAGCAACAAGGCTACTTGGTGTCTGAAACCAGCTTTCCAAGCACACCTTCACACTTTTCTTGCCACACTTTGTACCTGCAATTTGCAAACATTCAAATTTTCACGTTTAGCTGTGAGAATGAGGTCAAGCCTTTCTTTCAAACGAGATTGCAAACATAGGAAAGTTGACTTAAAGATGTGAGACCCAATCTGAAGTCGCTCGGGTCATGAATAGTCAGTCAAAAGCGATCTTTTCACGGTGAGAAAGGGTTCCTTTTAGGAGGCAATGATATGTGAAAGACGAGCAAAAGATAGAAAGGCAATTTATCCAGGGAAGACGTGAACGGTGAGTGTGTGCACACAACAAGAATACAATACTTTGAAATCCTATCCTCGAGGGGATTCCCACGCGCCCATCGATCATGGTTTCAGGACGTGGCGACGTGGGTAAGGACATGGAAATTGCGTGGGATTAGATTTGAAAGCCGGGCAGTCACAAGGGCCTAGCTAGAAGCCATATCAACCCAGGATCACCTTCGAAACATCAAATTGACGAGGTCACTAACAGGGAATTCACCAGAGTAAATGTTAGCTAAGACCGTGGAGGTCACAGCACGAGCTTCGGAGGAGGAAGAGTTCTTTGATTCAGATTCGGGCGATCAGAGTGGATGGCTCGCGAGCGAGGTATATGACTTGCCTGAGTCAAGGGCGTCCTCGCTAACGAGCTGTAGGTTTACGCGCGAGCCAAACAGCTCACTAAACTTGTCGGCGACATCAGCCACCGCGTTGTTGAGGTCCAGGAAGTTGAGCTTCTCCACAAGCGCAGCGCCTTTCCATTCCACCGCTGCCGCTGCTCCTCCTCCGAATTTAGCAGCAGCAGTAGATTCTGATGCCGGGCCATTGTAGGTTGTGGTGGGGGGCACGGACTTGACCTCTTGCTCGAGTCCCGATCTGGTGCCACTGCTGGGCGCGTTGCCGCTAGAGGCTGATCTGACGATCACAGGATTATATTCATGACGATGACGATGACGATGATGATGCGCTTGATGGTGGGTAAGTTGGACGTATGTGCTATAGCCTAGCAGAGTTGGGTTACAAGGGCTGAACACGGGGCTGGATAGCGTAGAGGTAGGATTAATGAGTAGGGAGACACTTCGGTGAGCAGGGACTAGGTCTTGCATATTGAAAAACACACACGCTCACACACACACTCTCTCTCTCGGTCGCTCGCTCGCTCTCTCTCTCTCTCTCTCTCTTTGTGTCTGCGTGTCTCTGCTGGCATGTATAACTAAGGCTACACCTGCCTGCCCACTGCCAGCCCAGGGCCCAGGGCCTGAAAGGGCTTTTTAACTAGTCACACACACAAACACACACACTCTCTCTCCCCCCCCAACTCGCTCTCTCAGTTTGAGACAGACACGTACTTCCGTACCAGTAATAAGATTCTTGAACAGTTCTCCATGTATCGGAACTAGATAAACTTGGGCCCAACACAAATAGTTTTTTGATGCGGAGAATAGTATATTGTTAATTAATATTGTGAAGAAATGTATAGGCGCCTTTGAGGGCGTCCGCCGTCCACATCGCAATGCGTAACGAGCCTGAGATTCATCAAAGCTACGGGCGGTACTAGGCTACGTTCTAACAGGCTTCCCGACCGCTTTCGACTTGGGCCGTACTAGGCTAACAGGCTTTCGACTTGCTGCCAAAAAGACGCGTAGCCACGTGGCACGGCCCCACTAGCCACGTTTATAAAGTAATAGAAGGAGACTACAAATAATTATGCAGCGAAAGCCGTTCAATGGCTGTGATAAGGTCTGCGACGGTGCGTTGTGAGTCGTGACGTTTCTGTCTTTTGACGTATGGATCTTTACTCTTTCAAAACATTGTATCACATGGGCGTCGTGGGTCTGGTCATTGACTCGTCAATAGGACGACTTCTGAAGAACAGCTTGTTGTTTTGCATGTACCTGACACCGTACACGTGTGAGGTGAGTCATGCCGAAGGGTTGCTTGATTTTACATTGGGACCAGTGGTCACCGACTCACCACTCCCATCGATAAATATTAAAGAGAGGTATATAGCTTCTTCTTTTTTTGGATATTTAATGCCATTCATGTTAAGGCTATTAAATATTTGCCTCTTCTCTAGGATGAAACCATTTTCAAGGGTACCACAACTTTTAATATTTAGGCCTCGCCACCTCTATACTTCAGTCAATGGTCATGGACATCAATCGTTATATTTGTTCAGTTCTTGCCCTCGTGGTAGCCACATGGACCGCATGCGCCGTGCACCATTACAAGCCATGGTGCCCTTTGCTTATTTAACTCTCATTTTCCCTTTTAAGTTTTGCCTAGGGTTAGGGGTATTATGCACTTGCAAAAGAAAAGCTTTTAAATAGACTATACAAAAACCTTAAGGATTCAGCTCAAGAATTTGCATATTCAAGAGATAAGCAAACTTGAACATAGCAACAATGCCAACAAAGCTCTTGCCTACTCTCGGCTAGTATTTGGAGGGGAGGTGACCCCCTTGTAGGTGTTCAAGTACATGGTGTATCTCCAAAGAAAACAAGTTTGCATAGGAAGTACTTACCTTTGTTGCATCATGTAGCAAACTTCATCTTTATTACCATGGAGGGAAAAGGGAGTCTTGAACAAGAAGCCTTGCACAAGAATGGTTAGAACAAGGCTTGGTCAATCGATTCATTATATTTTTCTTATTATGATTTTACAATCTCTTGTTGTAATTTATGAGGGAAATCCCTTCTAAGTAATTCTATTCCAATCGATTTTCAAGCCATGTGATGACACCCAAAATAAGCATAAAAACAAGGCACAAAAATATCCGTGAATATATCATAATTTCATCTTTTGTAAAGGGGATAACATTTACATTGTTCCAAAAGCACTAAAATACACCTTACACATGAGAGGGCCACATCCACATCCATCATTAATAAATAGTATACACAAAAGTGTACGTGCATGCATTTGCAAAAGGTTAGAAAGAATTGAAATGTAGAGCCTAAAGCCTTACGAATACAAATGTATTAAAATCAAAGAAATAATAAAAATATGAAGGGTTGTGTCTTTTGGGGAAAAGGTGGGATGGAGTGCACTGCTGATTATGTGCCTCTCTCTCTCCTTTCTTCCAAGATACACTCTCCCTTTATGGTGCCAATCTTTCTCTCTCCTCTGTCTTTTGTGCAAAAAGTTCTCTTTTCACTTTTCCATTTTCTCTCGTAGAACTAAAGTTATGGAGGATGAAGATAGAGATGATGATTTTGTTCATTGTTAAGTGTGAGATTTGTGGTTTCTTCTTGTTTTGAGATTAATGGCAGAGCCATACACATAGATTTTGTGTGCTTTTCTCTGGTTTTCTGTTTGTTTAGTTTATGCTGTGGGAGAGCAAATACACTTCCTCTTCACTAAATGTTTTTGAAAAGAGGGTTTTACTAATGAGCCTCTATTGGGGTAAAAGGCCTCTGGGCCTGCCCGTGTACTGTTCGTGTACATTGTGACCGCCCATTCTTTATTCATATATAATATGATAGTGCGATAAGGCTGTTAGTTCAGTTGGACAGCATCTACATTGTGTGTGCTCTTCTCTCCCGCATCTTCCTCTTCTCCTTCTCCACTGCCACTGTATCCCCTTCAACTGGTATTAGAGCTTTGGATCAGAGCTTGATCATGGAGCTTGGCTCGGCATTACTTTAGCCCGGATTGAAGACCTAGAGCTTGGAGCTTCAATGCCAGCCACAGCTTCTTTCCCCCAAGGTAAGATTTCATCTCCCGCCTCTCCCCGACCCTCATAGGCTCTTTGCAGGTGTTCCTTGGCTTCATTGGGCACCTTGTATGTCCCCATTTGCCCCCTTATCCTGAGCATAACTAGCAGGCCCCACAGTAGCAACTCACGTTTTTTTTGCGCATGTTCTAATATCTGGCTCAAAAATCCCATTTTTTCTCATATCTTGGGCATTTGGAACCCGATTTAGGCAACGTAAGAGTCTAACTTGGGGTTTTGGCACACTCCAGACGCAATGGTGATGTCAGATCTGCCAAATTCTGATCATAGAGTTTTTTGTAACGGATCTGAGTTGATTTACAATAAGAAAATGTCATGCTCTTAGCTTATGTGATACTCCCGAGACTTGGTATTTGATGCCCAAATGCTTTGGGGATATTTTTTCAATGTTTTGAGATGCTTTGGGACTTGGTTTGAGCTTCCATAGCTCGATTTATGCAGGGACTTACTGATGTACATTGTTTAGGCAGCAAGGTTTTATCAAGGACGGCTTATGCATAATGCTCTTTGTTTACATTCCGGTGTCCTGTTGGATGTATTGATGCTTGGTCATCATGGTTTATGCTCGAATATGCTATTTGAGAGCTATTGAGCCTTGATTTGGATGCGGACACTTCGTTGTTGGTTGGGATTTATGCTACCTTAGTTGTCATGTTATTTTACCTCCAGTTTGGTTATGCCTATGGTCTATAGGTGCTCTCGACTACTCGGGATGATATCCTGATATATTTGGATGATGCCACTTTGATGTTTATACTCCCAGATGCTTCTTGAGCAAAGAGTAGAGCTCAATTCTTGGTTCACTGTCATTTTCTTTGCAACTGGTATTTCACTTGACAAGGTTTATGCCCCGTGCTACCCATTATGGGACTGATATCTGATGTGGATGCTTTGGGTTTGGCTATAGTATGGCAGATGTTTGGGCTTGAATCGACTTGCATTTGAGAATTTTGTGGAGTAGTTTGCATTTGGTTGGCTTATCACTTATATAGCTTGGATGCTATTTGGCCCTTAATGCCCCGATTATGAATCTTGGATTTACTTGGATGCAGATACATGTTTTGAGCAGTGCTTTCTCCATTCTCTTGGCAATTGGTTGTTGAGATTTCATTGCTCATTGATGCTTGGTTCTTTGTGGGTTACTCCTTGATCACTAGACTTCTTGATAGTGCTTGGATTTAATAGTTATGGCTTTGTTGCTTTTGTGTTGCCTAACTTCTATGCTAGTTGGGTTGCTTTTGCCCATATAGGTCAGAGAACAATTGCTCTTGATGCTTACACGGCTATGCACTTTGTCTACTGTCATGTACTTTACAGAGTCACTTATTTGGATATTGTTGTACAGATACTTGGGCTTCTCCTGGAGCTTGACCATTGCAGGATCTTATGCCACTTACCGGTCTTGTATTGACTTGGATGCTACTATGTGGTCTGATATACTGCAGAGTCATGTTTGCCATTATGGTTATGGGTTGATTTCATGGCTAAATACCATATGCTCTTATGACAGATGTCTTATGCTTTACCGTACTATGGTTGGTTATGTCATGCACTTGGCTACGACTCTTCTTCATGTGGACACTTTTGCATCCTTGGTTCATGCCTTTATGTCCTCCCATCTGTTGAGGTTTCATGAGCCTTTGTAGCATGCTTCTACCACTAATGTACTTGCAGCAACTTTGATTTGGGCCTTGAGCAGTCTTATGCTATTTTTGGTACAGGGAATATACATCTACCTTCGCCTAATGGGACTTCTCTTATACTCAAGGATGTTTTACATGTTCCCATGCTTAGTAAGAGCTTGATTTCTGTCAGTTAGTTGCATAATGCAGGATATGCTATTTCTCTTCAGGATAGGTCATGGAAGATTTGTCATGGTTGCTTGGTTTTGGCTAGAGGTTCTAGAGTTGGTTTACATTACCCAATGCATGTCTCTCATGTGGGAGATTCTATGGTTGCAGTTATCCGGATACCACAAGCATTGTTATGGCATTATCACCTAGGCCATATGCACCACAGAGAGATGGAGATCTTGTCTTGTTTAGACTCATTGTTGCCTCCTATGTCACTTACAGATATTGATGCTTTTCCTGATTGTACTCTTGGTCCTTGCAGAGCCCCCTTGGCTTATGGCAATCGTACGAGGCATGCTCCTCTAGATCTTGTCCATTGTGCAGTATATGGACCTATGCCTTCCCAGTCACTTGGTGGAGCATCGTAATTTGTGACCTTTTTTTATCATGCTACCCACCGTTTATGGATTCTCTACTTTCAGACATGTCCATCTTACAGTTATGCTTGACAGGTTTATGGATTCTGCTGGTAGCAGGCCTAGGTGCTTGCAGATGAATTATGAGAGTCATGCTCTCTCTCCCAGCTTTCATACCTCTTGTCGGCAGTATGGCATTGATTTCTTGTGCCCATGGTATTATGGGATTGCTCATGGCATGTGCTTGACCTTACACGCAAAGGTTGCTTCTATGCTTACCACAGCTGGGTTGTCTTATAGCTTTTGGGCTAAGACCCTTATGACGGCAGTCAATTTGGTTAACATGACGCTGTGCTTGACCTTGGATGGTATTACTCCCCATGAGGCATGCAACCCTCCTATGATTACTTGAGGATGTTTGACTGTCGTCGGGCATTTGTACGTATGCCACATGAGCCTATGTCATCTAGATGTATCCTCTTTGGTTATGAAGATGGTGACTTTAAGGCCTACAGATTATGGGATTTGGATGCCCAGTAGGTCATATGCAACCATCATGTTGTCTTCTATGAGACGCAGACACCTCTCAAACCTCTTGATGAGCGTTCGATATGCTTTATGGCTAATTTTACAGCAGTTATAGTGCCAGTACAGCAAGCTGTTTATGCTAAAAATGAGAAACTTATTGACATAGATGGCATAGCTATGCATAGCAGTCAGGGTCAGGATGTTGGTGGTCAGTTGCTAGATCCCTTGCAGGCTCATGAGAGCCATTTGCTTGTAGTTTTGCATGTTGGACAATCAACCATATATCAGTCTTCTGCTTCGCTGAGGCCACATGTAGTCTTGAGACCCCGTTGGACGAATATCCAGGATGTTGGCTCTCTTTCAATGATTGACTCTGGAGAGTTTGACTGCTCTCCATTGTCTTGTATGCGCCACGGTGATGCTATGTGCGACTCTGATCCTTTACAGCCGTACACTGATGAGTTGTGCTTGCTTCATAAGAAGCATTCTTGGATTGCTCCATTGTATGGAGCTGCAGGATCACTTATCTCCTGGATGTCATGGACTCGGGGATGCTTGACTCTTCTTCTGTAGAGGCTCCTCACACTTCTTGCACAGCTCGCTTTTCGACTGGGCGTTGGGTGAGATGTCATGATTCCTCACCTTGTCTTTTTTTCTTTTCTTTGTTTTCACTCCCCAGCCACATTGGCCTTTTAGTGGGAGGTTGTTGGGGTAAAAGGCCTCTGGGCCTGCCCCCGTACACTGTGACCACCCATTCTTTATTCATATATAATATGATAGTGCAATAAGGTTGTCAGTTCAGTTGGACAGCACCTACATTGTGTGTGCTCTTCTCTCCTGCATCTTCCTCTTCTCCTTCTCCACTGCCATTGCATCCCCTTCAACCTCAATAAGACAAAGATTGATTATTGTGTTGCTCAATTGGTATAAGGGGAACCCATTTCACTAAGTGCCTTTGTTATTTGGGTTTCTCTCCCAAGAGGTCTTGCTCTCCAAGTGTCCATGTGGATCTCTCATTCGTGGAATCCACACCCTCTTCAAGGGAAACAAGTTTGAATGATTTGAGAGATGTTAGCCTTGAATAGTTCTTATTAGCATGTGCACTCACTCTTAGGAGGTGTAAACTAATATACATACTCATTATCTATATTTAAATGATCATATTAGTGCAAAGAAGGGAAGAAATGTTGTGCCAAAGTGGTTTTAATCGATATCCTAAAGATGGATTTATATTCAAGAATGGTGATTACATGTGGGTTCAAGGTTTCAAGTTCAGGGTTAGGGTTAGCTACTTGACCTATAAAAACTTTGGGTTTAAGCATTCGGTTTTAGGATGTAAGGATGATGTCAAGAACAATTGTAGAAAATAGTTAGGAAGGTAAAGAAAGTTTAGGTTGATTTAGATCAGAGAGGGATTTGATGCACCCTTGCATTCTTTCTGTGTTTCAAATTTTCAACATTCAAGATTTAGGTTCAAATTTTTGGGGTTTTTGGCAAATATGTCCAAGCAGAAGTTCAAAATGGTAAATGCAAGTGCAAAGTATCCAAGGATAACTCTATGGTGAGATTCATTGACAAAAAAATTAGGTCAAGAATCAAGGCAACATTACAAGGTGGTGCACACTCAAAGCTTGTGTCCACAACTTTTAGACCATCACATTGTCTCATCCTCATGAAGGTGGGATTTTCAATTTTATATACAGGAGAGCAAGATAGAAGAATCAAGGGAGTTGAAAGAATATGCTGTGGATGTAAGGAGTAGCCTTCTACCTCTTGAAATACTTGTGTAGAAGGACAAGAAGAAATTGAAAAGCAATGCAACCTTGAATATCCTCTTTTATGTGGTGACTACTTCCTTGCTCACCTTAGCTTGTGTAACTTCTTAGTTTCAGAACATGGGAATGAGAAGAAAAGGTCACACCTTTAATCAATGTTATTAGCAACACCAGTAAGAAAGGGGATAAAATGGAGGAAGCCTCATAAGAATTGGAAGAATTGAGAAGCACCAATAAGAAAGGGGATATAATGGAATAAGCCTCATAAGAATTGGAAGAAGTGAGAAGAAGAGGGATGAGCAACTCTCCCATTGTTAGAAGAGAAGTAGAGAAAGTTTTTGTCTAGCTCCTTGTTTGGTTGCTTGCTTGCTACCATGGGCATCAAAAAGCGAAGTAAAAGTGGAAAAGTGGCAGTGTTAGAATAGAAGAAGATGTAAGTAGAAGAAGAAAGTGATTTAATAGCCTAGCCTCATGCAGCATCTCGACAACCTTCACATGTGCCCAACATTGCCAACCTCATTTGTCAAACATACCTAAAGAATAGATGAAGCAAAAGAAATTGCCATCTCACTAGCCATTCATGGCATAATTGAGAAGAAGAAGAAGATCATTTTAGAAATAAGAAAGAAGAGAAAGAGAGGGAGCTCTTCACACTTTATCCTTGCTATTTTTGTCACCTCAATTGTAGTGTTTTGCCACCTACAATGGCTGAGTCTTCTCACCCCTTCCATTTATTGTTCTCATCATACTCCTACCAGTAGCAACCCTCATCGTTACTAGTCTTGAGTTGCCCTCTTCTTGATGCACCCTAAATACCGCATGCGAGATATGAAAAAGAAGAAAAATAGGAGGAGAAGGCAACATGTGAGCTTGGATTAGCAACTCACCCCTTGGCATAGTGATAGCCCACTTGCAATGCTACCTTCTCTTCCTCTTCAATGTTGTCCCTATTCCTAGGAGAGCAACACAATTATCAACAAATATGATGCCTTGTTAGTTTGAAAATTAACGAAAACATCTAAGATTCTAGACTCTAAGCCCTAGAGGCTAAGCCTTGTTCTCATGGTGCTATACATCAAGACAAAGAACTAGGGGATGTCTTGTTGTAGTATATCTTGGTAGTGGCCATTGTTTGTCTTCCTATAATCTATCAAGAAGAAGAGCTAGGAGGGGATGAGCATGAATTTCTTGCTACAATCTAGCTTAGTACGGTAGGTTGCAGGTTTGTGCAAACTAGAGAAAAGGTATACACAAAGATAAATTATCTTCCATACCTATCTTTCAAACCTTTGAAAATCATGTGAAGTGACATGTTCTTTTGTTATTGAGAAGCATAAAGCATTGCAATATGTTTTTACACCATGAGACTTGGGAAGAGGAATTTTAAATAACCTATCACTTACAAAAAGAAGAAATTTGGTTAGCCATTAACTCACCATTAATTGATTGCAATGGAAAAATCAATGTGCAAAATGTTTGTTAGGCCAAACAAAACAATATTCCCACTTAAATGTAGAATGAAAAAGCTCTATGGCATCCACAACATATTTCTTGTTGCAACAAAGTGTACCAAGCTCCAAAGCGGAAAAAGCATGGAACAAGTTGGATTTTTTTGGATGCGTTCTTGAAGAAATTATGTATAATTGGGACGATGAATGCAATGGTATAAAGTGAAGTCCTATTCAAGCTTGAAAGGGGTTGAAATCTTGGAATTAAGATCAAGTAAAATTATGGTGATGATTCTCATTAAATTTCTAGTGATGGAGGATGATGATTTGTGCTTTCTTAGTTTGGATTGACCATTCATTGAGGTTATGGGAGTGAGAGAGCATGAGAGCCAAAGTTGTTGAGGATCCTCAAGTACCCCAAACCCAACTCTTGTGCTTACTAATGGTGCATTTGAGAAACACACACCTTATTTCAATGAAGAAAATGTATTCTTTACTTCAAATGTTTGTCTCTCAAGCATTCCTAATTATGTGATGGAAACAACCTTAGTCAAAGTACAAGTATCTAAGCAGATAAGTTGAGAAGCCAAGAGGATGCATTTTTATGTGGTGCTAAGATTCAAGAGCAATGTGCAATTAGTGATGAGGTTATCATGGATGAATTTTTTTTGTCATCTTATTTCTTTCAAGCAAGAGAATCAGGACATGCATATTGTTGCAACCAATGAAACGATGGTGGTGCAAAAATTGCAAGTTCTTGAAGTCTATGTTGCAAAAAACAAGGTTATTGTAGATTATAATGAATTGATTGAAAATATTCAACAAGAGGTTATGTTACATATGTAAAAACTTGTGCAAAGTGACTCAAATGAGAATCCTTAAAGAATTCTAAAGATTCAAGCTATTGAAAGAAATTTGTTGTTGAAACCTTAAATATCTTGTAGTTTTCTAATGGGGGAAATTTTTAGGAATCATGCTTGTAGGAAATGTCAAGAGTGAAGGGTGATGCAAGAATATTCGACAATATATTTTAAAATTGCAAGTGCAAGTAGACTTGAAAATTGTTAGGTGGCTAAATATAGTCAAGATTTTCGAGAATTTTGAGAGTTTTATGCAATAAGTAAATTTTAGGTACATACAATTCTCAATTGGAAAGGGTTTATGTTCTTTAGGGATGATGTTATACATGATCGGTACATTTCTTTCTATGTGGATGTGGTTGATTATAAGTCTAATGGGTGGGAATACTTTCTATACTTTCTGTGTGGATGTGGTTGACCATAAGTATAAGGGGTGGGAATACTTTCTATGCTTTACAAGTAATTATGCAAGATTGTAGAACTCTTATCAGGTTCTAATTGCATAATGTTTTGCCTATATTCCTTGTGGAGTTGTTCTTCATTAGCAACAATATGTTTCTCTATGCTACTTTACTCATGCATTTATTTAGCTAGACCTTGATGGTGAATGTTCCCTTTGGAATATAAAGCTGAAGTTGAATTGAATTTATCACATGATTTTACTTTGCAAGATATACTGCATATTCATTCATGTGCTCTTATTGAGACAATTGATCATGATGATATATTGGATTTGGCCAATATATTATGTAGATGCAGTGCTCTGTTCTTTTATTACATGGGCATTATTTGAGTATTTCTTGATATATATATTTGGTGATGCAATGCCTGATTCTAGATTCAGATTGTGTGGTATTATGCCAAACATGCATTATGTTGTAGATATTAGAGTGCCATCGACATATTTTTAGACAAGAGAGATAAGCCACTTGAGTTTTATTGAGCAAAATGAAAACTCTAGTTTCAAAATCATGCGGAAGGCCAAATTCTCTTCTTTTTTAGATGCATGCCATGTTTGCAAAGGCCTTGGACATTGTGCAAGGGGATTCCACTAACAAGAAGGACAAAGAAGAGGCTAAGAAGTAGGTGCATACTAATAAAGCCACTTAAGATGTTATTAATTAGGAGGTTTCAAAGGAGACTCTTATAGAAAGAGACAGTGTCACGAAGGACAAAGAAGGGACAATATCCCTTTTAGAGGGTACCACTTAAGAAAATGGCTTGAAGGCCTTTGACCTTCACTAGATCTATGCCACCACTTGAGAAGCTTGCTATTGAGTTTTAAAATGTTCTTATTGAGGAATAGAAAATCTAAAAAATACATATCACACCTAGTTGAAAGATTTCTACAAAAAGTCAAATGTGGCCTTAACTTTATGATGATGACCTTGGGGGATGTGTGTGTGTGTGAGTGCGTGCGTGCGTGCGTGTGTGCATGCTTGCATGCGTGCGTGCGTGCCTACGTGCGTGCGTGCATGCGTGCGTGTGTGCATGCGTGCGTGCGTGTGTGTGTGTGTGACTACTATTTTAGTTTTCAAATGTGTGCCTTTTGTTGTGTAGTGATTAGGGTAGCTTTATTGGGGCCAACCTTACTTTTGATAGCTAGCAACCCCAAGTACCTTTTGTACAAGGCATTATACTAGTGTGTAAAGAAAAGTGTCACTTGCTAAGGTTTAGATACTCTCTCTAATGTTGTTGTGCTAGGTGTTAAAAGTGTGCAATATGACACCATCTCTAAGATGTGAACAATATTTTTGGTTTAACACGCGAGCAACTACTAATTAACACATAGGTAAGCAATTGTTGATTAGCACACATGCAAGCAACTGTTATAACTAATACACAAGTAGGCAATTGCTAATTAGCACAATAGCCCATAGTAAAAAAACTTCTAATTAGCACATAATCAAATAACTTCTAATTAGCAACAAATAGATAATAGGTCCCTGCTAATTAATATACATGACACGATTATTAGGTCGTTGCTAATTAGCATACATGTCTTTATCAATGGGACAATATTTAGGGTGACATGAAAAAAAAAATTATGAATAAGGTATGTTATACCACTTTAGCTCTATAAGCAGATTTGCAAAGTTAATATTGAAAGGGCGAGTAGGAGTAACAAAGAGAAGAGCACAAGCAGAAGCAAGAGCTATGGCTATGGAGGTTGAACTCAAGAGAGCAAGACCAATCTATGGGAAGTCCAAGAGTCACAATGTGTGACCTGCCTTCCCTTTATTATTCTATCATAGTAAAAACTGCATATGGAATCTTAGCTGTCTCGATGGAGCCCGCTTATCATCTGACTAGGAACAATCTACATGACTAACCTTCACATGAGAAAGTAAAGTCATGCCAATAGGTTTACCATTTTTGTATATGAAATAGCATAAGGATCCTATGAATGTACTTCTTCTATGACATGTAGAGGAGTTAAAGCAATTGTGTGTAATGTGCATACCAAGCATATGAAAAGCATGACTTATGTCCTTCACCTCAAATATCCTCTTGAGCATAGCCTTTTAAGCATCAAGCTCAATGCGAGTAGTCTTACCAATTAGCATATCATCAATATAGAGTAATAATAAGGCTACCATTATGAGCCTTCTTCCTGTAGAGATACGGATCCATAGCATTACAGGAGTAAGTTTGTGAATGTAGAAATGCATAAGACCTATGATACCATTACATCGGTGCTTGCTTAAGTCCATGGAGACTCTTCCTCAACTTTCACAATAGGTGTTCCCTTCCCTTTTCCACAAAGCCTTCTTAACATCAATGCCCTCATCTATGCGGAAAAGTTTTCTTAACATCTATCTAATACAAGTCTAGATCTAATTGTGCAACCAATGCCAAATACAAGCAAAGGGTAGTCATTTTGACCACAAGGAAGAAGATGTCATCAAAGTCAACTCATTTTTCTATTTAAACCCTTTAAAACCAAATGGACCTTATATGCTGGCTTAGTGTAATCATGGGTGTTGTTCAACTTATATACCAACTTACATAGCAATGCATATTTTCTACTAGGCAAGGAAACCAAATGCCACATATAATTTTTTTGTAATGAGTAAAACTCTGACTACATAGCCCTCTTTTGAGCAAAACTATCACCTCTATGCAATAGCCTCCTCATAAGTAAGGTACTCATCAAAATCCATCACCATGATATAATGCATAGAGGGCTCATAACAACCAGGAGGATGCAAGGCTTTAGTAGAGTGTCACAAAACTAGATGTGGAGATGGTACATCCTATCCTCTCTATCCATAATCAACATGATCTTGCATAATATGTGGATCCTAGGCCACTAGAGCATCACAATAACTGCATGGTATCTAATGGGGGATGGTTGTATAGTAACAAGAGGTTCCTCCTAAAATATCACCTTATGTATCTCCATTACTTGCTCAAGTTTTATATACATCTTATCCTCATGAAACACTATATCATGGCTCGGGATAACTTTCCTAGCCTGTGGATCCCAAAGACGATAGCCCATCTCACCTACATCACCATATCCAAGAAAGATGCATTTGATAGACCTCGGATCGAACTTGTTGCACTTGTCTTTGGGAATATAGCAGAATGTCTCACATCCAAAGACTCTTTAAGTGTGTATATGAGGGAGGTTTACTAGACTATATCTCCTCTATAACTCTACCACCAAGAGCAGTGCATGGGGGTCTATTAATGACATGAACTATAGTAGTAACTACCTCAATCCAAAACTTATGGGATAAGCCTACGTGATTGAGCATACTATAGACTCTCTCCTAAATGGTCCTATTCATGTGCTCTACCACATCATTCTAGGATGGGGTATATGGAGTAGTCAATTGATGCTTAATGCCTTGATCATCACAAAACTGCTCAAAAGCACATGAAACCTACTCATGCCCATTATTTGATCTTAGGCAGTTCATCTTATGTCTATACTGAAAGCTAAAACCTCTTTTTTTTATGTAGGGTATAGGCCCAAATTTATGCCAAAAGTCATCAATAAATATAACAAAATACTTAGCACTGTGCAAAGACTAATAGGACATGGGATCACAAACATCATAAGAGCCAAGAACTCATCCATGCACGTAGAGTCAAACTTCTTATAAGCATTACACATTTTCTTCCCATATTAAAAATGCTCACAAGAATCAAAACAAGAATATCCAGGGTCGGTAGAGATACTACAAACAAGTCAAATATTTCATTCCTTTGAGTGGGTGATGATGCCATAGAGATACATAAGAAAGATCAGTGATGGCCAATACATGATCAATAGACCCAAAAACAAGCAAAGGATAAAGACTACTAATTTGGCACCTCTACAAAAAAAAAGGTTGCTATGAGTGATTTTCGATGCAAAATTGCCAAAAGAGACATGATAACTAGTATAATCCAGTTGTGCAACATAGATAAGGCTTTTTCTCAAAGTCGAGACATGACATACATCATGCAAAACAAAAGAAGTATATATGGGAAACTGCAAATGTACATAAGCAATATCAATAATATCACATATATGATCATCTCCAAGACATACAAAACCAAAAATAGTATGGTAGGTATAAAACCAACTACAATATGGGGTCACATGAAAGGAAGTCCTTGAATCAAGTAACTAGCATTGAAAGATAGAGATGTTATCTCATAGTCAAGATTTAGATCTGAGTCAAGTAGGTGTTTAAGACATTGAGGCTTGATTTGAGATTGCAATAGCCCATTTTAACATTGATTTTGGTAGCCTTTAGTGGCTAGAAGTGATGTAAAATAGCTTTACTTTTGATGCTCAGAAAGAGGTTTTGGATGTTCAAAGAGATTGAGAAACATTAAAGCCTTTCATCAAGAGAAGAAAAATCAAGAAAAATCAACATTCTCTTCCAATTTGTTCCTCTCAAATGCAATAGAGGAGAAAGTAAAACTATCTTTCAAGAATTCATTTTAGAGCCATTTTATCCATTTTTGAGTGGATTTAGAGTATACGACACATGTCATGGACAATTATGGGAGCTTAACAACACTTTCGTATTTTGGCCATAACTGTTGCATACAATATCAGATTGAGGTGTTCTAATATAGCTCAAAACAAAGAGTGCCACAAAAACCACAGATCTAAGTAATCATGGGGTTGATTTTTTGTACTTTTTACTTCTCTTTTTTATATAGAATAAAAGAGTTCTGGTTTGGATAATAAGCATTTGCGATTAATATATAATGA